>NC_071396.1:60161158-60466848 GCF_022682495.2 Desmodus rotundus
ATGCAGATTGAATAGCATGCTATTAAACAATGAATGGGTGAAGAATGAGATTAGGGAAGTAATCAGAAAGTTTCTGGAGAAAAAATAAAATGAACTCACAACAATCCAAAACCTATGGGAAACAGCAAAGGCAGTCCTGAGAGGGAAGTTCATAGTGATACAAGCCTACCTAAAAAGAATAGAAACATTTGAAATAAGCATCCAAACCCTACACCTACAAGAACTCGAGGAACAATAACAAAGACAACCCAGAGCAAGTATAAAGAAGGGAAAAACCAAGATCAGAGCAGGGCTAAATGACACAGAGACTAAAAGCACAATTGTAAGGATCAATGAATCCAGGAGCTGGTTCTTTGAAAAGATAAACAAAATCAACAAGCCCTTAAGAAGACTTATCAAGAAGAAAAGAGAGAGGACCGAAATAAACACAATCAGAAATGAAAGAGGAGAGACCACAACTGATACCACCGAAATACAAAGGATTGTAAGAAATTACTATGAAGAACTATATGCCAAGAAATGTGAAAACCTAGATGAAATGGACAAATTCTTAGAAAAATATAACCTTCTTAAACTTAATGAAGAAGAAGCAAGAACACTGAACAGAACAATAATACCTTATGCGATTGAAACAATAATCAAAAAGCTTCCGACATACAAAAGCCCTGGACCAGGAGAATTCTACAGAGCATTTAAGGGAGAGCTAACCCCCATCCTCCAGAGATTACTTCAAAAAATTCAAGAAAATGGAAGACTCCCAAACTCGTTTTATGAAGTCAACATCATCCTAATCCCAAAACCAGATAAGACACAACAAAGAAAGAAAACTTCAGGCCAATATCACTGATGAACACAGATGCTAAAATCCTCAACAAAATATTGGAAAACTGCATCCAGCAATATTAAAAAGATCATACACCATGATCAAGTGGGATTCATCCCAGGGATGCAAGGATGCTACAATATTCACAAATCAATAAACATAATATACCACATAAACAAAAGCAAAGACAAAAATCACATGACCATATCAATAGATGTGGAAAAAGCATTTGATGAGGTACAGCACCCACTTATGATAAAAACACTCAGCAAAGTGGGAATAGAGGGAGCATTCCTCAACATGATAAAGGCCATATATGAGAGACCTACAGCCAACATCATACTCAATGGACAAAAACTTAGAGCTTTCCCACTAAGATCAGGAACAAGACAAGGATGCCCTCTCTCACCACTCCTATTCAACATAGTATTGGAAGTCCTAGCCAGAGCAATCAGACAAGAAAAAGAAATCAAAGGCATCCAAATTGGAAAGGAGGAAATGAAACTGTCACTGTTTGCAGATGACATGATAGTGTACATGGAAAATCCTATACACTCCACTGAAAAACTACTCAACCTAATAAATGAATTTGGCAAAACAGCTGGATACAAAGTCGATACTCAGAAATCAAAGGCATTCCTGTACACCAACAATGAAACTGCAGAAACAGAAATCAGGAAAAAAATTCCCATTTGATATAGCAACAAGAAAAATAAAGTATCTAGGAATAAACCTAGCCAAGGAGGTAAAAGACCTGTTCTCAGAAAACTACACAACATTGAAGAAAGAAATTAAGGAAGACACAAACAAACGGAAGCATGTACCATGCTCATGGATTGGAAGAATTAACATCATCAAAATGGCCACACTACCCAAAGCGATTTATAGATTTAATGCTATCCCTACTGAAGTACCTATGACATATTTCACATATATAGATCAAACATTTCAGAAATTCATATGGAACCATAAATAACCACGAATAGCTGCAGCAATTTTGAAAAAGAAGAACAAAGCAAGAGGGATCACAATACCTGATATCAAACTGTATTCCAAGGCCACTGTCATCAAAGCAGCCTGGTACTGACATAAAAACAAGCACATAGAACAATGGCACAGAATAGAGAGCCCAGAAATAAATCCAAGTCTCTACGGTCGATTAATGTTTGACAAAGGAGGCAGGAGCATAAAATGGAGCAAAAACAGCCTCCTCAACAAATGGTGTTGGGACATCTGGACAGCTACATGGAAAAAAAAAAGAAACTCAATCACCAACTCACACCATACACAAAAATAAATTCAAGGTGGATGAAAGACTTAAATATAAGTCGTAAGACCATAAAAGTTCTAGAGGAAAACATTGGCAGGAAAATCTCAGACATTCCATGGAGCAACATCCTCACAGACACATCCGCTAAAGCAAGGGACATAAAGGAAAGAATAAACAAATGGGACCTCATCAAATAAAAAGCTTCTGCATGGCTAAAGAAAACAGCATTAAAATGAAAAGATAACCAAGTATATGGGAAAACATATTTGCCAATGATACCTCAGACAAGGGTCTGATCTCCAAAATATATAAAGAACTCACACAAGTCCACTCAAGGAAGACAAACAACCCAATTCAAAAATGGGCAAAGGACTTGAACAGACACTTCTCCAAGGAAGACATACAGAGGGCCCAGAGACATATGAAAAGATGCTCAGCATCACTAGCCATCAGAGAGATGCAAATTAAAACCACAATGAGGTATCATCTCACACCAGTCAGAGTGGCCAGCATAAACAAATCCACAAACAAATGTTGGAGAGGATGCGGAGAAAAGGGAACGCTAGTGCACTGTTGGTGGGAATGCAGACTGGTGAGACCACTGTGGAAAACAGTATGGAATTTCCTCAGAAAACTGAAAATGAACTGCCCTTTGACCCAGCAATTCTGCTGCTGGGGTTATTTCCTAAGAACCCTGAAACACCAATCCAAAAGAACCTATGCACCCCAATGTTCATAGCAGCACAATTTACAATAGCCAAGTACTGGAAGCAACCTAAGTGCCCATCAGCAAATGAGTGGATCAAAATGTGTATGGTACATTTCCACAATGGAATTCTATGCAGCAGAGAGAAAGAAGGAGCTTATCCCCTTTGCAACAGCATGGATGGAATGGAGAGCATTATGCTAAGTGAAATAAGCCAGACTGTGAGGGACAAATACCATGTGATCTCATCTTTAACTGGAACATAACCTACAAAAGAAAAAAGCAAACAAAATATAACCAGAGACATTGAAGTTAAGAACAATCTAACAATAGCCAGAGGGGAGTGGGGAGGGAATAGTGGGGAGAGGGGTTTATAGCAGCTACTATAAATGACACATGGAAAAAATCAAGGGGCAGGGTGGTGGTTGGAGAGGGAGGTGGGTTTGGCTGTGGTGGGGTGGAGGGATGGGGAGAAAATGTAGACAACAGTAATTTAATAACAATAAAAATCAAAAAAATCTAAAAAAATCAAACAGAAAGAATCTTGAAAGCAGCAAGAGAGAGTCTCCTAGTTGTGTAGAAGGAATTCTTTTTTTTTTCCTTCACATTTTTTATTGATGTTCAAGTACAGTTGTCTCCATTTTCCCCCTATTGCTTCCCCCGACCACAGCCATCCCAACTTCCCCACCCTTGGTCCTTAATAGTTTTTAATTTTGCCCATGTGTCCTTTATAGTTTTTCCTGAAAACCATTCTCCCTTCCCCACAATATCCCTTCCCACCTCCCCTCTGGTTACTGTCAGTTTCTTCTTTATTTCAATGTCTGTGGTTATATTTTGCTTTCTTGTTTGTTTTGTTGATTAGGTTCCACTTATAAGTGCGATCACATGGTATTTGTCTTTCACCACCTGGCTTTTTTCACTTAGCATAATGAACTACAGATCCATCCATGCTGTTGCAAAGGGTAGGAGCTCCTTCTTTCTTTCTGCTGCATAGTATTCCATTATAAATGCACCATAGTTTTTTTTTTAATTTTATTTATTTATTTTTAGATAGTGGGTAAAGGGAAGGAGAAAGTGAGGGAGAGAAACATCAATGTATGGTTGCCTCTTGCATGCCCCCTTTTGGGGGTCTGGCTGGCGACCCAGGCATGTGCCCTGACTGAGAATCTAAGCAGTGACCCTTTGGTACACATGGAATGTTTTACAGGATAAATTAGGCCTTAAAACTAATACATTTTAAAAGATCCAAGTCATACAAAACATATTTTCTGACCACAATAGAATTAAATTAGAAATCAATGAAAGAAGGTAAGTTGGAAAATTCACAAATATGTGGCTAAAACCCAACATCCTTAAAAAACCACTGGGTCAAAGTACAAATCATAATGAAATTTAGAAGGTTTTTTTGATGAAAAAACCCCACAACATACCAAACATAAAAACTGCAGTGAAAACAAGGCTAGGAGGGAAATTTATATATTTAAATGCCTAACTTCAAAATTACAAAAAATCAAAAATTAATAATCCAACTATACAACTTAAAGAAATAGAACTTGCAGAACAAACCAAATACAAAGCTAACAGAGGGAAGGAAATAATAAAGACTAGAAAAAAGATAGATCAATAGAGAATAAAAAACTAATTTAGAAAATTGAGAAGAGGTTCAATATGGCAGTGGTGTAGAGGGACATTGAACGTACTCCCTCCCATGAGTAAACTCAATAGTACAGGTATATATAAAAAAAGTACTCCGGTGAGACAACTGAGGGCTGAATAAACAGCTTACAAACAACAAACAAGAGAAATAAATGGAAAAGAAAAGGCTGGGAAAACCACAAAAGCCCTCTGGGAGCTGCAGAAACTCTCTGAGCAGGAGGAACCAAGGAACGCCATTGTTTATGATTGTTTATGTTCCCCTCCACTTTGATATGGAGGGCAAGAAATCTATATGAGAATTTCGGCCAACTTGCAAGATCACTGCAATGTATTCTCAGCTACATTGCCTGGAGTCTTGGAGCAAAGGGAACTAGCAGGAACAGCAGGGCATTAGCACATGCACCTAGCCTCCCTGATAAGAGTCACTCCAGCATGACAAGCCAGTGGTCCAGGCATCATAATTGGTACCTGCCTGGTTCCAATAAGCTTCTCAAAACTACCCAGCACATAAAACCTACAGAGTGGTTTCTTCTCCATAAGACCATTTTCTTTACAACAAAAAAAGAGAGAGACTGCATAAAGAAGGCTGGGGCACTGTGGGGGCTCTCTGGGGACTGCAAGGATTCTCTAGGGCCAGAAGTGCCACTGAGCATCATTATTTACATCTCCCTTGATCTCCATAGGTTGAGTAGGGGCTTAACCCAAGTGCTCTAGCCTACCTGCAAAATCACTACAATGAGTTCCTGGACACATTACTCAAGCCTGTTTCACCCCACAAAAAGGAGGAGGCAAGATAAATAGGGCATTACTACACATACCTGGCCTCACTAGGAGCTGTTCTTGCTCATAAAGTCAGTTACTTGGATGCATTAAGCACTTGCTTGGCTTTTACCAGCCTGCCAAAACCACACAGCCCACACAGCCTTTACAGAGGCCAATTCTACATAAGTCCACTTTTTAAGACTGCAGGTGAAAGATAATTTGTCTAATTCATATAAACAAACATAGGAAATCAAGCAAAAGGAAAAGGCAGAAGAATACCTTTCAAAAAAAAGGAACAAGAGCAATCCCCAGAAAAAGAACCCTAAGGAAATGAAGATAAGTAATTTACCTGATGAATATTCAAAGAAATGGTCATGAGAATGCTCAATAAAATTGACAGTGGTATAGAGAAACTTAGAGAGTACTTCAACAAAGAGTTAGAAAGTATAATAAAGAACCAGGAAGACTTGAAAAATACAGTAAGTGAAATAAAAAATACATCAGGAGAAATCAACAGCAGATTATCTAACACAGAACAGATTAGCAACCTAGAAGACAGACTGGTGTAAATCAACAAATCAGAACAGCAAAAGAAACAAAAAGAAACAACAAAGATAGCAAGGATAATTTGAGGGACCTCCAGGGTAACATCAATTGCTCAAGTCACTTTATAGGGATCTCAAAAGAAGAAGAAAGAGAAAAAGGAATGGAAACTTTAAAGAAATAATGCCTGAAAACTTTCCTAACCTGGGAAAGGAAACAGACATTTTGTTCCAGAAACCATAGAGAGCTCCAAATAAGATGAACCCAAAGAGATCCATACCAAGACATATTGTAATCAAAATGACAAAAGTTAAAAAAGAAAAAAAAAAAGAAAAATTTGAATGCAACAAGAGGAAAATAGAAAGTTATATACAAAGGAAACCCCATAAAATTATCAACTGATTTCTCAAATGCAACTTTACAGGCAAGAAAGGAGCTGCACAATATAAAATGCTGAAAGAAAGAAACTACAATGTAGGATAATTTACCCAGCAAGGTCATCAGTCACTTTGTTCCAGAAAAAATACAGTTTCCCAGACAAGCAAAAACTTAAGGAGTCCATCACCATTAAATCTGCTTTACAAGAAATGTTAAAGGACATCTTTAAGCAGAAAAGGAAAAGCCATGACCATAGATAAGAAAATATGACAAAGGGAAAAATCACACAGATAGAACCAAATATTTAATATGTACAGCAAATAAAAACACTTAAAAAGCTATGACAAAGGTCAAAAGAAAAAAGTATCAACTCAACTAAAACTATAATAAATAGTTAAGATATACACCACACGAAAAGATCTAAAACATGAAATCAATATGAGTGTAGAAGGGGAGTAAAAATGTAGTCTTTATAGAGCATATTCAAACTTAAGTGCCTATCAGCTTAAAATACACTGCTATAGGTATTAAATGATATACATAAACCTCATGGTAACCACACACACAAAAAAACCTACAGAAGATATACAAAGAACAAATAGAAAAGAACCCAAGGAAAACACTAAAGAACAGCAGCAAACTGAAAGGGAAGAGATCAAGAGAATTAGAAAGAGACAGAAGAGAACTTTAAAAATAACCAATAAAAACTTAACAAAATGGTAGTAAGTACATACTTATTAATATTTACTTTAAATTGAACTTGATTACATGCTCCAATAAAAAGACATAGAGTGGTTGAATGGATTAAAAACATGACCCATCTATATGCTTCTTACAAGAGACTTACTTGAATTAGAAAAACACATACAGACTGAAAGTGAACAGATGAAAAAAAGATTTTCCATGCAAATAGAAATAAAAAGAGAGCTGAAGTAGTAATACTCATATCAGACAAAAAGACTTAAAAATGAAAAATGTAAAAAAACCCAAAAAGGATTTACATAATTATAAGGGGAAATTAAATAAGAGAATATAACAATTGTTAAAATTTACACACCTAACAGAGATGCGCATTTAAAAAACTTAAATATATAAAACGATGATTAATGGACATAGAGGGAGAAATCCAAAGTAATATAGTAATACTAGGCAATTTTTACCTTACTCACATCAATGACTAAGATCATCCAAACAGAAAAAATAATTAAAAAAATAATGGCTTTAAATGTCACATAAGACTAGATGAACTTAATAGACATTTATAGAATAATTTCACCTAAAAACTGCAGAATACACATGGTTTTTTCAAGTGCACATAGGATATTCTCCAGGATAGATCACATTTTAGGCCACATAATAAGTTTCAATAAATTCAAGAAAATTAAAATCATGTCAAGCATCTTTTCTGACCACAAGGACATAAAACTAGAAATGACAGGAATAAATGGCAGGAAAAGGACATAAATGACAGGAAGAAGATTGGAAAAAACTCAAATATATGGAGATTAAACATGTCACTAAATAACCAATTAATCAAAGAGAAAATCAAACAGGAAATTAGAAAAGTATATTTGAAACATATAAAAATAAAACCACAGCTTTTCAAAATTCATGTAATATAGCAAAAGCTCTTCTAAGAGGAAATTTTATAGCTATAGAGGCCTACCTCAAGAAACAAACAGAGTTCTGGTCAAGACGGAGGTGTAGGTAGAAACCCTTCGTTTCCTCACACAACCAAAAGGAGGATAACAACCAGTCTAAGATGAATAAACAACCAGAAGCGCCAGAAAATAAAACTCCATGGAACTCCGACAACCAAGGAATTAAAGAAGCAGTCAACCATACCAACCAGACAGGTAATACAGGCGGATGGAGAGAACCCACAGCGATGTGACAGACTGTGCAGGTGGGGAAGGCTAAGAGAAACCACAGCGAGGTGGTGGACTGTGCCAGTGGCACTGGGTGAATGGGAAACTGAGACTCAGAGCTGGCTGTGGACTACAGCATGGGTTGCCGTGGTGGGAGAAACTCCCAGTCTCACACTAGTTCATTGGAAAGTGGGCTAGAGCCAAGCAGAAGAGCTGCATAGTTCCCTCTCTGGCCCCTCCCCCACAGACAGTGCTGCAGCACCAGAAGGAGGGTTGCCCTGCCCTGGTGAATACCTAAAGCCCCTCCTGCTTACAACTTAACAGTTGCAACAAGACAAGAAATATGGCCCAATGAAAGAACAGAGCAAAACTTCAGAAAGAGAGCTAAGAGATGAGGAAATACCCAACCTAACTGATAGAGAGTTCAAAGCCCTGGTAATCAAAATGTTCACAGAACTGATTGAGCTTGGTCACAAAATGAAAGATACTCAAAGTGAAATAAAGCAAAATATTCAGAGAACCAGCAGTGACAGGACAGAAACCAGGGCTCAAATCAATGATTTGGAACAAAAGGAAGAAATAATCATCCAACTGGAACAGAATGAAGAAACAAGAATTCAAAAAAATGAAGAAAAGTTAGGAACTTCTGGGACAACTTTAAATATACCAATATCCGAATTATAGGGATGCCAGAAGGAGAAGAAGAGCAAGAAATTAAAAATTTATTTGAACAAATAATGAAGGAAAACCTCCCCAATCTGGCAAAGGAAATAGACTTCCAGGAAGTCCAGGAAGCCCAGAGAGTCCCAAAGAACTTGGACCCAAAGAAGAACACACCAAGGCACATCATCATTAACTTACCCAAGATTAAAGATAAAGAGAGAATCTTTTTTTAAATTTATTTTTTATTGTTATTCAATTACAGTTGTATGCCTTTCCCCCCCTTCTCTCCCCCCACCCCAGCTGAACCCACCTCCCTCCCCCCCCACCATCCCCCCCCGATATTGTCCATGTGTCCTTTATAATAGTTCCTGCAATCCCCTCTTCCCACTGTCCACACCCCACTCCCCCCTGGCCACTGCTAGACTGTTCCCCGCCTCAATGTCTCTGGTTGTATTTTGTTTGCTTTTTTCTTTTGTTGATTATGTTGCAGTTAAAGGTGAGATCACATGGTATTTGTCCGTCACCGCCTGGCTTATTTCACTTAGCATAATGCTCTCCAATTTCATCCATGCTGTTGCAAAGGGGATAAGTTCCTTCTTTCTCTCTGCTGCATAGAATTCCATTGTGTAAATATACATAAAAAATTCCATGGTTTTTGGATCCACTGGTTTGCTGATGGGCACTTCGGTTGCTTCCAGTACTTAGCTATTGTAAATTGTGCTGCTATGAACATTGGGGTGCACAGGTTCTTTTGGATTGGTGTTTCAGGGTTCTTAGGGTATAATCCCAGCAGTGGAATTGCTGGGTCAAAGGTCAGTTCCATTTTTAGTTTTCTGAGGAAATTCCATACTGTTTTCCACAGTGGTTTCACCAGTCTGCATTCCCACCAACAGTGCACTAGCGTTCCCTTTTCTCCGCATCCTCTCCAACATTTGTTTGTGGATTTGTTTATGCTGGCCACTCTGACTGGTGTGAGATGGTACCTCATTGTGGTTTTAATTTGCATCTCTCTGATGGCTAGTGATGCTGAGCATCTTTTCATATGTCTCTGGGCCCTCTGTATGTCTTCCTTGGAGAAGTGTCTGTTCAAGTCCTTTGCCCATTTTTTCATTGGGTTGTTTGTCTTCCTGGACTGGAGTCATGTGAGTTCTTTATATATTTTGGAGATCAGACCCTTGTCTGAGGTATCATTGGCAAATATGTTTTCCCATACTGTTGGTTCTCTTTGTAATTTGGTGCTGTTTTCTTTAGCCTTGCAGAAGCTTTTTATTTTGATGAGGTCCCATTTGTTTATTCTTTCCTTTATGTCCCTTGCTTTAGGGGACATGTCTGTGAGGATGTTGATGCGTGGAATGTCTGAGATTTTCCTGCCAATGTTTTCCTTGAGGACTTTTATGGTGTTGCAACTTATATTTAAGTCTTTTATCCATCTTGAGTTTATTTTTGTGTATGGCGTAAGTTGGTGATCAAGTTTCATTTTTTTGCACGTAGCTGTCCAGATCTCCCAACACCATCTGTTGAAGAGGCTGTTTTTGCTCCATTTTATGCTCCTGCCTCCTTTGTCAAATATTAATTGACCGTAAAGACTTGATTTTATTTCTGGGCTCTCTGTTCTGTTCCATTGGTCTATGTGCCTGTTTTTATGCCAGTACCAGGCTGTTTTGATGACAGTGGCCTTGGAATACAGTTTCATATCAGGTATTGTGATCCCTACTGCTTTGTTCTTCTTCCTCAAAATTGCTGCAGCTATTCGGAGTTGTTTATGCTTCCATATAAATTTCTGAAATGTTCGTTCTATATCTGCTAAATATGTCATGGGTACTCTAATAGGGATTGCATTGAATTTATATATTGCTTTTGGTAGTATGGCCATTTTGATGATGTTAATTCTTCCATCCAAGAGCATGGTACATGCTTCCATTTGTTTGTGTTTTCCTTAATTTCTTTCTTCAATGTTGTGTAGTTTTCCGAATACACGTGTTTTACCTCCTTGGTTAGGTTTATTCCTACGTACTTGATTTTTCTTGTTGCTATATCAAATGGGATGTTTTTCCTGATTTCTGTTTCTGATGTTTCATTGTTGGTGTACAGGAATGCCTTTGATTTCTGAGTATTGACTTTGTATCCAGCTGTTTTGCCAAATTCATTTATTAGGTCAGGTAGTTTTTCAGTGGAGTCTATAGGGTTTTCCATGTACACTATCATGTCGTCTGCAAATAGTGACAGTTTCATTTCCTCCTTTCCAATTTGGATGCCTTTTATTGCCCTTTCTTGTCTGATTGCTCTGGCTAGGACTTCCAATACTATGTTGAATAGGAGTGGTGAGAGAAGGCATCCTTGTCTTCTTCCTGATCTTAGTGGGAAAGCTCTAAGTTTTTGTCCATTAAGTATGATGTTGGCTGTAGGTCTCTCATATATGGCCTTTATTATCTTGAGGAATGCTCCCTCTATTCCCACTTTTCTGAGTGTTTTTATCAGAAATGGGTGCTGTACCTTATCAAATGCTTTTTTTGCATCTATTGATATGATCATGTGATTTTTGTGTTTGCTGTTGTTGATGTGATGTATTATGTTTATTGATTTGTGAATATTGTACCATCCTTGCATCCCTGGGATGAATCCCACTTGGTCATGGTGGATTATCTTTTTAATGTATTGCTGGATGCGGTTTCCCAATATTTTGTTGAGAATTTTAGCGTCTATGTTCATCAGCGATATTGGCCTGAAGTTTTCTTTCTTCATTGTGTCTTTGTCTGGTTTTGGGATTAGGATGATGTTGGCTTCATAAAAAGAGTTTGGGAGTCTTCCATCAGTTTGGATTTTTTCGAATAGTCTGTGAAGGATAGGGGTTAGCTCTTCCTTAAATGCTTTGTAGAATTCTCCTGTGAAACCATCTGGTCCAGGGCTTTTGTGTGTTGGGAGTTTTTTGATGACTGCTTCAATTTCATCTGCTGTTATTGGTCTGTTCAGGTTTTCTGCTTCTTCTTCATTCAGTTTTGGAAGATTATATTTTTCTAGAAATTTGTCCATTTCATCTAGGTTTTCAAATTTCTTGGCATACAGTTCTTTGTAGTAATTTCTTACAATCCTTTGTATTTCTGTGGTATCAGTTGTAATCTCTCCTCTTTCATTTCTAGTTGTGTTTATTTGGATCCTCTCTCTTTTTTTCTTGATGAGCCTATTTAAAGGCTTGTCAATTTTGTTTATCTTTTCAAAGAACTAGCTCCTGGATTCACTGATCCTTAGAATTGTGCTTTAGTCTCTATGTCATTTAGTTCTGCTGTGATCTTGGTTATTTCCTTCCTTCTGCTTGCTCTGGGTTGTCTTTGTTGTTGTTCCTCCAGTTCTTGTAGGCGTAGGGTTAGGTTGTTTGTTTGAAATGTTTCTATCTTTTTAAGGTAGGCCTGTATTGCTATGAACTTCCCTCTCAGGACTACCTTTCCTGTGTCCCATAGGTTTTGGGTTGTTGTGAGTTCATTTTCATGTGTTTCCAGAAAGTTTTTGATTTCTTCCCTAATCTCGTTCTTGACCTATTCATTGTTTATTAACATGCTATTCAGTCTCCACCATTTTGAGTGTTTTGTGTTTTTTCCTTTGGGGTTGGTTTCTAGTTTCAGTCCCTTGTGGTCAGAGAAAATGCTTGATATGATTTCAATTTTCTTGAATTTGTTGAGGCTTACTTTGTGTCCTATCATGTGGTCTATCTTTGAGAAAGTTCCATGGACACTTGAAAAGAATGTGTATTTTGCTTCTTTGGGATGAAAAGCTCTATATATATCAGTTAAGGCCATTTCCTCTAGGGTATTGTTAAGTGACACCATATCCTTGTTGATATTTTGTCTGGAAGACCTGTCCATTTTTGACAGTGGGGTGTTAAAGTCCCCTACTATAATTGTGTTGCTGTCAATATCTTTCTTGAAGTCCTCCAAGATTTTCTTAATTTATTTGGGTGCTCCTATGTTGGGTGCATATATATTTACAATGTTTATGTCTTCTTCGTGGATTCTTCCTTTGAGTATTATGAAGTGACCTTCTGGGTCTCCCTTCATGGCCCTTCTTTTGAAGTGTATTTTGTATGATATGAGTATTGCTACCCCTGCTTTTTTTCCCTGTCTGTTTGCTTGGAAAATTTGTTTCCAGCCCTTCACTTTCAGTCTGTATAAGTCTTTTGTCCTGAGATGGGTCTCTTGTAGGCAGCATATATGCAGGTCATGTTTTCTTATCCATTGAGATATTCTATGTCTTTTAATTGGAGCATTTAATCCATTTACGTTTAAGGTTATTATCGATAGGTAGTTATTCATTGCCTTTATTCCTACCTGTGTTCCTCTGTCTTTCTCTTTTCCTTCCTTTCCTTAAAGCAGTCCCTTTAGCATCTCTTGCAGAGCTGGTTTGGTGGAAGTGTATTCTTTTAGACTTCTTTTGTCTGGGAAACTCTTTATTTGGCCTTCTATCTTGATTGAGAGCCTTGCTGGGTAAAGTAGCCTTGGTTGCAGGCCTCTGGTTCTCATTACTTGGAATATTTTTTGCCATTCTCTTCTGGCTTGGAGCGATTCCATTGAGAAGTCAGTTGCTAACCTTATTGGGGCTCCCTTGAACGTTACTTCCTTTTTCTCCCTTGCTGCTTTTAAGATCCTCTCTTTGTCTTGGAAATTTGCCATTTTAATTATGATGTGTCTTGCAGTGGGTCTCTTTGGGTTTCTCTTGCTTGGGACTCTCTGTGTTTCCTGGATTTGGGTGACTTTTTCTCCCATCAGATTAGGGAAATTTTCCATCATTACTTTTTCAAACAGGTTTTCTATCCTTTGCTCTTCTTCTTCTCCTTCTAGTATTCCTATTATACGGATATTGTTGTTTCATGTTGTCCTGCATTGTCCTTAATCCCTCTTCATTCTTTCTGAGCCTCTTTTCCTTTTCTTGCTCGTTCTGGGTGTTTTTTTCTACTTTGTCCTCCAGCTCGCTGATCCGATCTTCTGCTTCATCAAGTCTGCTTTTCATTCCTTCTACTGTGTTCTTCAATTCAGAAATTGTATCCTTCATTTCTTCTTGGCCCTTGGTGATAGTTTCTATTTCCTTTTTCATATTGATATAGTTTGCGGTGAGTTCATTGTAGTTTCCCTGTAGTTTCTGGTAGTTCGCTTTGAGCTCAGAGAGCTCAGTGAGCTTTCTGATAACCATTGCTTTGAACTAAGAGAGAATCTTAAAAGCAGCAGGAGAAAAGGACACAGTTACCTACAAAAGAGTTCCCATAAGACTGTCAGTTGACTTCTCAAAAGAAACCTTATAGGCGAGAAGGGGCTGGAAAAAAGTATTCGAAGTCATTAAAGGCAAGGGCTTACATGCAAGATAACTCTATCCAGCAAAGCTATCATTTAGAACAGAAGGGAAGATAAAGTAATTCCTAGATAAGGTCAAGTTAAAGGAGTTTATCATCACTAAGCCCTTATTATATGAAATATTAAAGGGACTTATCTAAGAAATTGAAGGAGATCAACAACTATGAACAGTAAAATGACAACAAAGTCACAACTATCAACAAATGAACCTAAACAAACAGACAGAAGAAACACAATGAAAACAAAAACTAAGCAAACAACTTGAACAGTAACATAATTAGAGAAATGGACATCACATGGAGGTTTTTCAGTGGGGAGGGGGAGGAGAGGAATGCGGGGGAAGGTACAGGGAATAAGAAGCATAATTGGTAGGCATAAAATGGATGGGGAGTGGTCAAAAGGTGTAGGAAACAGAAAATTCAAAGAACTTGTAAGTACAAACCATGGACATGAACTAAGGGAGGGGGAATTCTGGAGGGCGGGGGTGTAGGGTCGAGGGGGGATAAAGGGGGAAAATTGGGAAATCTGTAATAGCATAATCAATAAAATATACTTTAAAAAAAAGAAAAACAAACGAACAAAAAGATTCCAAAAGACTTGTGCTTGGAAAACTATAGAACTATAAGAAAAAAAATAGAAGACACAAACAAGTGGAAACATGTACCATGTTCATGGATTGGAAGAATTAACATCATTAAAATGACCATACTACCCAGAGCATACTATAGATTCAATACAATTCCTATAAAAACACCAATGGCATATTTCACAGAGCTAAAACAAATATTCCAAAATTTTATATGGAACCAAAAGAGACTCCAGATAGCCTTAGCAATTTAAGAAAGAGCAAAGTTGGAAGAATCACAATACCAGATATCAAACTATACTACAAAGCCACTGTAATCAAGAGATCCTGGTACTGGCACAAGAGCAGGCATAAAGATCAATGGTACAGAACAGAGATCCCCAAAATCAACCCACACTTTTATGGCCAATTAATATTTGACAAAGGAGGCAAGAGCATATGATGGAGTAAAAACAGTCTTTTCAAAAAATGGTGTTGGGAAAAATTGGACAGGCACATGCAAAAAATAAATAAATAAAACCAGACTACCAACTTATACTATACACAAGAATAAACTCAAAATGGATAAGAGACTGAAATGTAAGTCACAAAAAACCATAAAAATCCTAGAAGAAAACATAGGCAGTAAAATCTCAGACATCTTGCATAGCAATATTTTTGCCAATATCTCTCCTAGGGCAAGAAAAACAAAAAGGGAAAAACAAACAAATGGGACTACATCAAACTACAAAGCTTCTGCATAGCAAAAAGAAACCATTAACTAAATGAAGAGGGAACTCACTGTATGGTAGTACATATTTGCCAATGATACATCTGATAAGGGGTTAATTTCCAAAATATTGTATATAAGGAACTTACACAACTCAAACCAGGAAGACAAACAACCCAATTAAAAAAGAGCAAAGGACCTGAATAGACATCTCTCCAAAAAGGTCATACTGATGGCCAATAGACATATGAAAAGATGCTCAAAGTCACTAATCATCAGAGCGATGCAAATTAAAACCATAATGAAATATAATCTCACACCTGCCAGCATGGCTACCATCAATAAATCAACAAACAGTGCTGGCAAGGATGTAAAGGAAAGGGAACCCTCGTGCACTGATGGTGGAAATGCAGATTGGTGCAGCCACTGTGGAAAACAGTATGAAGTTTCCTCAAAAAGATTAAAAATGACTGCCATTTCATCCAGCAATTCCACTTCTGGGAATATATCCTAAGAATCCCTAAACACCAATCAGAAAGAATATATGCACCCCTATGTTCATAGTAGTGTTATTTACAATTGCCAAAACCTGGAAACAGCCCAAGGACTCAAGAGTAGATGAGTGGATAAAAAAAAAAAAGCTGTGGTACATTTACCCAATGGAATATTATATGCTGTAAAAAAGAAGGAACTCTTACCTTTTGCAACAGCATGGATGAACTTGGAGAATATTATGCTAAGGAAAATAAGCCAGTCAAAAAAAGACCAATGCTATATGATCTCACTTACATGTGGAATCTATTGAACAAAATAAACTGATGATCCAAATAAAACCAGAGGCATGGATACATGGAACAGACAGACAGATCTCAGAGGGGAGGGTGGTGGGTGGACTGGAAGAAATATGTGCATAGCCATGGACACAGACAACTATGTGGTGAAGGCCAGGGGGCAGAAGCTGGGTGGTGGGGGTTACAAGTGGGGAAAATGGGGGACATCTTTAATAGTATCAACATTAAAAAAAAAGAAGCAAGACATTTTTTTCCTTGATAACTTTAGGTCTTTATTACAAATGGAGTTGACTGCTAAGAAGCCCCCTCTCTGATCTTTATTTCCTATTCTTCCTCTCAGCACATCCTTTCATGACAGGTCACTAGGCCACTATGGGAGACGAGTCTGGGGAGAGTGAAAAGGTGCAGTGTTTACTTCAAAGTGTTCTGAAACAACCACTGAATCCTCCTGGCTTCAGTTGAGAATCTTCTGGTGAAAGGGGTAAGATTTAGCTCCAATCTTCAAGGTCCTCCATATCTGTATCCTGGGGGTGGGGAGGAGGGCTTCTGTTTTCTTTTGCGATTTGGGCTGTGGTTCACTAGTCTTGATTGGCTTTGCCTGGGCTTCCACTTCCATAGCTGCCTTCTCTTTCTGCTGGGGGAGTTTTCTGCACTTCTTCCCAGACAGAGTAATGTTGGTACATGCACTGGACGCCTGCTTCTTGAGGTGGTGCCACATGATCAGCCCTTCATCTATCACAGCTCCTAATACCTGCCTTTGCTTGATCAGTTTCTTCTTTAGCTCTGTTCTGACAGACTGATCTTCCCTCCAGGACCACCCATGGCTGAGCAGCTTCCTGGTTCACAAGAAAAAATTCAAATAAATAAACAGTCTAACTCTACACCTAAATGAACTAAAAAAACAAGAGAACAGAAAAATAGTATAGAAAATCAACAAAATGTAAAATTGATTATTAAAATGATCAATAAGATTGGCAAACCTTTAGCTAGATTGACTAAAAAAGGAGAGTAAAGATTAATTCAAATTACTAAAATCAGAAGTAGGGACATTACTAAATGTACAGAAATAAAAAGGGTTATAAGAGAATACTATGAACAATTGTTTAGCAACAAATTGGATAATTTGGATAAAATGAACAGATACCTGGAAAATACAACCTACTAAAAGTGAATCATGAAGAAATAGAAAATCTGAATAGACCCACAAATAGTAAGTGCATTAATTTACTAATCAAAAAACTCCTAACCAGGAAAATCCCCAAACCAGATGGCTTCATTAGTAAGTTTTATCAAAGAGCTAATATCAATCTTTTTCAAGCTTTTTCCAAAATGTGAAGATGAAGGAACACTTTCCAACGAATTCCATGAGGTCAGCATTTCTCTGACACCAAAGCCAGGCAAAGAGACACAGCAAGAAAAGAAAAGCACATACCAGTAACAATTATGAATGTTGATGCAAAAATCTTCAACAAAATAGTAGCGAACTGAATTCAACATATTAAAAGAATTATACACCATGAACAACTGAGTTTTTATGTGGAATGCAAGGGTGGTTCAAAATATGAGAGTCATGGATATAATAATACACTGCACTAACATAATGAAGGGGAAAAAACATGATCATCTTAATTGATACTGAAAAAATCATTGGAAAACATTCAACCACCTTTCTCATAAAAGAACACTCAACAAACTAGGAATAGAAGAAAACTATGTTAACATCATAAAAGCCATACATGAACCACCCCCCCTCCACTGCCCCCAGTTAATACCCAACTCAATGGTGAAAGAATGAAAGCTTTTTTCTTTTTTCTTTTCTTTTAAATTTTTATTGTATTCAATTACAGTTGTATGCCTTTTCTCCCCATCCCTCCACCCAACCCCAGCTGAACCCCCTCCCTCCCCTACCTCCATCCTCCCCTTTCATTTTGTCCATGTGTCCTTTATAGTAGTTCCTGTAATCCCCTCTTCTCACTGTCCCCTCCCCACTCCCCCCTGCCCATTGTTAGATTGTTCTTAACTTCAATGTCTCTGGTTATATTTTGTTTGCTTTTTTCTTTTGTTGATTATGTTCCAGTTAAAGGTGAGATCACATGGTATTTGTCCCTCAAATCTGGCTTATTTCACTTAGCATAATGCTCTCCAATTCTATCCATGCTGTTGCAAAGGGTAGGAGCTCCTTCTTTCTCTCTGCTGCATAGTATTCCATTGTGTAAATGTACCATACACATTTTGATCCACTCATTTACTGATGGGCACTTAGGTTGTTTCCAGTACTTGGCTATTGTAAATTGTGCTGCTGTGAACATTGGGGTGCATAGGTTCTATTGGATTGGTGTTTCAGAGTTCTTAGGGTATAATCCCAGCAGCAGAATTGCTGGGCAAAAAGGCAGTTCTCTTTTTAGTTTTCTGAGGAAATTCCATACTGTTTTCCACAGTGGCCTCACCAGTCTGCATTCCCACCAACAGTGCACTAGGGTTCCCTTTTCTCCACATCCTCTCCAACATTTGTTTGTGGATTTGTTTATGCTGGTCACTCTGACCTGTGTGAGATGGTACTTCATTGTGGTTTTAATTTGCACTGCTCTGATGGTTAGTGATGCTGAGCACCTTTTCATATGTCTCTGGGCCCTCTGTATGTCTTCCTTGGAGAAGTGTCTGTTCAAGTTCTTTGCCCATTTTTTAATTGGGTTGTTTGTCTTCCTGGAGTGGAGTCGTGTGAATTCTTCATATATTTTGGAGATGTGGCCCTTGTCTGAGGTATCAATGGCAAATATGTTTCCCCATACTGTTGGTTCTCTTTTTATTTTAATGCTGTTTTCTTTAGCCATGCAGAAGGAAAGCTTTTTTTTGTAGGATCAGAAATGGGGTGCTGATTAATGCCTACCTTTGCCATTTCTTTTTTTCCCCTCTAATTTTATTGTTGTTCAAGTGCAGTTCTCTGCCTTTCCTCCCCACCCCAGCCTAACCCCCAGCCCTCTCCACCTCCCTCCCATTTCCACCCACCACCCTCCCCCCCATCTGTTAGTGTCCATGTGTCCTTTATAATTGTTCCTACAAACCCTTCACCATTTTCCCGTGAAATTCCCTCCCCTCTCCCCTCTGGTCACTGCTGGCCTTTTCTCAATTTCAGTGTCATTGGTTATATTTTATTTTGCTTGTTTGTTTGTTTTGTTGATTAGGTTCCTGTTAAAGGTGAGATCATATGGTATTCAACATATTATTGGAAATTCTGGTCTGAATAATTAGGCAAGAAAAAGAAAGAAAAAGTATCCATATTGGAAAGAAAGAAGTAGAATTATCTTTGTTCATATATGACATCTTAATTGTAGAAAACCCAAAAGATTATACACATACACACACATACAAACGAATAAATGAGAATGAATAAATGAGTTCAGCAAAATAGCAGGATATAGAATCAACACACAAGACGACTCTATAAAGGAAATTAAGAATACAATTCTATTTGCAATGCATGGACTGACACAACAATGTGGGGAAGGCTGGGGATCGTGGAAACTGGGAGATGTCTAGAATAGTTTCAACAATAAGAAATGAATTAATTAAAAGAACACTTTTGAATTGGTTAACCAAGCAGGCGAAAGAGTTAAATAATCAAAACTACAAAATGTTCCTGAAAGAAATCAAGGAACACACAAATAAATTAAAACGCATTCCATGTTCATGAATTGAAAGACTTAATTTGTTGAAATATCAATACTACCCAAAACAATCTACAGATTCAGTGCAATCTCTCATAAAATCCCAACAACTCTTTTTACAGAAATAGAAAATTCATCCTAAAGTGAGTGTGGAATCTCAAGAGATCCTGAATAGCCAAAACAATCTAAAAAATAAAAACAAGTCTGGAAATCTCATACTTTCTATTTTCAAAATTTATTACAAATCTTCAGTAATCAAAACAATGAGGTACTGACTCAGTACTAAACATGTGGATCAATGTAAGGGGGTAGAGAGCCTAAAAATAAAACACGACATATCAGGTCAAATGATTTTTGACAAAACTGCCAAGACCATTCAATGGGGAAAAAACAATTTTGTCAGGAAATGATACTGGAAAAACTGGATATCCACAGACAAACGAATGAAGTTAGATCCTTGTTTAATACCATAAATAATAATGAACTCAAATGTATCAAAGACCTAAATGTAAGAGCTAAAACTATAAAAACTCTTTGAAGAAAAACACAAGGCAAAAGCATCACAAGATTGGATTTGGCACTGGCTTCTTGGATATCACCAATAGCACAGGTAACAAAAAAGAAAAATTGGACCTCATGAAAATTTAAAACTTTTGTGTGTCAAAAAACACTACCTACAAAGCAACAAGGAAACCACAGAATGGGAGAAAATTTTGGCAAATCACCTATCTGATAAGAGGTTAATATCCAGAATATATAGAGAACTTCTAAAACACAACAACATAAAAACTAACAACATGATTTAAAAATGAGCAAATAGACATTATACAAATGTTTATATATTGATATATATTTGTCCAAAGAAGATATACAAATCACCAGTAGACATATGGAAAGATACTTGGCATCACTAATCATCCAGGAAATGCAAATCAAAACCACTATAAGATATGCCTTTATACTCACTAAAATGGTTATTATAAAAACAACCCAGAAAACAAGTGTTGGTGAGGATATGAAAAAACTGGAACCCTTGTGCAATTGTAAGGGATGTGAAATGGTGCAGTACTGTGGAAAACAGTATGGTGGTTGTTTTCAAAATTAAAAATAGAATCACCATATGATCCAATTCCACTTCTGGGTATACACCCAGAATAATTGATAGCAGGGTCTCAAGGAGACATTTGTGCACCCATGCTCATTGCAGTATTATTCACCATAACTAAATGTTGGAAGCCAAGTGTCCATTGTTGAATGAAATGATAAACAAACTGTGGTCTACACATACAATGGAATTTTATTCAGCATTGAAAAGGGATGGAATTCTGACACATGCCACAGCATGGATGAACCTTGAGGACATTATGTTCAGTGAAATAAAGCAGCCCCCCAAAAGCAAATACTCTATGATTCCACCTATATGAGGTACCTAAAGTAATCAATTCATAGAGACAGAATGTAGAAGAGTGGTTATCAGGGGCTTATGTAAGGGTGAATGGAGAGTTAGTGTTTAATGGGTATAGAGTTTCAGTTTTGTACAATGAAGAGTTCTGGAGAGGGATGGTGATTATAGTTGCACAAAAATAGTAATGTATTAAATGGTACACTTAAAATAGTTAAGATGGTAATTCCTATGTTATGAGGATTTTACCACACTTTTAAATTTTGAGAAAATGTTTATTGTAATTTTTCCATTGTTATTTATTTTCCTTATACATACACCCCTTCCCCCCAGCAATACCCACACTGTTGTCTATATTTGTGAATCCTTTTTAGTTTTTCCTCAATCCCTCCACCCCCTGACCTCCCACCTCCAGCTGTCATCCTGCTCTCCATTTATGAGTCTGTCTTCATTTTACTTGTTAGTTCAGTTTGTTCATTAGATTACACATATGAGTGAAATCATATGGTATTTGTCTCTCTCTGACTGGCTTATCTCACTTAGCATAATGTTCTCCAGGTCCATCCATACTGTCTCAAAGGGTAAAATTTTCTTCATTTTTACGGCAGTATAGTATTCCATTGTGTAAATGTCCCATAGTTCTATTACTATACTCACTAAAGTGTCTATCTACTGATAGACAGTTGGATCAGTAGATAGACACTTGGGCTGTGTACGTTTCTTAGTAATTGTAAATGATGCTATGGTGAACATAGGGATGGTTATGTTTTTTTGAATTAGTGTTTTGGGTTCCTTTGGGTATATCCCCAGGAGTGTGATAGCTGGGTGGAAAGGCAGATTAATTTTTAAGTTTTTGAGGTATCTCCATACTGCTTTCCACAGTGGCTGCACCAGTCTGCATTCCCACCAACAAAAGTGTTCCCCTGTCTCCACATCTTGGCCAGCACTGGTTGTTGATTTATTCATAATAGCCATTCTGATAGTTGGAGATGATATCTAACTGCAGTTTTAATTTGCATTTCTCTGATGATTAGTGACACTGAGCATCTTTTCATATGTCTTCTGGCCATCTGTATGACCTCTTTGGAGAAGTGTCTATTTAAGCCCAATGCCCATTTTTTAAATTGGGTTGTTTGGTTTTTTTTGGTATTGAGTTTTATAAGTTCCTTATAAATTTTGGATATTAACTCCTTATTATATATGTATTGGGGATTATGTTATCCCATTCTGTGGGCTGTCTTTTTATTTTTTTGATGATTTCCTGTGATGATTGCTGTGCAAAATCATTGTAGTTTGATGGTCTCCCATTTGTTTATTTTTTCTTTTGTTTCTCTTGCCTGGGGAGATACATCCGATAAAATATTGCTATGAGCAATGTCTGAGACTTTGCTGCCTATGTTTTCTACTATGATTTTTATGGTTTGGGGTCTGACATTTAAGTCTTTCATCTATTTTTAATTTATTCTTGTGTGTGGTTAATAAACATATTATTTAGCTTATATGTCTTTGTGTGTTTTTCAGTGTTATTGCGACCGATTTCTAGTTTCATAGCATAGTGGTTAGTGAAGATGCTTGATATGATTTCAATCTTTTAAAATTTATTGAGACTTGTTTTGTGTTCTAACATGTGATCTATCCTAGAAAACATTCCATGTGCCCTTGAAAAATATGTATATTCTACTGCTTTGGGATGGAATGCTCTGAAGATATACATTAAATGAAGAAATCCATTTGATCTAGTGTGTCATTTATGGCTGCTGTCTCCTTGTTGATTTTCTGCCTGGAGGATCTATCCATTTGAGTCAATGGGTGTTAAAATCCTCAACTATAATGGCATTTCAGTCCATCTCTCTCTTTATGTCCCTCAAGATTTGCTTCACATATTTAGGTGCTCCTCTCTTGGGTGTGTAAATGTTTACTAGGGTTATATCCTCTTGTTGGATTGTTCCCATTATCATTATGTAGTGCCCTTCTTGGTCTCTTACTATAGCCTTGGTTTTAAAGTCCATTTTGTTGAATATAAGTACTGCTACCCCAGCTTTTTTTCCCTTTCCATTTGCATGAAATATCTGTTTCATTCTCTTTACTTTTAGTCTGTGTGTATCTTTTGATCTGAGGTGATTCACTTGGAGGCAGCATTTATATTGGGCTTGTTTTCTTATCCATTCAACTCCCTTATGCCTTTTGGTTGGAGCACTTAAGCCATTTACATTTAAGGTGATTATTGATAGATACATATGTAGTGCCATTTTATTGTTAGACTATTTTCCTCTGTGTTTTATCTTTGACTTTTTCTTCTTCTTAAAGCAAGCCCTTTAACATTTGTTGCAGTACTGGTTTGGTGTTAACAAACTCCTTTAGCTTTTATTGTTTGGGAAGCTCCTTATTTCTCCTTCAATTATAAATGATAGCCTTGCTGGGTAAAGTAGCCTTTGTTGTAGGTCCTTGCTTTTCATCACCTTGAATATTTCACAACCCTCCCTTTTGGCCTGAAATGTTTCTGTTAAGGAATCAGATGACAGTCTCATTGGTGCTCCCTTGTAGGTAACTACCTGCATTTCTTTGCAATTTTAGGTTTCTCTCCTTGTCTTTAAGCTTCACCATTTTGATTATGTGTCCTGTTGTAGGCCTCTTTGTGTTCAACTTGTTTGGGACTCTTTGAGCTTCCTGGACTTGTGTGTCTTTTTTTCTTTACCAGATTAGGGAAGTTTTTAGTCATTATTTCTTCAAATAGGTTCTTGGCCCCTTGTTTGCTCTCTTCTCCTTCTGGTATTCCCATGAAGCAGATGTTGTTACATTTCATGTTGTCCAAAACGTTTCTAAGCTCACCTCATTTTTCTTTAAGTTCTTTTTCCCTTTTGTTGCTCTGCCTGGGTCTTTTTTTGTACCTCATCTTCCAAATCACTGATTCAATCCTCTGCTACATCCATCCTACTGTTTATTACTTCCAGAGTGTTATTTCTTTCAGGTATTACATTCTTTATTTCTGACTGGTCCTTTTTTATGGTTTCTATGTCTATTTTCGTGCTATCCTTATAATCATTACTCTAAATTCTCTGATAGATTGTCTACCACCATTTCATCTAGGTCCTCGTCTGGAGAATTCTCTTATTGTGTCATTTGGTGTCTGTTTCTTTGTCTTGCCATTTTGACTGCTCCTTTGTATGTGTTTCCATTTATTAAGTAGATCTGAAAAGACTCTAGTGTAGGCCTTTGCCAGACACTGTTTCTGACTGGCCCTGGGCAACCTGTTTGGAGCTATCAGTGATCCACAGTGTGTGGCTCCCTCTGCTGGGCCTGTTTGTGCACAGAAAAAACCAGGCTGTGCATCAAGGCTGGCTTGTATTTTTTATTTTTTAAAATATATTTTAGTGATTATTGATTACAGTTGTTCAATTTCCCCCTTTTATTCCCCTACACCCTGCACAACCCCTCCCACTTGTATGGCCCCCAATCCTTAGTTCATGTCCATGGGTCGTACATATAAGTTCTTTGGCTTCTACATTTCCTATACTATTCTTAACCTTCTGACTATTTTGTAACTACCATTTATGCTACTTATTCCCTGTACCCTTTCCCCCATTCCATCCTCCTTGCTGATAACCCTCCATATAATCTCCATTTCTGTAATTCTGTTCCTGTTCGAGTTGTTTGCTTAGTTTGCTTTTGTTGTTATTGTTTTTTTACAATAAAGGTTGTTGATAGTTGTGAGTTTGTTGTCATTTTACTGTTCATAGTTTTGATCTTCTTCTTTTTCTAAGATAAGTCCCTTTAACATTTCATATAATAAGGGCTTGGTGATGATGAACTCCTCTAACTTGACCTTATCTGGGAAGCACATTATCTGCCCTTCCATTCTAAATGATAGCTTTGCTGGATAGAGTAATCTTGAATGTAGGTCCTTGCCTTTCATGACTTCAAGTACTTCTTTCCAGCCCCTTCTTGTCTGCAAGGTAGGAAGGGCGGAGACGGGCAACCTGGTGGAGAGGACTTGCGTTGCCTTGACAGGACCGAGACTGGCGGAGTGTGGGAAGAAAGGGGCAGGCAGTGACCACTGGCGGACCGTGCGGCCCCACATTCGCGTAGATAAACCGAGAGGGCCGGACTCAGAGTGGCGGAGAATGGGGCAGGCAGAGCAGCTGTAGCACCCAGCGGCCCCGCACTCCCGCACAGATAAACTGGGACGAACTGCGGGGAGCAAAGCAGACCGCATAACCCAGGGCTCCAGTGCGGGGAAATAAAGCCTCAAACCCCTGAATGAAAATGCCCATGGGGGTTGGGGTGGCAGCAGGAGAGACTCCCAGCCTCACAAGAGAGGTCGTTGGGGAGACCCACAGGGGCCTAGAGTGTGCACAAGCCCACCCACTTGGGAACCAGCACCAGAGGGGCCCAGTTTGATTGTGGGTAGTGGAGTGAAAGATTGAAATCTGGTGGAGAGTGGAGTGGGCACCATTGCTCCCTCTCGGCCCCTACCCACGTACAGCATCACAGAGCAGGGACCAGCATTACCATGCCCCCAGGAACACCCAAGGCTCTGCCCCTTAAGTAACAGACGTGCCAAGACCAAAAAAAAAAAAAAAAAAAGGCCCAAATGACAGAACACTTCAAAGCTCCAGAAAAAATACAACTAAGCGAGGAAGAGATAGCCAACCTATCGGATGCACAGTTCAAAACACTGGTTATCAAGACGCTCACAGAATTGGTTGAATTTGTTCGAAAACCAGATGAAAAAATGAAGCCTATGCTGAGAGAAACAAAGGAAAATGTACAGGGAACCAATAGTGATGCAAAGGAAACTGGGACTGAAATCTACGGTGTGGACCAGAAGGAAGAAAGAAACATCCAACCAGAAAAGAATGAAGAAATAAGAATTCGGAAAAATGAGGAGAGGCTAAGGAACCTTCAGGACATCTTGAAACGTTCCAACATCCGAATTATAGGGGTGCCAGAAGGAGAAGAGGAAGAACAAAAAATTGAAAACTTATTTGAACAAACAATGAAGGAGAACTTCCCTCATCTGGTAAAGGAAATAGACTTCCAGGAAGTCCAGGAAGCTCAGAGAGTCCCAAAGAAGCTGGACCCAAGGAGGAACACACCAAGGCACATCATAATTACATTCCCCAAGATGAAACAGAAAGAGAGAATCTCAGAAGCAGCAAGAGAAAAGGACACAGTTACCTACAAAGGACTTCCCATAAGACTGTCAGCTGATTTCTCCAAAGAGACCTTACGGGCAAGAAGTGGCTGGCAAGAAGTATTCCAAATCATGAAAGGCAAGGACCTACATCCAAGATTACTGTATCCAGCAAAGCTATCATTTAGAATGGAAGGGCAGATGAAGTGCTTCTCAGATAAGGTCAAGTTAAAGGAGTTCATCATCACCAAGCCCTTATTATAGGAAATGTTAAAGGGATTTATCTAAGAAAAAGAAGATCAAAAATATGAACAGTAAAAATGACAGCAAACTCACAGTTATTAACGACCACACCTAAAACAAAAACAAGAGCAAACTAGGCAAACAACTAGAACAGGAACAGAACCATAGAGATGGAGATCACGTGGCAGGTTATCAACAGGGGAGTGGGAGGGGGGAAAGGTACAGAGAATAAGTAGCATAGATGATGGGTGGAAAATAGACATGGGGAGGGTAAGAATAGTGTAGGAAATGTAGAAGTCAAAGAACTTATAAGTATGACCCATGGACATGAACTATAGGGGGGGAATGTGGTAGGGAGGGGGTGGGCAGAATGGAGTGGAGTGGGGGGGGGAAATGGGACAACTGTAATAGCATAATCAATAAATATACTTTAAAAACTTTAAAAAGAAAAAAACAAACAAACAAACAAAAACAACAAAGTAAAGCCTAGGACAAGATGGCTTCATTGGTGAATTCTACCAACACTTAAGAAAAATTAATACCAATCCTTCTTAAACCCTCCCGAAAGACAAGAACACTTCTAACTTATTCTCTGAGGCCAGCATTACTCTGATATCAAAGCCAGACAAAGACACTACAAGAAAACTACTGGTAAATATCCCTTATAAATATAAATGCAAAAACTTCAGCAAAATACTAGCGAATTAAATTCAACAGCATATTAAAAAGATTATATGTCATGGCCAAGTGGAATTTATCCACAGAATTCAAAGGTGGTTCATAATAAAACCAATCAATGTAATATACAGTAGAATGAAGGAATAAGAACACATGCTCATTTCAATTGATGCAGAAAAATCATTTGACATAATCTAAAACCCCATCATAAAAAAACACTCAACTCCTCAACAGGATAAAGCCATATATGAAAAAGCCTACAGATAGCACCATACTAAATATCAAAGCACAAAGAAGACTTTTTTCTTTAATATCAGGAACAAGATAAAGATACTTATTTTGCCCAGTACTGTTCAACATCTTATTGGACATTCTAGAGAGAATGTTTAGTCAAGAAAAATAAATAAAAGGCATTTAAATCAGAAAGGAAGAAATAAAACTAGCTCTGTAAACAGGTGACATGATCTTATATGTAGATCATCCTAAAGAATCCACAAAAAAACTGTTAGTGCTAATAAACTAATTCATCAAAATTGTAGGGTACAACAGAGAATGACTTGAGGACACGTGACACAGGTAACATGGCCATACCACCTCAGGTTCACCTCCTTTTCCTTCCTTAACACCCTGAAATCTGGCATCTGTTCTTCCATAGAAACAGCTCTGTATAAAACTAAACAGTCCTAAAACCAGCAGTTATTTCTTAGTCCTCACCTTGTTGAACCCATTGGTAGCACTAACAATGTGGATCACCCAATGCCACCTGAGATATGGTCATCCTCTGGCTTTTGGGACATAAACACTTTGTCTTCTCTGTCCATGCCTCTGTCTGGTTCTCAGGATCATCTTTCTTTACTTAATCATGAAATTCTGGAGTATCTTAACACAGCCTGATGCCCTCTTATCTTCTCCTATGCTCTCTTCCATTCAGATGACTGTCCTTGTTACTTTCGGTATACCAATGACACCCAAACTATCTTAAGACCAGACCTCACCCATCTGAATTTCAGACTTAGATGTATAATTGCCATTTAGATGACCCAAAGGCGTCTCAAACTCAGCCTGACCAAGACTGTACTCACGGTCTCTCTCCAAAGCTTTATCCAGCCCCCTCTAGAGGCAATGAAAGAAACCTAGTATCATTTTTTACCCTCCCATAGCCTCTGTGGGAGGAACTCCATCCAGCAGTATGTTCCTCCCTGCTGCTGCAGATGAGAAATAAATCATCCTGGACACAATCTTGCTGTTCCAGTGGGAAAAGGGGTGGCAATTCCCTCTAGTGCAGAATGCCCTGAGCCCTTCTCCCAAATGGCTTTAATTGGGAATGGTACGGGTAGGTGTACACAGCATGCATGCATAGTTCATCAATCAATGTCAAAAAGGCTATGGTCATACAAAAGCAGGTACTATCTATAGATAACAATTGAAGGAACACAGAGATCTGTCATGGGTCAGGGTCTGTTAGTCATGCTAATGCCAGAGGGTCTTTAAGACATATTTCATAAGCAGTTTACTCCTTATGCCTCGAAGTTAAACACTCAGTTATATCACCAGGGTTATACAAAACAAAGCATAGCAAGCTTCAAAGGATACAATGTATTTATCAGGCCTGATTCCCATGGGAACCCTGGATGTTAGAGTCAAGTCATGCCTGCCACCTGCGTTTTTACTTGGTTTTCCAGGGAGACGTAGTAGCTCCTTTCAGGGCTTGCTCTTGTGGGGCTACAGTCTCAGAAACCATAGAGTGGTCCCCAGCAAGCCTCTAATCACCAAGATGTGTTAATTTTGTCTCCTAAACGTCTCTCAAACCCACCTCCTTCCCTCTATTTTCCATCAACACCTCATTACAAGGCATCACTGTCTCAACTGAGTTACTGCTTGTACATCTTGATATTCAGGCTGAAATGGAGGGGGAAAGATGTGTACAAAACAAAGATAATTGAGCTACCCACCCAGCCCCACAGGTTTGTCACTTCTTGGAGTAAAGTCACATCCTGTCAGCATCTGTTGTACTATGCCAATGTGATGCAAGGATCTTGGAAAGTCCTCATCTCTATTCCACATAGTCACCTGGATGAGAAACAGTCTTCCTTTTAGACACATGGAACTGGAGGCTTTGCCAAAGGACACACATCAAGTGGGGCTGAGGTGGTGTTCCTACCTCCCTGTCCCCACTGTAGATCTAGTCTTTTCATAGCCCTAAGCACTGTAGGAACTCAGAGGAACTCCATATCATAGGTAAACTCTCAATGTCCTTGACCTCAGCCAGTACTGATGGCACCAGACATACACCCTTTGCTGATGTTCATTTTAAGCCATTGTCCAAGAAGCTGGCAAGATGCTCTGGACCAGAGAAGAGTCAGGGAAAATCTAAATTTAGGCTTAAGGATTTGGGCAGCCTGCTTGGAACTCTGGTTCCTGTATAGCCTATGTTAGGTCACTTGTCACATCCTTTGTCACTTCCCTTTTAAACCTACTGAGTCTCCTGACAGCACCGGCCATTTCTCCAGGCTTCTTCCTCCATCTTGCTCACTGTCTCCCACTCTAGCTGTTTTTACTTTCTAATAGCAAGCTTGGTGTCCTGCCCAGACCCCTTTCCCAGGCTGGAGACCCAGCTTACCTGCCATAAGAGATGCTAACAGCTCACTAGGTACCAGGGAAGAGATACCTTCAGCCTCACCCTCCTGTCGCTTAAGAGGGACTACCACAGAGCGTGTGAGGTCAGCCCTGCTTCAGGGTGGGAATAGCTCAGGTGCAATTGCAATGCAGAATTCCCCTGGTACCAGTCTCTTGCTGAGACCATGTCCTCATGCCATTCTTCTCTGCCCTGTCCCATGTCCCTCACTAACCTTCTGCTGAGGGTCCTCCCTCAGCTAGTCACTTAAGTAGAATCCCCATCTTGGTTCTGCTTCTAGTGACCCTAATCTATCACAGATTCCTTATGTTTGCAATAGTGAATAAAGTTTTCTGACATCAGGGCGTAAAGAGGTTTTCCATTTTACATCATGTTCTCTCTTCTCCTCCTTCTCTCACTTTTAAGGCACTGGTCCTGACCTGGGAAGGCTCTCCATTACCTGTCCAGACCATCTTCTACATGCTGTGAAGGCAGGTGGGACAGCAGTACCTATCTAGTTCTTAGCCTCATGGGGCTTTCATGGGCGCCAGGAGTGTTCTGAGCACTGGACAGGTAGTACTCATGGTGTCCCCTTTCAGATGGGATACTGAAGCACAGAGAAGCTGGGCCACTAGCTTGAGGTGATGAAAGGATACTTGACTTGCGGTGGTGAACACACAATATACAGATGACGTATTATAGAATTGTACACCTGAAACCTATATAATTTTATTGACCAGTGTTATTGCAATAAATTCAATAAAAAATAAACGCAAAGAATAGAAACCACTTAAATATCCATTAATAGAGGACTATTAAATTATAGCACAGCTGCACCCTGAAAGACTAGACATCCATTAAAATGAAGAAAGAGCTCTGATCTGGAACAATTTATGAAGTATATTAAGATATTTTAACAATGACAGCAGAAGAGTGTGTCTCATGTGCTACCATCTTATGTATATTAGAAAAAGTTGTGTTCACATGTATATGTTCTATGCGCATGCATGTGCTTGTGTGCATGTATGTGGACACACGCACACATGTGCGGGGATGTGCATGCATGTGGATATGTGTGCATGCCTGTGTGGAACAGGTAAAAATGATTACCTTTTGGTTGAAGACCTTAGGATTTGGGGGTCGCATACTACTTCCTAAATTTTTAATACATGAACCATATTTTTGGTGTATTACAATCCTTTAAAGAAAAGTAGCATGAAATAAAGCAGTCATACTTGTGGCCTACTGAAAAATCAGATACTAGCATAATCCCTTTGGAATGTGGAATAGCAGCACTATGTAGGAGGACACTGCTGAAGATGGAAGGGGTTTCCTCTCTGCTCTACAAAGACAGGAGCTAGAAATGCATCTTGGAGTCCCAGGGAGGGTAAATAAAATTAGGGGCACTAACTGGCTTTTGGCTACAGGAGAGATGGTCATCACCTTGGAGATGACCTGGGCAGCCACAATAAGCAAGGTGGGCAAGAAGTCCTATGCTCTGGAAAAGGGGTGAAATTAATGGAGTGAGGATTGTAGGGTAAGGATTAATAGGGAGCTGCTCAGGCCCTGGAGAAAGACCGGATGGTAGTTCCCAGTCTGCATGGGGCAGAAGTCAGTTCTGTTGTGTGCACATGGGGTGTCTGGAGCCTGGGGAAAGAGCACAGGGAACTTTTGTTCCCAGCAAACAGCTCCAGGCCCACTCCCTCCAAACTCACAGAGCCCAGGTGGAGAGCAGCCCTAGGGTATGGTGCAGGTCTGTCTGTGGGTAGAGTTCAGCTTCCAGAAGCAGTCTCTTAGGGCTGAAGGAAGCAGAATCCTCTAGGATCCCTTGCTCTTGGGGTTGGAGCCAAATTGATCTCTATTTGGACTGTGGAAGTCTCAAGATTTTCTCCAATGTTTAAAACCATGTCATGTTTGATATATGCAAAATACAGTAACACGTCTCCATAATCCAGCATAATAATGAAGAGATACATGTGACAGATCTTTATACCTGCTTGGGAGATCCTTTCTCACCTGTCCCTTGCCTCCCCCTACCCTTAGGTGACCACATCTCTCTCCTCCCCTTTTAAGAATAGTATCTCAAACAATACATTGGGTATTTTTTGTGATATAGGGTTGTATCATACTATATGCAACTTTCTTTTCCACTCAACAGCAAGTTGCTAAGAGTCACACAATGGCTCACATAGTTGTTGTTCACTTAAGTCATTTAATTTTCACTGTATAATACTCCACAATTTGTCCATTCTGTTTCCACTAAACATTTGGTTTGTTCTACTTTTTGCTATTGTGGACAATACTCCTCTGAGCATTCCTGCCCTGTTCCCTGGTCATGTTTCCCCCAGAGAAGAGTTATTGATTAGAGGGCTTCTGAGTATTCACCCTTACCTGCCAGCACCACACTGTTTTCCCAAGTGGTCCCACTGCACATGGGCACAAGTAGCTTATACAAAGAAGCTCCTTTAAATCTACCATTGTAATGGAAAGCAGGTTCGGCTGCTACAAAAGTCAATACTTGAGAGGCAGGTGCTGGTGTAAAGGAAAGTGGTTTATTTGCAGGTGCTGGCTGTCTGAAAGATGGGGGACTCACGTCTCAAAGCCCACCTCCTGGAAGATGGGGGACTCAGGTCACAAAGCCCATCTCCACCTCTCAGTGGAGGCAGAGGTTTTTATAAGGATTCAGAGGGGAACAAAACCAAGAGATCAAGGGAGGGAGTTCCAAGTTCTCTACATGAAGACCAGCACAGTCACTTCCAATAAGCCAAGTGATGGCCCGGCGAGCCTCATCCTGGTTTAGACATTGTGGCTTCATGTCATCCTGGCTCCATGGTTGAAGGTCAGTAAATCTCATGAGGCTGGGATGCCTAAAGGTAGGGGTCTGTGTATTTTGAAGTTACTTCCTCTGATTCTTATACAAACATGCTGTTCATGTACAAGCTACATATTAGTCAGCATCAGCACTTACAGAAAAATGTCAAAAGAATGGTGGTGTGGGTTACAATTTCCCACCATTACAATTTTCCAATGTTATACCATCGGGCTACACTTTGCCATGGTCCACTGCTTAGGAAACAAAGCAGGGGAGACTGCAGGGGTCATCCAGATGGTGCAGCAAAGTCAACTGCTCTGTTGGTAGAAAAATCTCATACTTGTCCCAGAATCCAGAGTCATAAAATGTGCATTGTCTTCAGTGGTTCTACCCCTGCAAGTTTATTCTAAAGAAGGACATGAAGGGAGTAAGGAACTACCTGTTTTGGCCTCCCTATGTGTTGAGTGTTTCTATGTATTCAATGTCCTCAAAGAAGAAATGGGTAGTAACCTAAATGTTTGCCAACAAAGGAACAGCTTAGAAGTATTCTCTATGTGAAATTATTCCAGAAGCATTAGAAACAATCACAGGGCCCATTTAGCAACATGGGGCACATGCACCAGGCATTGAAGAGCAGCTAACCATACCCTCGATCGTCCTCATGCCATGAGCACAATTAACAAGAATCAACATATGGTTGAAGCCTCCTAAAAACAGGTGGTCAGGGGTCAACCAGCCTCCTAGGAAGTGAATTGCTCACTCTCACAGACCACATGGAAAAGGGCTATGTCCTAGGGGTGAAGGGGCAACAGGAGAGAAGGAGCCTGAGCCACCCCCAGTGGCTCCATGGAGCAGCCTTCCCACCAGTTCTGCCTATCTTTCTCTGGACAAGAGAGACCACCTTAACCTTGCTGAAGATGCCATTACTGAGCCTTTGTCACAGGCAGCCTCACCTGTATCCTAGTGAGAGAGCTATGGCATCACTGGCAAAATCAGTGCCCTGATATCTGGGACCACTGACCTCTCAGAGTGTTTTGGTGACACAATGTGAGCAGCCCAGGGCCTTGCCTTTACTCCAAGGCCATTTGGCCAGTTGCTGAAATCAGCAGATACAATTGGCTGCAATTCTGAAACTGAATAAGGCATGAAGTAGTGTTGTTATAAAAACAAAACAAAACAGGGATTTTATTTTAGCGAAATTTTAAGCCATGGAACTGTGCGTCCCAGGAAACTGCCTGGATGGCAAAGTCACAAAATAAAACTGAAAAATAAAACAAAACAAATGAAAACAAACCAATATCATAACTACAAAACTCTGATAAACATTTTCTTGACCACTCCCCCCACTAAATCCCTAAAAAGCAAAAAAGCATTGACACTTGTCTTAAACAAGTCTTTGTAACCCAATCCTCCTTTGTCATGTCCATCTTGGGAAGGGTGCTGACCAGTACTACCCAGTTCTGAGAGACTGGAACACTGAAAAATATAAGACAATTGTCAATAAATTAAAACGTCATGTGATCCTCATTTCACACTCTTAATCCCTTTAGGAACTGGTTTTAAAAGAAAAATAACAGGTCTGCAGAGGGTGCCAGATTGTGAACCCACCTGGGTACCCTCATGCCTTGTCCAGCTCTTTTTGTAAGACCCTGTCTTTCTCAGGTCATCCCATGGCCCAACCAGGACCACACCACTGGGGGCAGGCAGTAAGTCTGATCTGTGAGGAGACACGTTCTGGTGCAGCCAGAGGGGAAACAAGACAGAGGAGGGCCAGAGCAGAAGGAGTGCCCCAAGGCTGGTGAGGTGAGGATCAAGAAGCTCTTCCAGTGTGTGCAGGCCTGGGCTGTGGGTCCTGCATTCATGGCAGAGGTGAGGGCTATTGTGGTCAGGGTAGAGCTGAGCATGTGACGTTGTGTGCATGCAAACTCAGATTGCACAGGAGATATCCAATGGGGAGCGAGGCTGTGGAATGCCTGCCCCAAACAAAAGAGTGACAAGTGTCAGCACTCAGGAGGCTCTGAAGGGATGATGGCTGATGGTGTGATGGCAAAAGGAGACTTCTAATTATGATGCATCTAGAGTGTGACATCTGGATGGGGGTTAACTTTTAGCAAACAAGACATATCAGAGGCTGTGTGGGTGCTGAGTAAGCTCAGCACAAAGATGTGTTATGGAAGCAAATGCCTGACAACTGAGCATGAAATGGCATGTAACAAACATGGTGTGTACATAGCTTTGGAGGGAGTATATGTGTAACAGAGATTTGTAAGAAAGATGGCAGCCCCTGGGTGTGCTGACAGGACCAGCCCCTCTCTCCTTAAGCCTAGCTCAGTATTGTAGGGCTGTGGTCCAGGGTGTCCTGGTAATCGTCCAGGCCCCAGGTTTTCTACATCCCTCCGGGGGGGGAGGGCGAGGCTTCATGTGGGGCTCAGTGACAGCCTCTTCCTAGGACCACAATAGTTGGCTGCTGCTGACCCACACTGAGAGAACCTATGAACATAATCTGGGGAGGCTCTGAGAGGATCATACTGAAGGATTTTGGCAGGCTCCTGAGAAGGAGGGAACAAAGGACCAGCCTGGAGGAGAGCATCGTAAGGAGGGGAATACCATAGCAAAGGCTGGGGCATGAATGTGGCTAAGAGGCCAGTCTCTGACCAGCCTGGCCACCACAGGCCAGCAAGGCACTCACAGGTCCTCACCATAGCTTGTGGAAGCACCACAGCTGGCTTGGCCTCATCATTGCCAAGCTGCCCTTCCTCATTTGTATTCTGACTGCTGCTTTTCAAAACTTCAAGCATACCCTGCCCTGTTCTTCCCAAAGTTCTGGCATTTTTATTTATCATCCAAAGACATTGAGAAGGGCCATAATATATTCAACTAGTCACTAAGGAGACATTCAGTTCCTCCTAAGGGACTCCCATAGCTGGCTGTCTCCCCAAAGCTAGAAGTGTGGATCCTCACTGTCAAGCACCCAGCACATGCTGCAAACCACACATGCACATACACGAATGGGAGGCAGCCCAAAGCCCAAGGCTCCACTGAGCTGGCTTGGGCTTTAATCTTTGGCCCAGGCAGAGAGAAGGGTTACATTTTCCTCAAGTTGTGACTGTTTTCCTCAATCCTACAATTTAGCACCCTCCCCATGATGCAACCCTGCCATACACTATTCCCCATGTAGCTCCTCACACCTGTGTGCTGCTGTGAAGGTAATCAATCTCTCTTATCTGATTTTCATAACCACCTGGTATTCTTAGGCCATTTGGTAACAGGGGAAACTGACAGAGACTCAGTGAGATGCCAAGATCAGACAGTCCCACACCCCAGAGCAAATGGTGAAACTCCAAACTGTCAGAAAGTAACATAACACATTTATTTCAATTATTGATATAAGAGCTCCCCCGTTCATCAAAGTTCTACAACACTTGCCATCATATTGCATCCTGGGCTCTGTGGGCACACAGAGACAACTTAGCATCTGGCCAGGGCCAAGCCAGCAAGAGGAAAGGTGGCCCTGCTCTGTGATTGGCAGAGTGAAGGCAGCTTACAGCTGGCTCTGTGCCATGCCCATGGGTAAGGATGGTCCCAACCTGAGTCCTGCAGGGAAGGGCTTCTCTCCTTGGCTAGGGCTGTCCTTAACAGGGTGGGTGAGGTGGGGAGGGTACTGGGATGGGCCACAGGCTGCCTTGAGCCAGCATTCTGCTCTGTCGCATCATGGACAGGTTCAAGGACAGAGCTGACAAAAAAAAAAAAGCCTCTTTGCAACTTAAAACACTATCATCCAGTCCTCACCTACCCAAGGATCATGGGGAAGCATCTGCAAGCTAGAGCAGTTAGAGGAAGCAAGCATCAAGCGATGGGCAGGGCAGGTGGCTACCACACAGTTGTACAGCACCTAAGGTAGGCTGCATCCAAACCCAGCCGGGTGTGATGCCAGCCCAATGCAGTGGTTGTGAGAGTGGGGTACCCTGGACCCATCAGAACTCACATTCTCAATGCCTCCCAAACTCCAGCCCTGACCTCGGAGACTTCGCAGTGTACCAGGCCCCACAGGGGCACTGAAGGCTAGTGCAGCCGCAGGTAGGAGGGCGCAGAGTAGTTGAAGAGCAGAAAGTCCATCCTGTAGAGATCAAAGAGGCGCCGCTGGTAGAAGGGGCTGATGTCCTGGAAGAGGTGAATGGCCTTGTCGTGCATGGTGGCTGCCTTGGCACGGGATGGTGGTGCAGGGAATCGCAGGTTGGGTGTGCCCACCAGGCCCAGCACAAAGGCCGCATCCTCTGCCAGGGTCTCAAACTTGCCCACAACATCGTAGCGCAGGCGACACGGGTGGCAGAGCGCGTGGGCACGCTCCCAGTGCTCATTGAAAGGTTCGTCACGGCGCGTGCGTGGGTCCAGCAAGTAGGCTAGGAACTCAGTGAAACGCACGTCATGGCCACGGGCCAGCGCCTCAGGGTGTGGGCGGGGCCGAAGGCGCCTCACGATGCGCGTGCCATAATGCCGCTGGAAGGCGGCGCTGTAGGGCTGCGCGAACTTGTTGTGGTAGGCTGAGGCTAGTCGCTCAAAAGGCTCCCGCACGAAGAGGAAGGCCAAGTAGTTGCGCAGGCGCCAGTTGATCTCGTTTGGGCCAAAGTCGGCCAGAGAGGGCAGGCGGCCTGGCGCATGCGCCTCGTGCGCGGGGATGGCTTGGGGGTCCTGGCCCCGGGGACTGCTCAGTGCCAGCATCACACGCTTCCAGTTGGTGCAGGCCACTTTAGGCACATAGCAGTAGAGTAGGCCGTGTGCATCGTCCACCAGCACGTGGCGCAGGTCCTTGGGCTGCAGCAGGCGCTGCCGGCGTGTGTGGCGGCTGCAGGCACGGCGCAGCAGACTGCGCCGCTCTCGATGTACCTCAGCCAGGGCTGAGCTTGGACCCTGTGGACGACAGGGGTCGGAGTCAGGGCTGCTGCCCAATGACGTGTGTTAGCCAGGGCTAGGCAGCAGATGGGGGTCCTTGATTGGGACCCCAGTGCTGCCACTGATCACTGTGTATGATTAGGGGCCCAGGCTTTTGTCTGGGACCTGGATTGGGGGGTGGGCGGGGGGGATGAATCTAACTTTGCAGAGGTATATGAAACGATGTGACTAATCATTTGTTGGACTTTCAGGTCTGAGGAGGTCCTGATAACGAACAAGAAATCGTCAGAGTAAGCCTGATAAAGAGGTATGACTTCAAAGTACCCACCGCGAGCGCAAACTGAGTATCTGCTGTTTACTAGAAGTATAGTGTCCAAGAATGGTGGCTTTAATTCCATATAAATAGAGTTGAAAATGCAGCTACTTTCAGGCTATTGGGATATTTTTTGTTTAATAATAAAATTAGTTAATTCTATATTTATGAATTGGCATGTTCCCTTGGGTCTTGATTTCTTTATCCCACCCAGTCCTCTTCCTCCTCACACCCACCGCCCCACAACAAATTCTAATGTCAGTACTTGGGCAGGGAGCCTGCCCTCTCTAAGTGTGTTACTCCTCTGTGAAATAATAACATCCAGCATTCATCTTGTACTTATTGTGTACTAGGCACCTCACTATGACCTTTACAACTCCATGAATTGGGTACTATAAGGAGGTCCCTTGGGCCCAGCCCTTCCTATCCCTCCTCAGCCATACCAACACCCAGGCCAGTACTTCCAGCAATCCCCCTTCCTTTTGTCAAGGTTTTTTCTGCCCTCAACAGGGTTTTCACCTCCAATAGTAACACTCCAACCCCCCTGCCCCTCTCTTTGGTGTTTTTTTTAGTCTGAGTTCTTAGAAAAAAGTGTTTTTAATTTCCAAAAATTGCTTTAAAAGCCTTTAGGTAATAAGACAATAAATATTGGTGAGGATGTGGGAAAGTGGAATCTTATTCATTGCTGGTGAGAAAGTAAAATGTTATAGATGTTGTAGAAAGCCATTTGGCAGCTCTCAAAAAAAGTAAACATATGATCCAGCAATTCCACTTCTAGGTATATACCTAAAGTAACTGAAAACATAAGTTACACAAAAGCTTGTGCACAAATGTTTATAGCAATATTATTCGTAATAGCCAAAGAGTGGAAACAACCCAAAGTCCATCAACTGGTGAGTAGATAAATAGTATATATGTGTCTATCCATACAATGGAATATTATTCAGTAATAAAAAGGAATGAAGTTCTGATACATTATAAAACATGGATGAACCTTGAAAATATTATGCACACTAAGTAAAAGAAGCCAGACATAAAAGGCCACATGTATGATTCCATTTACAAAAAATGCCCAGAATAGATCCATCGAGACAGAAAGTAAATTGGTGGTTGTCAGGGGCTGGGAGTAGAGAAAATGGGGAGTGACTGCTAATACGTACTGGGTTTCTTTTTGGACTGAGGAAAATGTTCTGAAATTAGATGGTGGTGATGGTTGTGCTTCCTTGTAACTATACTAAAACCACTGAATTGTACACTTTAGAAGAATGAATTCTGTGGTATGTGAGTTATTTCTTAATTAAGAAAAAGCCTTCAGAATATTTCCATTTCAGAGAATGCCAAAGCAGCATCTGAAATAAAAGGACACTATACACTCTGTGCCTGCATAAGAATGTCTGACATTGTTGGGCGGGGGGCAGAATAGACTGCATGTGTGGGCATATGTGTGTGTGCCTTTAAAAATATCCTGCAGACATCCAAGATACTTTAAGTGCAAAAAGTTAAAGAAAGAACAGGACTTAGCATGACATAGTTGGGTTTAGAAAAGGTAGTGAAAGTGTCCTGGCCAGGTAGCTCAGATGGTTAGACCATCATCCCAATATGCCAGGGTTGTCGGTTTGATCCCTGGTAAGGACAAGAATGAACCAATGAATAAGTGGAACAACAAATCAATGTTTCTCTCTCTCTGTCTCCCTTCCTTCCCTTCTCTCTAAAATCAATTTAAAAAAATTTTAAAGGGTAGAGTGAAATAAAAAATCATGTTTCAGGCCCTGGCTGGTGTAGCTCAGTGGATTGAGTGTGGGCCTGTGAAACAAAGGGTCACTGGTTCGATTCCCAGTCAGGGCACATGCCTGGCTTGTGGACCAGGTCCCCAGTAGGGGGCATGCAAGAGGCAACCACGCATTGATATTTCTTTCTCTTCCTCTCTTTCTCTCTCCCTTCCCTTTTTCTCTAAAAATAAATAAATTCTAAAAAAAATGTTTCAAAAAGGATGAATTGTGGGTAGTCTCTCTTTTAGATATATGCTGAAATAATCACAGGGTCAACAAGGCTGGGATCTGCTTCAAAAAAACAGGTAAAAGTTGAGGGGTCAGGATGAAACAAGAATGGATAAGAATTAATCATTGTTCAGAGTGGGTGATGAGAATGTGGGTATTCATCGTACTATTCTCTCTACTTCTGCATATGTTTGAATTTTTCAAAATGAAAGGTTAAAATTGAGAGAACAACAACATATGTACCTGTAGGTGAGATTTTGAAAAAGTAACATAAGCACATGATAGAGCATTTGATGCTACATACATGCCCAGAACATGCCTAGAATGACTCACAGGGAACTCGTTGATTCCAGGGGTAATAGGAGGCCAGTGTGGGAAGGAGAGGTGCTCTTCACTGTAAACTCTTTGGGAGTGTAGAATGCCCTATAGTGCTTAATTACCTTTTCAAAAATATTACTGTGGGGGTGGTTGCCAAGTTCAGACATGGCTGTAGGGGGCCTAAGGGCACTTAGAGGATTGCATTCCCACCCTGTAAGGCATTGACTCACAGGATTGGCCTCAGAAACCTGGCTCCATGTGAATGCCAGGAGTGGACTGTAACCAGGGGCCCCACAGCCAAGCTCTGTGTTCAGCTTCCAGACAACCCAACATGTTTCTTGTGGCAGGGAGTTTTGGCCATCCACTTATTTGTCAGCTTCCTTCCTTCCTTGCCAGAAAACCTCAACTGTGCTAGGTCATGTAGCCAACCTGAGGAGGAAACTGTCACACTTTCATTAAATGATGGGTCCAGAGGTGGACATGTGGCCTGTTTCTGGCCAAGGAGATGTAAAGGGGAAGTCTGCTGGATGGCTCCCAGAAAGATATTCCTTCAGGAGAAAAAGTAAGAGCTCCTGAAGGAAGAAAACCCTTTGTTTCACCTCTACTCTGCTTAGGATGTTCTCCCGTGAGGAGATGTCAGGGCCCTGGCATTCATCATACAGCCATGAGGCAATAAGGCTGTAGCAGAAGCCAACATCCACAGGATGTGAGTGGGCAGAGTGTTGCTGCTGTCCATGGGAATGCCGGTCTCTGAGTATCTCAGGAAGCACACATTGACTATCCTAGTGACTTAATGCAGTCTCAGTCGGCATTTCTGTTGTTTGCAGCCCCATGAATACCTAGATAGTCAATGCGATCTCTATTTTACAGGTTAGAACACTGAGGCTTAGAGGAAATTAGTGGTCTACAGCTCTCTGGTAAGGAAGCTCCAGCTTGGGTCTCTTGGGACTCAGAAGTCAGAGCTGTTCCTGCTGGTCTGGAGCTGCATCCAGCTGCAACACCCTCATCCCTCCCAGCCCAGCTATACTCAACTGCTTGGATCCTTAGTCTGGCTCTAGTCCCTATGACATCTGTGATATTCTCAAGGTCCTTAGCCTCCCTGTTCTTCAGTTTCCTCATCTGTGAACAAGGATAACAACAGCCCCACCTTATAGGGTAGCTGAGAGGACTAAGCAATTTCACAGAACTAGAGAGCCTGGTACACAGTTAGCACTTCTTGGTCAGATTGTTTTCATCACTATTATTTCTCCAATTTCAAGGTAATATGGTTCCAGGGCCTTGACACTCCAGGGTCACTGGGTCCTCAGGCTATGAGGGGGCTGAGCCAGCCCTATTTGTCCCTCTAAGTCTGTGCAGCTAGCAGAACCAAGGGCCTGATGACAGCCTGGCCTGCCCTCAGCTTGGTGTGTGGCCCAGGGCAAGCCAGTTACCCTCTCTGAACAAAGGCCTACCCACCTGAAACCCAAGGACATGAGACAGATGAGTTCCATTTGCCTCTTTGGCTTAGTCCTTGAGAATTCAGTGAGCAGCACTTTCTCAGACCCAGTCTGATCATTTTCTTTGGCTTAAAACCCTCCATGGCTCCCTATAGTCTTTGCCCCACTTGCCAGGCCACATGAGGCCACTGCCTACCCCTGGCTCACCTTGCACACCTTCTTCTGTCTTTTGCTCATCTCCAGCTACTTGGCCCCTACTGTTTGCTTCTTAACTCATCCTCTGCACGTCTCAGCTGCAATGTCCCTTTCTCAGAGAGGGTCTAAACTAGGAATCTCCTGGTAGAGCTCTCATTGTACCTTATACTTTCTCTTTAGATGCCAATCAGTCACAAGTTAGTGGAGTCGGTGATCAGTTAATGTTTCCTCCCCTGGACTGGACTGTCAGCTGCACAAGGTCAGGAAACCAGCCTGCCTGGTTGTGGCTGGATCCACAGGTTCCTAAGTACAGTCTGCATACAGCAGGTGCTCAACACATGCTGCCAGAATGGGTGCCCCTGAGTGTGGCTGTTTGGGTGTATGTGAGCCAGGGGTATGGCTCTCAGTGGGGTACAACTATGTGTGTATTTGGGGCAGTGTGTGGTCCTAGGGGGCCAAAATAGAAGAGAGGTTCATAGACCAGCAAGCTGCCTGGTCCATTGCCTTAGAACAGGTGAGGCAGGGGATCCTTCATGTTTCCCTATTGTAGCTGGTACTAAATTTAATTACTGTCTACCCACTAGACTGTTAACTCCCTGAGGGAAGGCACAGTGTTTGTTTTACTCTCTTTTATATCCGCAGTATGTAGAACTGGCACAGACCAGGCCCAATCTATTGTTGGGAGGATGATGGACAGGGTTGGGGGTGGGTGGAGATACCAGCTCTCTCAGCTTGCCCCTGAGATTTTTCCCTTGTCATATCCCTAGGCATTCTAGTTTCTGAACAGAGCCTGGATTTGCAGAGGATGATTCTCTGTGCCCATGTGGGTTCTAGTCCCAGGACAGCCAGTCTACACTGGGGCTGTCAGGTTCCCATGTCTGGAAGCAGAAGGTAGGGGGGGGTGGTCCACCTACCTGGTCCAGGTCATAGAGCATCTGCAGGGGACTCCTCCTCTTCCCACCAAGCCAGCCAGAACCCAGGACCCTATTTTTGGAATCTGTGGAGCATAAAGAGAGAGGTGTTATCACTCCAGCAGACAAACTGGCTTTGGTGTTGGGGTTGGGGGCTTAAGCAACTCACCTAGGGCAGAGGTAATCCATCTCTGAGAATCAGTTTCCTGATTCTCAGTCTCACCTGCCTCAGGATGGGGGGTGGCAGTGGTGGAATGTGGGGAAATACTGACAGAGCCCCTAATCTATGCATGCTGTCACTCCTGCTCCTATGTCCTGCCATCTAGAGTTGGAGAGTGCCAGGTGGGAAGGGATGAGAGGAAAGGTGGTACCCAGCTCATAGCACTCTGGCAAAGGCCTGCCCCTACCCAACCTCACCCTCCTCAATCTGCAATCATCATGGCCTGCTCCTGCCAGCCCCATGACAGAGGAGCCCTGAGGGGCTCAAGAAGTTACTAGTCTGTCCAGAGAGGGCTAGGCAGTGGTGGATGTGGCACAGCCAGACTGCAGGCTCTCCTACTGACCCACAATGAACTACAGCAGCCTATACTTCCCCTAGCAGTGTACATGCTTCCTCATGGTATATATAGCTTCAGCTGCTCCTAGACTGGATGCCCCTGAGGGGAGAAATAATATCTGCCTGTATCAGTGCTGAATTCTTCAATCTTCCTAAACCTATCAAAATCACAGCTTGCTAAGTTTATTATTCACTCAAAATGTGTTTTAAGGACTATCATCTTGAAACTTCCTCCTTTGTCCTGAAATGTCAAATAGTGATGGGAAGATGGCGGTGCGATAGGTGGGAGCAGAGTCCACTTCCCCTCAACACCAGTGAAACACCTAGCTGATATGAGGAGCAGAGCTAACAGCCAATGGTATTCCAGCATATATGAAGATCGGAGACCAAAGATAGAGGACATTGAAAGATCAGATGGTAAGAAGAGTGCTTAAGGACAATAAGGTCCCCAGGACCTGCGCAGGGACCAGGGCGGCTGAAGCCCCGGCCCAGGCACAGGGTCTGCTGCAGGATTCTTGGGAGAGAGCCAGGCTGAGCTGTGTGAGAAGCCAGGTACTTGTTTGGACCAGGGGGGCTTGAATAGGAAGAATTTCTCAAAAAGAAAAAGAACATAGAGGCACTCAGGGGCTAGTTAGAGAACTCTCTGCAGCAGCCACGTCCTCTGGCGCCCCTCCCCCCTCAGCCCCTGGACTGTTAACGCAGGATAACAAGCCCCAGCACACTCCTGAAGCCCAGTTGCCCGCACCCAGATTAGCGGACTGGGGGCCCACAACTGAAACCCCAGCTGGCCGCCCACACCTGAGACCTCAGGTGGGTGTGCACGGGGAGCAGAGGCTAGCTGCCCCACGCACAGGCCCAAGGCCACAGACTGGCCAGCCGCGCGACCCAGACCCAAAGCAGCAGATGGTAGATCGCTGATCAATGGCCTGGCTGCCTGCCAGGGACCACACCTAAAAGTACAAGTTCTGAACAACTTCTACCTAGCCCCTGCTCACGGAGCCCTGCAGGGCCTACTGGCTCTCTAGGATGAAGGCAGAACACCCAGCAGAGGGTTGCTGCAGGGCTAGGGGAGACTGCATTCCCCAGAAAGAATTCACCCAGTAGGGGGCTGAACTACTCCATAGCAGCACCAACAGCCCCTAGCATCTAAGACAGCAAAGAGCAAGAAGGGGAGTGTGAGTTGCCCCTAACTGGTGCAATTCAAGGACAGCACAACTGGTGAACTAAAGGCATAGTGGGGAGCAGAAGGTCCCTGAGGAACTAGACTGGAGGCTGAACAACAGGGAAGCCTGTGGCTCAGGAAGGGAGAAAAGTGAAACCAATCCTTCCAACCACCCCCTCCCGTTCCACAGAAAGGAAGACCAGCAGAACTAACCTGACCAGTTTAAAGCCAGCAGAAGAATTTTTTTTTTTTCTTTCTTTCCTCCTTTCCCCCTGAGTTCCTTCTTCCTTTCTGTCCTTCTGTCTTTTTTTTATTCCTTCTTCCTTCCATCCTTTACCTTTTTTATTCCTTCTTCCTGCCTTCTTTTATTTATTCTTTTGTTTTAATTTTTGTTAAAATTCCTTCTTATCTTGCCTCTGATCTTTCTTTATTCCTTCTTCCTTCCTTCCTTTCCTTTTCTATTCCTTTTTTCCCTCCTTCCGTTTCCTTTTTTCCCCCCTTTCTCTTTTTCCCACAGGTGAGACAATAAAACCTGGAGTGCTGAAAAGACCAGAGTTAGACCGTGTTTGACCCATAAACGTCTGCTCAAGACCAGTGAGCACAGGAGATTAAGGAGACAGAACCACTGAATCCCATTGGCATTCTACCATAGAAGTTCATACCATAAACCCAGGGAGTCAGAATACATCAATTTAAGAAGAAGAGGCTAACAAGAAGAGTCTCACAAACAATGGGAAGACAAAGAAACAATCCCCAAATGAACGGAAAGGAGGAAGCCTCAGAAAGAATGCTAACTGAAAAAGAGGCAAGTCAACTATCAGACACTGAGTTCAAAGCAATGGTTATCAAGAAGCTCACTGAGCTCTCTGAGCTCACAGAGAACTACCAGAAACTACAGGGAAACTACAATGAACTCACTGCAAACTATATCAATATGAAAAAGGAAATAGAAACTATCACCAAGGGCCAAGAAGAAATGAAGGATACAATTTCTGAATTGAAGAACACAGTAGAAGGACTGAAAAGCAGACTTGATGAAGCAGAAGATCGGATCAGCGAGCTGGAGGACAAAGTAGAAAAAAACACCCAAAAAGAGCAGAAAAGGAAAAGAGGCTCAGAAAGAATGAAGAGGGATTAAGGACAATGCAGGACAACATGAAACAACAATATCCGTATAATAGGAATACTAGAAGGAGAAGAAGAAGAGCAAGGGATAGAAAACCTGTTTGAAAAAGTAATGATGGAAAATTTCCCTAATCTGATGAGAGAAAAAGTCACCCAAATCCAGGAAACACAGAGAGTCCCAAGCAAAAGAAACCCAAAGAGGCCCACTGCAAGACACATCACAATTAAAATGGCAAAATTCCAAGACAAACAGAGGATCTTAAAGGCAGCAAGGGAGAAACAGGATGTAACATACAAGGGAGTCCCAGTAAGGTTAGCAACTGACTTCTCAATGGAAACGCTCCAAGCCAGAGGAGAATGGCAAAAAATATTCCAAGTAATGAGAACCAGAGGCATGCAACCAAGACGACATTACCCAGCAAGGCTCTCAATCAAGACAGAAGGCCAAATAAAGAGTTTCCCAGACAAAAGAAATCTAAAAGAATACACTTCCACCAAACCAGCTCTGCAAGAGATGCTAAAGGGACTGCTTTAAGGAAAGGAAGGAAAAGAGAAAGACAGAGGAACACAGGTAGGAATAAAGGGAATGAATAACTACCTATCGATAATAACCTTAAAGGTAAATGGATAAAATGCTCCAATCAAAAGACATAGAATAGCTCAATGGATAAGAAAACATGACCTGCATATATGCTGCCTACAAGAGACCCATCTCAGGACAAAAGACTTATACAGACTGAAAGTGAAAGGCTGGAAACAAATTTTCCAAGCAAACGGACAGGAAAAAAAAGCAGGGGTAGCAATACTCATATCTGACAAAATAGACTTCCAAAGAAGGGCCATAAAGAGAGACCCAGAAGGTCACTTCATAATACTCAAAGGAAGAATCCACCAAGAAGACATAAACATTGTAAATATATATGCACCCAACATAGGAGCACCCAAATACATTAAGAAAATCTTGGAGGACTTCAAGAAAGATATTGACAGCAACACAATTATAGTAGGGGACTTTAACACCCCACTATCAAAAATGGACAGGTCTTCCAGACAAAATATCAACAAAGATATGGTGTCACTTAACAATACCCCAGAGGAAATGGACTTAACTGATATATGTAGAGCTTTTCATCCCAAAGACAAAAAATACACATTCTTTTCAAGTGTCCATGGAACTTTCTCAAAGATAGACCACATGATAGGAGACAAAGCAAGCCTCAACAAATTCAAGAAAATTCAAATCATATCAAGCACGTTCTCTGACCACAAGGGGCTGAAACTAGAAACCAACCCCAAAGGAAAAAGTCCCAAAACACGCAAAATCATGGAGACTGGATAGCATGCTATTAAACACTGAATGGGTCAAGAACGAGATTAGGGAAGAAATCAAAAACATTCTGGAAACACATGAAAATGAACTCACAACAACCCAAATCCTATGGGACACAGCTAAGGCACTCCTGAGAGGGAAGTTCATAGCAATACAGGCCTACCTTAAAAAGATAGAAACATTTCAAACAAACAACCTAACCCTACGCCTACAAGAACTGGAGGAACAACAACAAAGACAACCCAGAGCAAGCAGAAGGAAGGAAATAACCAAGATCAGAGCAGAATTAAATGACATAGAGACTAAAAGCACAATTCTAAGGATCAATGAATCCAGGAGCTGGTTCTTTGAAAATATAAACAAAATGGACAAGCCTTTAAGTAGGCTCATCAAGAAGAAAAGAGAGAGGATCCAAATAAACACAATTAGAAATGAAAGGGGAGAGATTACAATGATACCACAGAAATACAAAGGATTGTAAGAAATTACTATGAAGAACTGTATGCCAAGAAATTTGAAAACCTAGATGAAATGGACAAATATCTAGAAAAATATAATCTTCCAAAACTGAATGAAGAAGAAGCAGAAAGCCTGAACAGACCAATAACAGCAGACGAAATTGAAGCAGTCATCAAAAAACTCCCAACACACAAAAGCCCTGGACCAGATGGTTTTACAGGAGAATTCTACAAAGCATTTATGGAAGAGCTATCCCCTATCCTTCACAGACTATTCGAAAAAATCCAAACTGATGGAAGACTCCCAAACTCTTTTTATGAAGCCAGCATCATCGTAACCCCAAAACCAGATAAAGACACAATGAAGAAAGAAAACTTCAGGCCAATATCGTTGATGAACATACATGCTAAAATTCTCAACAAAATATTGGGAAACCACATCCAGCAATACATTAAAAAGATCATACACCATGACCAAGTGGGATTCATCCCAGGGATGCAAGGATGGTACAATATTCGCAAATCAATAAACATAATACATCACATCAATAACAGCAAAGACAAAAATCACATGACCATATCAATAGATGCGGAAAAACTGTTTCATAAGAAACAGCACCCATTTCTGAGAGAAACACTCAGAAAAGTGGGAATAGAGGAAGCATTCCTCAACATAATAAAGGCCATATATGAGAGACCTACAGCCAACATCATACTCAATGGACAAAAACTTATTTCTTTCCCACTAAGATCAGGAACAAGACAAGAATGCCCTCTCTCACCACTCCTATTCAACATAGTACTGGAAGTCCTAGCCACAGCAATCAGACAAGAAAAAGAAATAAAAGGCATCCAAATTGGAAAGGAGGAAATGAAACTGTCACTGTTTGCAGATGACATGATAGTGTACATTGAAAATTCTATAGACTCCACCCAAAAACTACTCGACCTAATAAATGAATTTGGCAAAACAGCTGGATCCAAAGTCAATACTCGGAAATCAAAGGCATTCCTGTACACCAACAACGAAACTGCAGAAACAGAAATCAGGAAGAAAATCCCATTTGACACAGCATCAGGAAAAATAAAGTACCTAGGAATAAGCCTAACCAAGGAGGTAAAAGACCTGTACTCAGAGAACTACACAACACTGAAGAAAGAAATTAAGGAAGACACAAACAAATGGAAGCATGTACCATGCTCATGGATTGGAAGAATTAACATTATCAAAATGGCCATACACCCAAAGCAATTTATAGATTCAATGCAAACCCTATTAGAGTACCAATGACATATTTCACATATATAGAACAAACTTTTCAGAAATTTATATGGAATCATAAACGACCCCAAATAGCTGCAGCAATTTCCAGAAAGAAGAACAAAGCAGGAGGGATCACAATACCTGATATCAAACTGTATTCCAAGGCCACTGTAATCCAAACTGCCTGGTACTGGCATAAAACCAGGCACATAGACCAATGGAACAGAACAGAGAGCCCAGAAATAAACTCAAATCTAAACGGTCAATTAATATTTGACAAAGGAGGCAGGAGCATAAAATGGAGCAAAAACAGCCTCTTCAACAGATGGTGTTGGGAGATCTGGACAGCTACGTGCAAAAAAATGAAACTTGATCACCAACTTATGCCATACACGAAAATAAACTCAAGATGGATAAAGGACTTAAATATAAGTCGTAACACCATAAAAATCCTTGAGGAAAACATTGGCTGGAAAATCTCAGACATTCCATGCAGCAACATCCTCACAGACACATCCCCTAAAGCAAGGGACATAAAGGAAAGAATAAACAAATGGGACCTCATGAAAATAAAGAGCTTCTGCATGGCTAAAGAAAACAGCACCAAATTACAGAGAGAACCAACAGTATGGGAAAACATATTTGCCAATGATACCTCAGACAATGGCCTGATCTCCAAAATATATAAAGAACTCACACGACTGCACTGCAGGAAGACAAACAACCCAATGAAAAAATGGGCAAAGGACTTGAACAGACACTTCTCCATGGAAGACCTACAGGGGGCCCAGAGACATATGAAAAGATGCTCAACATCACTAGCCATCAGAGAGATGCAAATTAAAACTACAATGAGGTGTCATCTCACACCAGTCAGAGTGGCCAACATAAACAAATCCACAAACAAATGTTGGAGAGGATGCGGAGAAAAGGGAACCCTAGTGCACTGTTGGTGGGAATGCAGACTGGTGAGGCCACTGTGGAAAACAATATGGAATTTCCTCAGAAAACTAAAAATGGAACTTCCCTTTGACCCAGCAATTCCACTGCTGGGATTATACCCTAAGAACCCTGAAACACCAATCCAAAAGAACCTGTGCACCCCAATGTTCATAGCAGCACAATTTACAATAGCTAAGTACTGGAAGCAACCGAAGTGCCCATCAGCAAACGAGTGGATCCAAAAACTATGGTATATTTACACAATGGAATTCTATGCAGCAGAGAGAAAGAAGGAGCTTATACCCTTTGCAACAGCATGGATGAAACTGGAGAGCATTATGCTGAGTGAAATAAGCCAGGCAGTGAGGGACAAATACCATATGATCTCACCTTTGACTGGAACATAATCAATAGAAGAAAAAACCAAACAAAATATAACCAGAGACATTGAAGTTAAGAACAATCTAAGAATAGCCAGAGCGGGGTGGGGGGGGGGGACTGTGGGAAGAGGGGATTACAGGAACTACTATAAAGGACACATGGACAAAACCAAGGGGGAGGGTGGAGGTGGGGGAGGGAGGTGGGTTCACTTGGGGTGGGGTGGAGGGATGGGGAGAAAAGGCATACATCTGTAATTGAATAACAATAAAAAAAATAAATTAAAAAAAAGTTATACAGGTTTAGGGTAATGGTGGAATGTTGCTGGTAAAATCCCAAAGTCCTTTAAAACTCCCACAAACACACATACACAGTCCTACCTTTCCCCTTTTGCCCAGTCAGACCAGTCAGACCAGTCAGGGTACCATATCTCAAGAAAATAGAAGTCAGTAGCTCCTCTAGACTCCCAGTTCCTCCCAGTAATCTGTGCTTGACTGGGCAGGTCTCCCGCAGTCCCTAGCACCATCAACTGTGTCCCAGCCATCTCCAGTTCTTAATCCAAAACAATGTGGCACCTCCTCATGGCCCATCAGTGAGACTCCTTTCACCCCTTTTCTTCCCGCATGGTCTCGCATTATCCTCCATCCCTCATTGTCTCCTGTTGTCTCTCCCCCTAGTCCTGCATTGTCTCTCTCATTTTCTCCCATTGTCTCTCATCCCACATGGCAGCCCACATTTAGTTTAAATCCCAGCCTGGAACCTCCTCTGTAACCCCATTTCTGACTTCTCCCACAATCAGCTACACCTGCTTGCACTCCTACATTTTCAGCCTTTCTTGGCTGCCATAGTTAGTCTGGGCAGGTGCGGCCCCCACATTGTGGAGTGAACCACTCAAAGCTCTCACTGAGGGACTGTAACTAGAGGGAGCTGCTTCCCAGTTACATCAGGGGTGAAAGCCCTGTCCATCTCCCTAGCTAGCCTGCTGTTGATATGCAAAATAACTGTTTTTGCATATGGATCTGCTGTTGTTGATATGCAGAATAACTCAATAGCCCTGCTCCACGTGTCCCATCCCCCAGCCAGACTTATGGGGGTAGGGATATCCTATATTCCTGAACACCCTAAGTTCTGGACCCCATTACAAATTCCTCCTTTGGGGGGCCCTGAGGCCTCCCAGCCTATACCATAATACAAGATCAGGAGCAAGAGAAGAATGCCCACTTCTACCACTTCTATTCAACAATGCACTGGAGGTTCCAGTCAGTGTAACTGTAACAGGGTGCAGCCAAGAGGGGGACCCCAAATAGGGATTTGTAATGGGGTCCAGAACTCAAGGTGTCCATGAAATATTAGAAAAATATATATAGGATGTCCTCACCCTCACAACTCTGACCTGGGAGATGGGACACATGCAGCAGGGCCATTCAAAGCTGCTTTGTACAGCAACAGCTGTGTAGCTAACCTCTGGCATGGTCATTTAACATATGAAACGTTAACTGGTTTCATAGATATGTTAAATAGCTGTGGCCATGCTTTGAGCCAGGGAGATGGAAGTAACTTCCACCCAAAATTTAACTGGGAGGCAACTCCCCCTGGTTACAGCACCTGTGTGAGAGCTTGGAGATGATTGGCTCCATGCCATGAGGCCACACCTGCCCAGACTTACTATGGCAGCCCAGTAAAGCTGGAAGAATATGGGAATGCTGGCAGGTGTAACTGATTGTAGGAGGAGTCGGAAATGGGGCTGCAGAGAAAGACTGGTGCTGAGATTTAAACCCAGGCATGGCAGCCATGCCAGGAGAGGACCACATGGCTTTGGTGGAGTAGGAGAGGACCACGCTGGCTCTGGCAGAGGTTAGGACTACGTGGCTTGGGCAAGAGTTAGGACCAAGTGGCTTTGGGGTGCTCCCTTTTGCCACGTGGCTTAGGAAGCAGGAGAGACTTTGCCTGGAAGAAAAGGGGGAAAAGGACTCTTGCTGGTGGGCCACGAGAAGGTGCCACATGGCTCTGGAGATTGCAGTGGCGACACAGTGGATGGTGCCAGACCGAGGGGCTGCCTGAACCGTGGACTTCTACTTCTTTTCCTGAGATACAGTACCCCAGACTGGGAAAAGGGGAGAAGGAAGGACTGTGTGTGTTTGTGGGTATTCTAAAGAACTTTAGTACTTCAATGAAGACATTAAGTCATTACTCCAAGTCTGTATAACTTTTAAATAAGTAATTCCTTTCCTTTTCACCAATCTCTGGCATTGAGAGATGTCTTTTCTCTGATGGTGGGCAAAGCAAACCTAGTAGGTGGGGAGGAGGGGCTCTACTAGTATACTATTACTAGTATAATAGTATACTAGTAATAGTATATCATTCGGTAATAGTATATTGTTCACCCCCCTGGGTCTGTTCTGTAGCATAATTAATCAAGAAAAAGAAATAAAATGCATCCTAGTTGGAAAGGAGGAATTAAAATTATGTCTATTCATAGATGACATGATCCTATATGTAGAGAAATCCCTAAGGAATCCACACACTATTAGAGCTATCAAGTTTATCAAGCTTATGGAATACAAAATCAATATACAACAGTCACTTGTATTTTTAAACACTAGTAATGAACAATCCAAATATGAAATTTAAAAGTAACTGCATTTAAAATAACATAAAAAGAATAAAATAATAAGGAATACTGTAAAAAAGAAGCAGAAGACTTGTCACTGAAAACTATAAGACATCGCTAAAAGAAATTGAAGACCTAATGAATCCTATGTTCATAGACTGGGAAATTTAGTATTGTTAAGGTCTCAATACTCCCCAAATTGATGTACAGATTCAAGGCAATTCTCATCAAAATCCCAGCTGCTTTTTTTTGTTTGCAGAAATTGACAGTCCTTAAATTCATGTGAAAATTCAAGGGATCAGAACATACAAAACAATCATGAAAATAAACATAGTTGAATGGTTCACAATCCCAATTTCACAATTTACTACAAAATTAAATAATTAGGAGTGTGTGGTGCTGGGATAGGAGACATATAGATCCATGAAGTATAATTAATTCAAACTTCAGAAACAAACCCTTACAGTTATAGTCAATTGATTTTTTTCAATAAAATCATTTGAATTTATTTTTTTGTTGTTTGTTTATTTATTTATTACTTTTTAATTTTTATTCAGTTACAATTGTCTACATTTTCTACCCATTCCTCCACCCCACTCCAGCCAGTCCCACCTCCCTCCCCCACCTTTACCCTCCCCTTGATTTTGTCCTTGTGTCCTTTATAGTAGCTCCTATAGACCCCTCTCCCCACTATCCCCTCCTCACTCTCCTCTGGCTATTGTTACATTGTTCTTAATTTCAATGTCTCTGGTTGTATTATGTTTGCTTTTTTCTTTTTCTGCTTATGTTCCAGTTAAAGGTGAGGTCATATGGTATTTGTCCCTCACCATCTGGCTTATTTCACTTAGCATAATGCTCTCCAGTTCCATCCATGCCGTTGCAAAGGGTATAAGCTCCTTCTTTCTTTCTGCAGCATAGAATTCCATTGTGTAAATGTACCATACACATTTTGATCCACTCATTTCCTGACGGGCTCTTAGGTTGCTTCCAGTACTTGGCTATTGTAAATTGTGCTGCTATGAACATTGGGGTGCACAGGTTCTTTTGGATTGGTGTTTCAGGGTTCTTAGGGTATAATCCCAGCAGCAGAATTGCTGGGTCAAAGGGCAGTTCCATTTTTAGTTTTCTGAGGAAATTCCATACTGTTTTCCACAGTGGCCTCACCAGTCTGCATTCCCACCAACAATGCACGAGGGTTCCCTTTTCTCCACATCCTCTCCGACATTTGTTTGTGGATTTGTTTATGTTGACCACTCTGATAATCAATTGATTGTTAATAGGATGCCAAGATAGTTCAATAGGGAAAGAATATTCTTTCAATAAATTATGCTGAGAAACTTGGGTATCCACATCCAAAAATGAAATTGCCATAAACCACGTGCAAAAAGTAACTGAAAATGGATCATAGACCTGGATATAAGGGCTGAAAATATGAGATTCTTACTAAAAACACAGATGAAGATCCATGATCTTAGGGTCAGCAATGCTTTCTTAGATATGACAACAAAAACTCAAGCAACAAAAGAAAAAACAGAGATACACTAGACTACAACCATGCATTGCATAATAATGGGGATACCTTCTGAGAAATGTGTTATTAGGTGACTTCATCATTGTACAAACATCATAGTGTACACTTAGACAAGCCTAGATGGTATAGCTTACTACACATGTAGGCTATATGGTATGCCCTATTGCTCCTAGGCTACAAGTCTGTACAGCATGTTACTGTACAAAACAACATGATCAAATCAAAGGCAAGAGAAATGATGCAATCAAGAAACACAGTAAACATGAGATGTAAGAGGCTGCAGCTGGTGTAACACAACATATTGTTTTATAGCAAACATTTTATAAGTAAAAAAAGTATACCCTAAAATGACAATTAAAATTGTATTGTAGTAAATACATTAATCACTAACATGGTTATTATCATTATCAAATATTATATACTGTATATAATTTTGTGTGCTATGCTTTTATACAACCAGCAGCACAGTAGGTTTCCTTAACCAGAATTGTCATAAACACATGAGCAATGCATGTGCTATGAAGTTATGATAGCTACAATGTCAGTAGCCTATAGGAATTTTTCAGCTCCATTATAATTTTATGAGACTACCATTGTTATGTGGGTCAACTGTACATCCACATTAAAAACTTTTATGCCTCAGAGGACACCATCAAGAAGGTGAAAAGACAACCCACCAACTAAGAGAAAATATTTTCAAATCATATATCTGGTAAGGGACTAGTATCCAGAATATCTAAAGAACATCTACAACTGAAGAATACAAGGTATAATGACATTTTTAAAATGAACAAAGAATGTATAATTTTTTAAATAGAGAAGTGGACATTGCTCCGAAGAATACAAATTGCTAACAGAACATGAAAAGATGCTCAACATCACTAGTCATTAGGGAAATGCAAATCAAAACCTTGATGAGATGTATCTTCTCACCCGCTAGGATGGGTGTAATAAAAAAGATACAGTAAATCTGTCTTTTTAGAAAGGATGTGGAGAAACTGGAACCCTCATGCATTGATAGTGGGAATGTAAAAGGGAGCAGCTGCAATGAAACATAGTTTGGCAGTTCCTTAAGAGCTAAGCATATAGGATTATGGAAAATGGTAGAGTAGGGAGCACAAGGGATCTGTCTCTCAACCTAGACAACAATAATACTGGCAGAATCTATATGATGCAACTATTTTTGGAATTCTGGAATCTTTTGAAAGCTTGCTTCCAGGGGAGGAGTTGATAAATGCAGTTAATTTCAGCCCACAGCACAGTGGCAGCTACCCATTTGCCACTCCCAGCCACATGACAGGCAGCTGTTCATATGCTCCTGGAGCAGTTTACGTGCAGCACAAAGGAGCCAGGGTGCGCCAAGATGACTCAGTCCTCTAAATACCAGAGGTATGTGCCCTAATCACTGATTGCTGCTTCTGAACACAGAGGTGAAGACAAAGGCAGGCAGCCATTGCCCTTGTACCTCCCCCTTATTATTGAAAGCACCTTCCCTTTCAGCCAAAGTGACTTGCAGGGCACTTAAGAGACTGGCATCGTCCTCCTCCCTTCATTTTTCTCTTTTGTCCTTTTGGGAGCCAGACATTAAACAGTAGAATATAAAAAAGAACTGCATATGTGAAGAAAATTAGAAAGTGACCTGGATGTCTAGGGAAAGCTCAGAAAAATAACAAGAAGACCTTAAATTCATACTTCAGGCTGATCCCAGACCCAGAGACTGCCTATAACAATCACTGAGAAGGGAGAAGAATCGGCTTTCCACAGTCACCACATTGTTAGATTCAAATGTCCAGTGTTCAACAGAAAGTAATAAGGTATACACAGGGAAAAAGAATATGGTCCATTCAAATGAAAAAAAATGTTCATAAAAACTTTCCCTGAAAAAGATATGATGGCAGATATAGTAGACAAAACTTTAAAACAACTGTCCAACAATAACAGCATACACATTTTCTCAAATGAACATGGGTCATTTTCCAGGGTAGACAGTATGTTAAGCCACAAAGTAAGCCTCAATAGATCTTAAAAGGTAGTATCCATACATTATCTTCTCTGACCACATGGGTGATGAAATGAGAGATCAATAACAAAAGGAAAATTGTAAAATTCACAAATTTGTGTAAATTAAATAATACATTTTAAAACAACAAGTGGATCGAAGAAGAGGACACAAGGGAAATAAAAAATAATTAGAGAAAAATGAAAACACAACATATCAAAACTTACGAAACATAGAAAAAGCTGTACTAAGGGGGAAATTTATAGCTATAAATGCTTGCATTAAAAAAAAAACAAGAAAGATCTCAAATCAACAATCTAAGTTTACAAATTAAGGAACAACAAAAAGTAGGTAGAAAACCCAAAGTGAACAGAGGATGGAAATAATGAAGAATAGAGCAGAGACAAAACAGATAAAAAGTAAAGGAAATTACCCCTTCCACCATATGAAGACATAGTGAGAAGGTGCTGGCTCTGAACCAGGAAGAGGGACCTCACCAAAACACAATCAGGCTGGCTCTTTGATCTTGGACTTCTCAATCTACAGAACTGTTTCTTGATGTCTCTGGGGAGCCCCTGGGCCAGATCTTCCAGACTCCACCCTACCTCTCCTCATTAGCTCTCCTGAGTTCACAAATGTCCACAAACTTTGGGATCTGTAGAAAATAAAGGATGAGACCCAGCATGACCATGCCGGCTAAATGGACCTCTCCTCAGAAATCCCTGGCCATGGCTACAGAGGAACATGGCAGCTCATGTGAGGAGGCAGTGATGCTGGTGGGCTCCCAAAGTTATACCTATGGTGCAAGCAATTTGGTATTTAATAGAAGCCATCTCTATGGAAAGAAATAAAAACAAAGGTTAATAGCTAGAACAGACTATAATCCTGGTTTCTGAATTTTGAAGGTAGGCAATCAAGATTTACAGGTGCTGTCTCAAATTATCTTCAGATGGAGTAAAGATAGTCAGAGTGTGATAGATTCTTCTTGTCTGCCATTTGAATGTCTCTGGCTATTTCAGCAACAGGCACAAAGATAGTCCATGGATGAGCTGTTGTGATTTTTCTGAAGTTTATTATCATGTTGTCTTACTTTAGCTTGCATTGCCTTGGGGAAAAGGCAGTTTTAGTCCTCAATGATTTTAAATCAATGGATGAAAAAATGAAAATGTTAGTTTGGAAAGTTGCTGCACAAAATTTAAGAAAACTAGAAAAATTCAGGATCCAGTCCAATTTATAGGTAGAAAATATTTAAAAAGCAAAATACAATGAACAGTACTTACAGTATAATTAACACAATAGATAATGAACAGCATTCGGAATCTAATATCCACAAGTGGGTATTAGAGTTTCTATTGAAACAATTTTTTTCTCTAAAATCAACTTCATTTTTAACAAATATAGCCAAATTAAGACAAATTTATTTGCAAAGTAAGTCTAGCTTCAATTAAACTTGACCTCATTATTTGCATAAGTTCAGCAAGAATATTAATTAACTATGTAGGCTCTTTTAAATCTACTTTACTGGATAGTTTTCATAAGGAACATTCAGATTGAACTTAAAAAGACCTCTTAAGTTCAGAAAAGCCAAGGTGAGGACTTGCCATCAGACGTTGCCTGCTATGCCTATAGGTTTTCAAGGTCCCCAACATATTCTGAGTTTCTTACTTTGCATCTCAATGAAGAAAGCTTTGTTTCTTACCTGGAATAAACACCATGAACCATGTAAGAAGGTACCAGGCTATTTTCCCAAGGGGCTTTTATTGGCTTCCAAAATCAATCTTAATTCCTTAAAGCTGTCTGGTCATATTTGAATCTATTAATGTCTCAAGAATGACATTCCAGTCAAAACCAGCAATTCCACTTCTGGGAATTTATCTGAAGAAACCTGAAACACTAATCTGAGTATATATATGTACCTTCTGTTCATTGCAGCATTATTTATAATACCACTATTTGGAAGCAGCCCAAATGTCTATCACTAGATGTGTGAATAAAACAGCTATGTTACATTTACACAATGGAATACTACTTGGGGTAAAAAAAGAACATTTTACCTTTTGACAGCATGGATGGACCTGGAGAACATTATGCTAAGTAAAATAAGCCAGTCAGAGAAAGACAAATATGATATGATTTCACTCATATGAGTAATCTAGGAAACAAACTGAACTAACAAGCAAAATACAGACTCTTAGCAGGCTGACAGCTCTAGGAGAATAGTGGGGAGAGGGATTGAACAAAAAAACAAAAAAGGTGGGTGGGTGGAGGTGGAAGAGGTTATGGGGGGATAAGTGGTAATGGAAAAGATACAATAAAAATAAACTAAAATAAAAGTGAACTTTAAAAAATAAAGAAATTAATGAAACTAAGTGTTGGCTCTTCAAAAAGATTGATAAAATTGACAGACATTTAGCTAGAGGGACTAAGAATAAAAGAAGGCTTTAATTACTAAAATCATGAAGTGTAGATGTTACAACTGACTCTACAAAATAAAAATAATTATAAAAGAGTATTGTAAACAATTGTACATCAACACACTGGATAATCTAGATGAAACTGACAAATTTCTAGAAACATAAAATATACCAAGACCAAATCACAAAGAAATAAGAAAACATAATAGATCTATAACTAGTAAGGAGATTGAATCGGTAATAAAAAGGAAAAATCTCCTGACAAATAAAAGCCCTGGACCTGATGGCTTCACTGGTTAATTCTATCAAACATTTAAATAAGAACTAATACTAGTCCTTTTCAAACTTTTTAAAAAATTAAAGAGAAGGGAACACTTCCTCACTCATTTGAGGAGGCCAGCATAACCCTAATTTTAAAAGCCAAACAAAGACACTATAAAAAAAAAAAACTACAGACCAAATTCCCTTATGAATACTGGAGTAAAAATCCTCCACAAAATAATATACAACCAAATCCAGCAGCCTATTAAAAAGATTATATGCCATAACTGAAGCCTTCTGGTCAAGATGGCAGACTAGGTAAATACTGTACTTGCCTCCTCCCACAACCACATCAAAATCACAACTAAATTACAGAACAACCATCACTGAGAACTACTTGAAATCTAGCTGAACAGAAGTCCCATAACTAAGAATATACCGGAGCCACACCAAGAGGGGCAGAGACACAGGATGGGCTGGTCCCTCACCCATGTGTGGCAGTTAAAAATCAGGAGGGATATCTCAGCTGTGGAGATTCCCCTTGAGGAGAAAGGTGTCCCAGACCTACACCAGGCTCCCCAGCTCAGGTATCTAGTGCTGGGAAGGGAAGTCCCCATAACTTCTGGCTGTGAAAACCACTGGAGATTATGGCTGGAAATGGAGAACTGCTGGAGTCCAGGTGTTCTTCTTAAAGGGCTCACATGTGGACTTACTGGCTCACAGACTCACTTGCTCTGAGCTCCAGTGCTGGAGCAGCAGCTTGAAAGGCTCCAAGAACATACAAACAGGAAATGAATTGTCTTGCTTCAGGGCAAGGGCTGGAGAGGGATCTTTCTCCCAGACAGAAGTAATGGCAGAAGTCATCGTGCCTTTGCTGAGCCCTCCCCCTGCAGGTGTGGGCCTCTGCCATATCATCAACCTGGATGGCACTGTTCACCTCACCCTGGTGATTATCTGAGACCCCACCTCATTCAACTTTGTAGCCCATCCGTCTGCTTTTAGTGGTTTTTCCCATAAGCAGCCTATCTTGTCTCATGCCACAGACCTTCCAAAAATGTCTCAAATGTTCACAAATGCCAAAAAGAACCCCAGCAACTGGCACCAGCACACCCCATGCCTCTTGCTAAGGGTCCCCAAGCCTGGCACTAGCAGAGCCAGCTTCAGCTTGAAGCTTAGCCTTTCCCAGATACCTCCAAGACTAGCACAAGTGGCAACCATTTGCAGATCTAAGCTGACATTGGCATGCACCTCTCAATAGGCCCCAGCACCAACACACCCAGTGGCCAACTTCAGATCAAACAAGAGCACCACCCAACTACCTCACAACTGACATACTCAAAGGGCATACTCAGCAGGCACCAGAGGCCCACTAAAGTGAATCTTGCTCTGTAGGGTCAGCTCTTATACAATAGCTCCTCTACTGGAGTCACAACCAATCTTCACGACCTATCATCATGAGGGTCAATTCCTCCCACTGAAGTGCAAACAGCAATCAGGCTGAACTATAGCAGGAGGGCACACACAACCCACAAAAGAAACACACTTGGAATATCTGGCTCAGGTGACCAGGAAACTGTACCACTAGACCCCACAGGAAGCCCTATACATAAGGACACTCTACCAAGCCTGGGAGACGTAGCAGCTCTACCTAACAAACACAGGAGGCTTCCAAAATGAGGAGACAAAGAAACATGGCCCAAATGAAAGAACAGAATAAAAGTCCAGAAAAAGAGCTAAACAAAATGGAAGCAAGCAATGTACCAGATGCAGAATTCAAAACACTGGTTATAAGGATGCTAAATGCTCTCAGTGAGAACTTCTACAAAAAGATAGGAAACATAAAAACAGAGATTGAAAACATTAAAAAGAGTCAGAAATGAAGAATATAATAACTGAAATGAAGAATATATTAGGGGAATTAACATCAGATTAGATGAAACAGAGGGTCAAATCAGCACTCTGAAAGATAAGGTAGCAGAGAACAGCAAAAACAAAAAGGAATTCCCCCCCAAATGAGGACGACACAAGTGTACCAACACTTGCATCATAGGTGTAGCAGAAGGACAAGAGAGCAAGGTATTGAAAACCTATTTGAAAATAATGATGGAAAATTTCCCTAACTTGGTAAAGTACACAGACATACAAGCCCCAGAAGTGCAGAGATGAACACAAACAAGATGAACCCAAAGAGGCTGACATGAAGACACATCATAATTACAATGCCAGAGGTTAAGGACAAAGATAAAATCTTAAAAGTAATGAGAGAAAAGCAGTTAGTTACCACAGGAGAGCTCCTACAAGACTGTCAGCTGATTTGGCAATATAAACTTTGCAAGGCAGAAGGAATTGGCACAAAATATTCAAAGTGACGAAAAGCAAGGACCTACAACCAAGATTACTCTACCTCTCACAGATATCATTTAGAATCATAGTAAATGTAAAGAGCTTCCCAGACAAGAAAAAGCTAAAGCAGTTCATCACCACCAAACCATTACAAGAAATGTTAAAGGGTCTTCTTCAAGATGAGGAAGAAAGAGATAAAAATATTAATATTAAAACATCAATAACTACATACGAATGAACAATTACTTCTAGTATAAATGGATTAAGTACTCCAATCAAAAGGCATATGGTGGCTGAATGGATGAGAAAACAAGACTCATATATATGCTGCCTACAAAAGACCTACTTCAAGTCAAAAGATACACAGAGACTGAAATGGAAACAAGAATAAGCTGGGGTAGCAATACTTATATTGGACAAAAAGGACTTTAAAACAAAGGCTATTACAAGAGACAAGGAAGGACCCAGCAATTTCATTTCTGAGTTTTTAGTGGAGAAAATCCAAAACACTAAATTGAAAAGATATATGCATCCATATTTTCTTTTCTTTTTTATTATTGTTTGTATTTTTAATATTTTATATATCCAGACTAGACAATCCCACCTTATTAAACTTTCTGTTAACCTTACTTTATTTAAAAATTTTTTAAATATATTTTATTGATTATGCTATTACAATTATTCCATTTTCCCCTCTTTATTCCCCTCCACCCTGCACACCCTCTCTACCCGCATTCCACCCTTTCAGTTCATGTCCATGGGTTGTACAAATAAGTTCTTTGGTGTCTACATTTCCTATACTATTCTTAACCTCCCCCTGTCTATGTTCTACCTACCATTTATGCTATTTATTCTCTGTGAGTTTTCCCCTTCTCTTCCCCTCCCACTTCCCTGCTGATAACCCTCCATGTGATCTCCATTTCTGTGGTTCTGTTCCTGTTCTAGTTGTTTGCTTAGTTTGTTTTTCCTTTTGTTTTTTAGGTTCAGTTGTTGATGGTTGTGTTTGTTGTCATTTTACTGTTTATAGTTTTGAGCTTCTTTTTCTTAGGTAAGTCCCTTTAACATTTCGTAGAATAAGGGCTGGGTGATGATGATCACCTTTAACTTGACCTTATCTGGGAAGCACTTTATCTGCTCTTCCATTATAAATGATAGCTTTGCTGAATATAGTAATCGTGGATGTAGGCTCTTGCCTTTTGTGACTTCAAGTACTTCTTTCCAGCCCCTTCTTGCCTGCAAGGTTTCTTTTTCTAGCAGTTGATTTCTCAATCAGCTGCTAGTCTCATGGGAACTCCTTTGTAGGTAACTCTTTCCTTTCCTCTTGCTGCTTTTCAGATTCTTTCCTTATCTTTAATCTTGGCTAATGTAATTATGATGTGTCGTGGTGTGTTCTTCCTTGGGTCCAACTTCTTTGGGACTCCCTGAACTTCCTGGACTTCCTGAAAGACTATTTCCTTTGCCAGATTGGGGAAATTCTCTTTCATTATTTTTTCAAATAAGTTTTCAGTTTCTTGCTCTTCCTCTTCTCCTGGCACCCCTATGATTCAGATGTTGGAAAGTTCAAAGATGTCCTGGAGGTTCCTAAGCCTCTCCTCATTTTTTTGAATCCTTGTTTCTTCATTCTGTTCTGGTTGAATGTTTCTTTCTTCCTTCTGCTCCAAACCATTGATTTGAGTCCCAGTTTCCTTCCCATCACTATTGGTTCCCTGTATATTTTGCTTTATTTAACTTTCAGTAGCCTTCATTTGTTCCTTCATTTTGCAACTGAGCTCAATCAGTTCTGTGAGCATCCTGATTACCAGTGTTTTGAACTGTGCATCTGATAGGTTGGCTATCTCTTTGTCGCTTAGTTGTATTTTTTCCAGAGCATTGTTCTGTTCTTTCATTTGGGCCATTTTTTCCCTCTCGGTCCACCTGTTATGTATAAGGGGTGGAGCCTTAGGTGTTCACCAGGGCAGGGCAACCCAAGTGGCTGTGATGCTGTTGTGATGCTGTGTGTGGGGGAGGAGTCCAAGAGGGTACAGTGCTGCTTCTTCCGCTCTCTGCTGGTTTTTAGTCACTTCCCTTGCTACCCACGATCAAATTGGGCTCTTCTGGTGCTGATTCCTGGGTGGGTGGGTTTGTGTACATTCTAGGGCCCTGTGGGTCTCTCCAATGACCTCTCCTGTGAGACTGGGAGTTTCTCCTGTCGCCTCAACCTCCACAGGTGTTTTCAGTCAGAGGCTTGGAGGCTTTATTTCCCAGTACTGGAACCCTGGTTTGCACGGTCTATATCACTCCCCAGTTGTTCCTCCCAGTTTATCTGCACTCAAATGTGGGACTACCCTGTCCATCAGCCACTGCCTGCCCTGGTCCTCCAGCCACTGTGCATCCTCTCCACTGGCTGCCTGTCTCCACCCCTCCTACTGGTCTGGATGAATGTTTCTTCTTTAACTCCTTGGTTGTCAGTCTTCCACACAGTTCAATTTTCTGTCAGTTCTGGGGTTTTTTTGTTTTTCAATTTGTTGTTGTCCATTTGGTTGTGCGAGGAGGCACAATGTGTTTACCTATGTCTCCATCTTGGCTGAAAGTCTGCATCTATATTTTCATTGTGAAATTATTTACAATAGCCAAGATATGGAAGCAACGTAAGTGACCATCAAAAGATGAATGGATAAAGAAATGGTGCATATGAAATATGCAATGAAAATCTGACTCAAGGCTCTGAGAGTCGCAGTCCCTGTGAGTGGGCAGAGACCATGTGCATCTGCTGTGGTTACGGGCCAGAGCACAAGTTCTAGGTTCCCTTGCCCCGCCGGAGGAGTGTCTGTGGGCTGCGTCTCCCCTCACCTTGTCAGCCTCTCTGACCACTCCTCTTTTACAGAGTCGTAGCGTGGCCACTGGCCCCTGCCCACCCAGGATAATGGCGACAGCCCAGGTACTGAACATTGGTAAAAAACTCTATGAGGGTAAAACAAAAGAAGTCTATGAATTGGTAGATAGTGCTGGAAAAGTCCTCCTGCAGTCCAAGGACCAGATTACAGCAGGAAATACAGCCAGAAAGAATCACCTGGAAGGAAAAGCTACAATCTCAAATAAAATTACTAGTTGTATTTTCCAGTTGTTAAAGGAAGCAGGTATCAAAACTGCTTTCACCAGAAAATGTGGGGAGACAACTTTCATTGCACCTAAGTGTGAAATGATTCCAACTGAATGGGTTTATAGAAGAATAGCAACTGGTTCTTTTCTCAAAAGAAATCCTGGTGTCAAGGAAGGGTACAAGTTTTACCCTCCTAAAGTGGAGATGTTTTTTAAGGATGATGCCAATAACGATCCACAGTGGTCTGAGGAACAGCTCATTGCTGCAAAATTTTGCTTTGCTGGACTTGTTATAGGCCAGACTGAGGTTGACATCATGAGTCATGCTATGCAGGCTGTGTTTGAGATACTGGAGAAATCCTGGTTGCCCCAGGACTGTACACTGATTGATATGAAGATTGAATTTGGTGTGGATGTCACCACCAAAGAAATTGTTCTTGCTGATGTTATTGATAATGATTCTTGGAGACTCTGGCCATCAGGAGATCGAAGCCAACAGAAGGACAAACAGTCATATTGTGACCTCAAGGAAGTAACTCCTGAAGGGCTCCAGGTGGTTAAGAAAAATTTTGAGTGGATTGCTGAAAGAGTAGAGTTGCTTCTGAAACCAGAAAGTCAATGCAGGGTTGTAGTATTGATGGGCTCTACTTCTGATCTCAGTCATAGTGAAAAAATCAAGAGGGCTTGTGGAAATTTTGGCATTCCATGTGAACTTCAGGTAACCTCTGTTCATAAAGGACCAGATGAAACTCTGAGGATTAAAGCAGAGTATGAAGGGGATGGCATTCCTACAATATTTGTGACTGTGGCAGGCAGAAGCAATGGTTTGGGACCAGTGATGTCTGGTAATACTGCATATCCAGTTATCAGCTGTCCTCCCCTCACTCCAGACTGGGGAGCTCAGGATGTGTGATCTTCTCTTCGACTACCCAGTGGTCTTGGCTGTTCAACCATACTTTCTGCAGAAGGATCAGCTCAGTTTGCAGCTCAGATATTTGGATTAAACAACCATTTGGTATGGGCCAAACTGCGAGCAAGTATATTGAACACATGGATTTCCCTGAAGCAGGCTGACAAGAAAATCTGAAAGGACAATATTTAAGAAAGAACGTCATTGCATTTTTTTAGGAGAAAAATTATAACTTTCTAGTTTCGCTGAAGAAAAAATAAGATGAAAAGATTTTAAATCAATCAGAGAAAACAAAATCCATTAGTGAATAAATGCTTCTGTAGATTCATGGACTAGTAGATATATGTACATACTTAAGGACATTTTAAAATTAACTTCTTAGCTACTATATGGTCATTGTTAGGTAGGTAACATAAATATATTTTTCAAATGCTAATAATGTCCTCTTATAGAGCTCTGAAGTTAGTACTTGAACTATATCTCAACCCATAAGTTCTAGAAAGTTAAAATCATTTTATCTTAGAAAGGGTGATAGAGCAGTATAGTTCTTAATATGATCTTTACAAAATTCTGAGGAGGTGGTTTTTTATTTGCAGTCAAAATCTCAGAAAGTGTTGTGTATCTCAAGCTATTGATAGAGATGTTTTGTTTTGATTGTAATTTTTTTAAAGAAAAGTTAAGATTGATGGTAAGGGTAGGGAAAAGACAACATAAGGTTAAGGGGCATTGTGGAAGCCTTGGAAGGGTGACTTTTCCAAGAACTTCTGATGGCTGTGAGGGTAATTTGCAATGGGGAAAAGTAGAGCCACCTCTGACTTCCAAATAAAAGATTCAGTGAATCTTTAAAAAAAAGAAAAAAACAGAAAATCTGACTCAACAAAATCATGCCATCTGCAACAACATAGATGACCTAGAGGGTAGTGTTCTGAATAAAATAAGACAAAGAAAAATACCAGATGAGTTCCTGTCTATGTGGGATCTAAAAAACAACAAACAAGCAGAACAGAAACAGACTCATAAATACAGAGAACATTTTGACAGTTGCAAGCTGGGAGGTGTGGGGATGGGTGAAAAAGGTACAGGGATTAAGTATGAATTGGTAGTTACAAAATAGTTATGGAGAATTTAGCCAATAATATTGTAATAGCTAGTGAGTGCTAGATTTATTGGGGTGATCATTTCATAAGTTATATAAATGTCTAATCACTATGTGGTACACTTGAAAGTAATATAATGATCTAGCAATCCTTGTTCTGCTTATCTACCCAAAAAACTCAAAACATTTATTTTCAAAGATATATGCACCCCTATGTTAATTGCAGCATTATTCACAGTAGCCAAGACATGGAGTCAACCAAAGTGTCCTTTGATAGAGGACTGGATAAATAAGATATGGTACATATATACTATGGAATATTACTCAGCCATGAGGAAAGATGAAATGCTGCCATTTGCAACAACACGGATGGGCCTTGAAAATATTATTCTAAGTGAAATAAGTCAGTCAGAAAAAGTTAAGAACCATATGATTTCATATAAAACCATATGATTTATATGTGGGATATAAAACTGAAACTCAGAGACACAAACAGATGACAGTATGGTGGTTACCAGAGGGAAGGGATGGGGGCACTAAGGGGTAAAAGGGATCGAATAAATGGTGACAGAAGATTATTTGACTTTGGGTGGTGGGCACACAGTACAATGTACAGATCATGTATCATAGAAATGTACACTTGAAACCTATATGACCCTATTAACCAATGTCATCTCAATAAATTCCTCAAAAGAACATAATATTACTGTCAATTATAATTGAAAGCTAATAAATTATTTTTTCAAAGATTACATGTCATGGAGAAGTGGGATTTATTCCTTTATGCTTGCAAAGAGAGTTCACCATCTTAAAAATCAATCAATATATTTCACCATATTAACATAATAAAGGGAAAAACATAAGACCATCTCAATTGATTCCAAAAAGCATTTGAAAAAATCCTACACCCTTTTATGGTAAAAAAAAAAAAAACCCTTAAAAATAAAGAATAGAAGGAAACTACCTCAACATAATAAAAGTCATATATGAAAAACTCACAGTGAACATCATAATCAATGGTGAAAGACTAAAATCTTGTCTTCTGATATCAGGAACATGACAAAACGATGTCTACTTTCACCATTTCTATTCAATATTCAAATCAGAGTGACTAGGCAAGGAAAAGAAAGAAAAGGCATTCAAACTGGAAGGAAGTAGTAAAATGCTCTCTGTTTCCAGAAGATATGATCTTATATGTAGAAAACCCTAAGGATTCCAGAAAAAAAAAAAAACAACTGTGAGAACTAATAAACGATTTCACCAAATTAGAAGGCTACAAATCAATACACAAAAAATCATTTGCATTTCTATATACAAACACTGAACAGTCGGAGAAGGAAATTACAAAAAACAATTACATTTACAATAGCATCAAAAAGAATACTTAGGAATAAATGTAAACAAGTATGTGAAAGACTAATATGATAAAAACTACAAAACACTTCTTTAAAAAAATTAAAGAAGACATAAATGGAAACACACCCCATGTTCATGGATTAGAAGACTTAATACTGTTAAACATCAGTACTACCAAAATGATCTACAGATTTAATGAAATCTCTATCAAAATTCCAATGATATTTTGCGCAGAAATAGAAAAACTCATCCTAATATTCATATGGAATCTCAAGGGACCTCTAAATAGCCAAAATAAAAAGAACAAAATTAGAAGACTCATGCATCCTGATTTCAAAAGTTACTACAAAGCAACAGTGAACCAAACAGAATGGCTGACACTGGCAAAAAGACAGAAATACACACCAATGAAATAGAATAGAAAGACCGGAAATAAAACTTTACATACATGTGATTTTCAACAAGGGTGCCAAGGACAGTCTTTTAAACAAATGGTGCTGGGAAAACTGGATATCCACATGCAAAAGAATAAAGTTGAACCCTTAACTAACATCATATATGAAAAATAACTCAAAATGGATTGAAGTGCTAAATGCGAAACCTAAAACATTAATACTCTTGGATGATAACATAGGACAAAAGCTTCAGGACAGTGGATTTAGGAATGATTTCTTGGATATGACATCAAAGGCACACACAAAAAAGATAAATTGGGCTTTATGAAAATTAAAAAATTTTTTGCATCAAAAAACACTATCCCAGAGTAAAAAGGCAACCCATAGAATAGGGGAAAATATTTTCAAATCATGTATCTGGTAAAGAATTTATAGAGAATTCTTAAAACTCAACAATCTAAAAACAAACAATGTGATTCAAAACTAGGCAGAAGACTTGAATACACATTTCTCTAAAGAATATATGGCCAATAAGTACCTGAAAAGATGCTTAACATCACCAATAATTAAGGAAATCCAAGTCAAATCTATAATGAGATACCACTTCACATTCATTACTATGGCTTCTAATAAAATAACAGGAAACAAAATGTGTTGGCATGTATGTGGAGAAATTGGAATTCCTGTGCATTATTGGTGGGAATGCAAAATGATACAGCCATGGTGGAAAATAAAAAAAATTTAGAATAGAACTACCATATAGCCCAGCAATTCCACTTCTGAGTATATATCCCAAAGAACTGAAAGCAGATCTCAAAGAGATATTTGTACACCCATATTCATTGCAGCATTATTCACAATAACTAAAAGGTGGAAGCAATCCAAGTTTCCACCAACAGATGATGATAAAATGTGGACTATACGTACAACTTGTACAATAGATTATCCAACTTTGAAAAGGAAGGAAATTCTGACACATGCTACACATAGTTGAAGCTTGAGGACATTATGCTAAGTGAAATAAACTCTTCACAAAGAGAAAAATACCATTTAATTCCTCTTATATGAGTGCCTTGAGTAGTCAAATTCACAGAGACACAAAGTATTATATATTAGTGGTTGCCAGGGCTTGGGGGTGGATGAGGACTGGGAAAATAGAGAGAGACTGATAATGGTGTATGTTCTGGAATTGTACAGTGGTGACATCGTAGAACTTTGAATATTCTAAAAACCAATGAATTTTACACTTTAAAATAGTGAATTTTATGGGATCAAACTTATATCTCAATGAAAATAAAAATATTGATCATAAAAAATACCCAAGAACATTTTATGTGAATGTAGTTCAAAAACATTTTTTGAGTGGATCATAATCAACAAAATAAAAAAGCAAACAAAATATAACCAGAGACATTGAAATTAAGAACAATCTAACAATAGCCAGAAGGGAGGGGGGAGGGAAGAGTGGGGAGAAGGGTTTTCAGGAACTACTATAAAGGACATATGGACAAAACCAAGGGGGAGGGTGGAAGTAAGGGAGGGAGGTAGATTTGGCTGGGGTGGGAGTGAGGGGTGGGGAGAAAATGCAGACAACTGTGATTCAACAATGATAAAGTAATTAAAAATTATTTTTTGAAGATTTTATTTATTTATTTTTAGAGAGAGGGAAAGTGAAAGTGAAACAGGAGAGAAACATCAGTGTGTAAGAGAACCATCAATTGGTTGCCTCTCTTATGCACTCCGACTGGGGACTGGGCCTGCAAACCTGGCATATGCCCTGACCAGGAATCAAATTGCCAACCTTTCAATTTACAGGATGATGCTCAACCAACTGAGCCACGCCAGTCAGGGTTAAAAACTTAAATATATTCAAAGGCTATCTTAAAATATTCTTGACTTCATAAGAATATTAAATATTCAATTAAGTAAGACACAAACAAATGGAAGCATGTACCATGCTCTTGGATGGAAGAATTAACATCATCAAAATGGCCATACTACCAAAAGCAATATATAGATTCAACACAATCCCTATTAAAGTACCAATGACATATTTCACAGATACAGAACAAACATTTCAAAAATTTATATGGAACCATAAACCACCCCGAATAGCTGCAGCAATTTTGAGAAAGAAGAACAAAGCAGGAGGGATCACAATAACTGCTATCAAACTGTGTTACAAGGTCACTGTAATCAAAACAACCTGGCACTGGCATAAGAACAGGCACATAGACCAATGGAACAGAACAGAGAACCTGGAAATAAACCCAGTCTCTATGGTCAATTAATATTTGACAAAGGGGAAAGAAGCATAAAATGGAGTAAAAATAGCTTCTTCAACAAATGGTGTTGGAGGATCTAGACAGCTACATGCAAAAAAATGAAACTCTATCACCAACTTACACCATACGCAAAAATAAATTCAAGGTGTATAAAAGACTTAAATATAAGTTGTGACACCATAAAAGTCCTAGAAGAAAACATCTGCAGGAAAATCTCAGATATTCCATGCGGCAACATCTTCACTGATATTTCCCTTACAACAAAGGACATAAATGAAAGAATAAACAAATGGAACCTCATCAATTTAAGAAGCTTCTGCATGGCTAAAGAAAACGGCATTAAAATGAAAAGAGAACCAAGTATATGGGAAAACATATTTGCCAATGACCTCGGACAAGGGTTGGATCTCCAAAATATAAAAAGAACTCACACGACTCCACTCCAGGAAGACAAACAACCCAATTAAAAAATGGCCAAAAGACTTGAGCAGACACTTCTCCAAGGAAGACATACAGAGGGCCCAGAGACATGAAAAGATGCTCAGCATCACTAGCCATCAGAGAGATGAAAATTAAAACCACAATGAGGTACAACCTCACACCAGTCAGAATGGCCAATAGAAACAAATCCTCAGACAAATGTTGGAGAGGATGTGGAGAAAAGGGAACCCTAGTGCACTGTTGGTGGGAATGCAGACTGGTGAGGCCACTGTGGAAAACAGTATGGAATTTCCTCAGAAAACTAAAAATGGAACTGCCTTTTTGACCCAGCAATTCTGCTGCTGGGATTATACCCTAAGAACCCTGAAACACCAATCCAAAAGAACCTATGCACCCCAATGTTCATAGCAGCACAATTTAAAATAGCCAAGTACTGGAAGCAACCTAAGTGCCCATCAGGAAATGAGTGAATCAAAAAATTATGGTACATTTACACAATGGAATTCTACACAGCAGAGAGAAAGAAGGAGCTCCTACCCTTTGCAACAGCATGGATGGAGTTGGAGAGCATTATGCTAAGTGAAATAAGCTAGGCGGTGAGGGACGAATACCATATGGTCTCACCTTTAACTGGAACCTAATCAACAAAAGAAAAAACAAGCAAAATATAACCAGAGACATTGAAATTAAGAACAATCTAACAATAACCAGAAGAGAGGGGGAAGGGACAGTGGGGAGAAGGGTTTTCAGAAACTACTGTAAAGGACACAGGGACAAAACCAAGGGGGAGGGTGGAAGCAAGGGAGGGAGGTGGGTTTGTCTGGGGTGTCAGGAAGTGGTGGGGGAAAATGCAGATAAGTGTAACTGAACAACAATAAAATAATAAAAAAGAAAAGAATATTAAATATTCATAAGAATAATACCTTCAATAATTTGGGAACATGTGAGAAAAGAATGTAGTCATAAGAAGAATGAATGCTTCCATGACCCTTGGTTTCAACAAAATGAAGTGTTTAAAATGCTACTAAGAAGAATGTATTCATTGAAAATAATTAAGAGTTTTCCTTAAGATAAGCTTTTGGTGAACAAATAAACTTGGATAATTTGATAAACTGACCTGTCTGCAAACTGACCAATGAGTAGTGGTTCTCAAACTTTAGCATGCATGGGACCTGTTATAACATAGGTTGTGGTGCCTCACGCCCAGAGTTTCTAGTCCAATAAGTCTGAAGAAGGGCCTAAGAATCTATAGTTTCCAGGTGATGCTCCTGCTACTGCTAGGGAGCTGGGGTGCAGACTGAGAATCGCTGCACTACAGCAATGTCTAGTGGGTAGAACGGTGCCTTAATGGAGGGTGTGCTCCATAAAGAGAGTCTGGTTGAATGAATGCATAACAGCCAGAATGGATTTGCCCTGGCCTCTAGACCCTCTGTGTGCATCTGAAGCCCACTGTTTAGGGCTCCCACAACATTTCTGACAGCCCCAGGACTTCTGCCACTCCAATGTCCCCAGGGCACATGGAAGAGATGAGGCCCTTAGGGCCTGCCTGTGTCTTGGGGTTCATCAGTGGTCCCAGGACTTGGAACTCTGCCTCTAAACCCAGGCCAGGGGCCTGTGGCAGTTAGACATGTCCCAAGAATGCCACTGTCATCAGAAAATGAGCTGACAGGACAGGGTAGACTGTTGACTAGTCCCTTAAAGTAAGGGGGGTTAGGGGCTAGTGGGTCTCGCCACCACTGCTGGCCTAAGTGTGACAGCAGCCTCTAGAAGCTGCTGGTACCAAAGTACACAGCACTTTTCACAGGCCTGAGTGGAACAGAGAAACTTTCTCACCATTTTGCAGATGGCAAACTGGAGGCTCTAAGAGGTGTTACCTCTTGCACAAGGTCACCCAGTGACGAGCTCCTCTAGGGGTCACAGGTGAGGATTGAGGAAGAGCTGGTACCCCATGAGTTGTGGGAGGATGAACCCCAAATGACAGAGAGGAAACCTAGGCCTTTTCTACTCCAGGATCCCATAACTTGGAGCCTTCCAAAAACACCAGTCCATGGGTAAGGCCTGTCATTTCCTGGGCAGACCACAGCCTGCATCAGAGTGGATCCCATACCAGACCCTAGAGGCCAGTGGGTGGGGGGAAGGAGGAAGCAGGAACCAGAGAGAGTCCCAGAGTAGCTGTGGCCAGTAATTACAGGACCAAGCCAAACCCACTCAGCCCCACCACACAGATTAGAGGAACCCATGTCCACCGGGATGGGCAGGCTGGCCATAGAGAGGGACAGATGGGTCTAGGAGGTCAGAAGGGAATGCCTTGAAGATCACAGGGTCCAGACCCCCATTCTGGACCGCTAGAGGCTGGGGTTCTTAGTGGGAACCGCCCTGCCTGGTTTCAGAGGCTGTAACCCCCCATGGTTAAGGCTGAGTCAGAGTTGGGACCATAAGCCACTAAGGAGACAAAGCTTATCTCCCTGGCAGGTGTGCCACCTCTGCCCACTTCACCCTGCTTGGCCCTGAGCTTGGCCAGTTGGCCAATGACGGGTAAGAATCCTCAAGGGAGGATCAACCTAAGACAGGCTCTGGTCACCAGGAATAAGCTCGCAGGGAAGGACTTGGGGGGCTGTGGAAAAAGGGGGTGATGGACCCTCGCCCCTTGGCTTTGAAATAGCCTGAGTCCTCATTCTGTCTGCAAGAAGTCTCCTAATCTCTTGGCTGCCTTACTTCCCTTGCCTGACTTAAGCCTGAAGCAATAACAGAGGGCAGTGCAGTCCTGTGCTGGGAGGGTCGGATTCCCTGGGGAATCAGGCCTAAGAAAAATACATACATTCCTGTGAAACCTACTTAATTTGTACCCTCAGTTTAAAAGATAAGGGTCCAGACCTGAAATGAGTCTGGCGCCTAAAGTTTTACTCTAACTAATTGGCTGTAACTCAGAATAAGCCCTCAAAGTTCTCTCAACTTTGTATTAATCTTGTATTAATACAAAGATTGTATTAATCTTGTAATCTTGTAATCTTTGTAAATCTTGTATTGTTTAACCCTTACTGGCTGACAATGATTGATGAGCTTTATCTGTATTCCTATGCAAATGAACCTAATAAAAGCCCCTGGAGAGAGAGGCTCTGGGCCCTTCTCCTTTGAGAGAAGCGGCTACCTTTCCTCCCCAAGCAGATCATGTCTTGGTAGTCTTTTTCTTCATCCATGGCGGACTGGGGGGCTGTGTTAAAGCCCCCCAACAGGTTCTAGGGTAGGGACTGGCCCCAAACAGGGCCACCTTAAGGCTTCCCCCAATCTCTGCTGCCATCACTCAAGTCCCACCTGGCCATGGCCTCTTTCTTTTCTCCTCAGCCCTTTCATTGGGCCCCAGGTCCCAGCCCCCCTGCCCAGGGTGTTGTGGAGCAGAGAGGCCAGGGAAAGCCAGGTGGGCAGGCCCAGTCTCATGGTCAGGCAGAGGCCTGGGCCTAAGATAAAGAACTTGGCCAGCCCACAGCCACCACAGGCAAAACCACACGGGGGTTCTGCTTTGAAAAAGAACACAAAAATAGCAGGAGGTTATGGAGAGAGGGGGAGGGAGAAGAGGGAGAGGGCAATAGGAGGGGGAGGAAGAGAGGCTGGGTGCCAAAGACACAGACAGACCAAGACAGAGAGAGTGAGAGCTACACACAATGACAGGGACGGAGCCTGGGAGAAAAAGAAACAGGCAGAATCAGAGAGATAACAGCCATGAAACAGAATGATTTTGAAATAGCTCCGACAAACTAGCATTGGGGAATGAGCTTCCAACAGTCTGGGAGAGCCAAAGGCCCATGCCCATGGGGTCCAAGACATTGACACCATGCAGCCCAGACTTGCAGATAGGCTGTGGTCCCAGCCTAGTGGGCCAGCGTGAAGATCAATCCTACATCATGCAGTGCCCATTGCATGTGGGCCAGAAGCTCCTAGGATTGTGCAGCAGTCAGAAAAGGAGGCAAGGCTTTGGCCTGGTTAGGGGAGCCAGGCCCACAAAATTCCAGGCAGGTACCATGCCCTGTACTCTGATTTGTGCACATTGATGCTTTCTCCTATTGGGTAGAAACTCTTATTATCCCAACCTAACAGATGGGGAAACAGGATCAGAAAGGCAAAGCAACATACCTGAGGACTCCCAGCAAGTAAGGGCCAGAAACAGGACTTTATCCCAGGCCACAGCATATGGCACCTTTAATGCAAGCCATGCCATCCTGACTCTCAAGCACCCACTCCACCCTGCCCAAAACCTATCCTCACAGTGCCCACAGGCTGGTGGGTGAAACGCCACACAAAAGACAAATTGTCCTTGCATGCTCACCCCCAAGGGAAAGCTCAGTCTCTCCTTGATGGGGGTGGGGTGGGGTAGGGTACAAATTGTTGGATGGGGGATTTGAAGCTTCACCATTTGGGGGGAACGATGATGATTCTCAGCCTGGTAAGCAAAGATTACGACACATGGTTTCTGGTTAATAAGTTCTAACTGGGCTAGTGTTGCAAGATCAGACAGGCAGGAGCCCCAGGCCTTACTGCTGGAGTCTGCCCTAACCCATTCAGTTCCTCTGGTAAGCTAGGCCTTCTGGGGTGACCTATGTGACCCTGGGTCAGGGACATTCACTCCGGTGATCAGACCGAGCAAGAAACACGTTGACAAACCCTTCATAGGTAAAATGCAACTCTACCTATTTTTGGAGGCAGGGAGAGAGATAGAGCCCTGTAGAGTGGAAAGCACAAGGGTTTAGGATTTAGCCGAGGACTTATCCTGGTCCCACACTTCCTAGCTAAGTGACCTTGAGCAAAGCATTTCATTTTGTCTGATCTAAGTTTCGTCCTCTACAAATTGGACTACCAATCCCCACTCTGGTGAGTCATCCATCTTGCCAGCCTGCCTTTTCTCACAGTACTCTCTGAAGGCCTGGAAGGTATCTTGGAGCTGTGGACACTCTGACAGTACCTGGGAATGGACAGCAGGATAATGAGTATCTATTGATTGGGCTTCCAGAAGCCTCTCCTCCTTCTTTTGTTAGCCTACCTATCTCCCTCTGGGAGCAAACCCACTTATATTCAGTCCATGTGGTTCTGATAGGCTGCCCTTTTCCCATACCTGCTGGAATGGGTATGTGACCAGGCTTGACCATTCAGAACATTCTGTTCCTTTCTGTCACAGCAATTATCTCAGCAGTGGGTATCATGTGACCCAATCTAAGCCAATGAGACAAATCTTTGGGACTTTAGCTGGAATTGTTGGTAAGAGCCCTCTTTTTGGCTATGGGAACTAGGAGTGAAACCACTATAGAGAAAAGTCAAACTTACAGCTGGAGACATGGTTTGAGTCCCTGGATCCAGCCATGCCTGAAGGCAGACCCATCTGGTTTTAGTGGGTCTGAGTTGAGTTGTCCTCAGTGGGACACAGTCCTCTAGGTGGCTCCCAGTCTCTCATTCCTTTCTTGCCTGTGAGGAACCAGGGTCCAGAACTGGGGAAGGAGTCAGGGTGTGCAGAGTAGGGTACTGGGGGAGCCCGAAGCAAGGCATTGAGGGACAATCTATGGGTTGGGTCCCTGCAGATGGCTCACTGCAAGGCAAGTATGCTCAGACCTCTGGCTGCCCCCGAAATGGCCACTGACCTCTGCACTGAGGGGCTGCTGCTGAGTCCTCAGGGGGTCCTGCTTGGCTCCTAAACCAAGCCAATCTCAGTCCTCACCCACCCTCCTCAGTTCTGACACCTTGGCTCCCAGCATTCATTGGGCACTTCTGCATTTATTCTGCATAGGACAAAAATACTGGTATTTCATTATAAACATTATAAGCCTATAGGGCCACAGTGCTGCACAACTGTGGGGATGCTGTGACCATCATCGACTCTGTGCCTGGCCTGCAGTTGTCTATAAGTACTGTGTCTCCAGGTGCTGTGGTGTCAGAATGTTTAGGATGATGGAGAGGGAAGAGGAAGGAGATTGGGAGATCGTCAGGGTCCCCTCCTGTTAACACACATCACCCTTGAACTTCAGACAGGAAGTTGTGGACTATAAGAGAACAGACATGGCCTGGAGGAAGGGGAGGGCAGCAATCCAGCCTGGAATGGAGGGGGTAGGCTCCCCTGGGAACAAATCCTTTTCTCCCTCTCAACCTCCTTCCACACCCTTACTTCTACAACCTCAACCTTAAGGTTCCCTGGAAGTGGACATAGGCCCAGCTAGGCTCAAGAAAAACAACCATTACTTCCAACATCAGGAAAGATGTTCAAACCCTGAGAAGCTAGGAAGGGGATGCAAGGTCAGAATTGGGTGAGGTGGGGGTGGCAGTAGGCTACAGCATCCCGGCAAGACCCTGTGGACTAGTCAGCTGGTGGGTGATCTAGTATAGCAGCACAGTGGTGTTCCTTGGGTGTGCCTCAGTGGCAGATGATGCAGACTGGAGATGTGGGTTTTAATAAGAAATACATAAGATCTGTGAGAGCAGGGATATTACAAAATGGTGTTTCCAGCCCTAGACTCTAGAGGCCTGGCACCAGGAGGTGCCCAGCAAACATGTGGTCAACAGTGTTAAACAGAGCACAGTTGCAAAGAGACTGTGCAGCCAGCATGTTAGTCATCCACACCCATCCCTTCATTTCTCTGTGAAATGGGATAGAGCACAGATGGCAAATACAAGGCCTGTGGGCCAAATCCGGCCTTCCACCTAGTTTTATCCCCTCACCCCCCACACCCTAAACCTTGTTTCTACCTGGTAGCAGCACGGAGCTCTCGCTTAACTGTTAAGAAGTAGTTACCTTTATACAGTCCTAAAATCACATTCAGCCCTTTGAAGGGAACCCCGAGGCTGATGTGGCCCCCTGTGAAAATGAGTTTGACACCCCTGGGCGGGAGGATCTGAGATGACACCAGTGAAATCTCAGCACATGCGGGGTCCTGACTGGCTGCCTCAGTTTCTCCAACCACACCATAAAATGGATGCAAAGGAGCCTCAAGTCCTTGTCAGTGTGAACTTCAGGGTGGAGCAGGGCACTCCAGGGAGCAGCGCCAGTCGCACAGAGGGACCACCATGGGGACGCAGAAGCATCAAGCTCTCTCCCACGAGTGCAAGGTTGACCCATCGGGTGCTACCGGCGATAAAGGGATGCGGCGAGGTAAAGGAAGCTGCCTTCCTCTTTGGGCCAAACGCACTCCGACACCTACCACTAACCCGGGTCACCAGGCACAGGCTGTGAAGCCCGAACGATCCCCATTCCCGGGCGTTGGGATGCCAACTCCCGAGGGTAGCAAGACCTTGCGGGGAGCTGGGCACAGGTGGAGGATCTAGAGCATTTCTGGGCCCACCCATCCCTACCCCCTAGCCCGGGAGCAGACTACAGGTGCTCCTGCCCGTTAAGGGGTCTGGCCACGGGTGGGGAGGCCCCCGGCCCATCTGGCACTCACCCGGGAGCAGGGCGCGGGTCGCGGCACCCAGAAGCAGAAGTGCAGCGCTCAGAGTCGCTGCCACCAGCACTAGCCGCCTCCAGCGGCGCCTGCCCATCCTGTGCGAGCGCGCGGTGCCACAGTCCGGGTGTCCGGCGGGGCTGCGGCGCCAGCCCAAGACCCGCCCGGCTCTCCAGGCGGCGCAAACCAAAGCGCGCGGCGCGGGGGTGCGAGGGCCTTCTCAAGGGGTCGCGAGGGTCGCGGGGGCCACGCAGACGTGGCACTACCCTCTGGGGACTGGAGAAGTGGGCGAGGGCGGGTCGGCGGGCCTTTGCCAGTCTCCTCACCCCGCCACGATCAAACAGGGCAGCCGTCCAGGGTGCGAGGAATGGAGCCTAGGTGGAGAGAGCTCTGTCGCCCCTCCTCTTTTTGCTGTACAAGCCAGGCTCCCTAAAGGACAATCCAGAGAGCCCTCATCCTCAGAATCAGACCTAAGAGTGTCCTTTCCTTCCCTCCAAGGTCCTCATGTAGCCTTGTTTTCCACAGGTGGCTCCAGGTCTTGCCTGAATTCTGGCTCTCGCAGGTCCTAGCCACACTTCGGAAGAAGAGGTGAAGGCCTCAGTTTATATCTCCAACGGGCAACAGGACTATTGTGCCTCACCCGGTCATTCACAACTGCTCCAGACTCCAGGTGAGCACTCAGAACTTGCTGAGGACTCCAGTGTGTGAGAGGATAAGAGTAAAGTCCAGCCCTGGAAAGATAAACCCATCCAGCTAGTCTTGTCGGGTGAGGAGACCAGGACTGACTCCAGGGTCTTGCTGCCCAGAAGGCAGGCTAGCAGGGGACAAGAGGTGCAGCTAGTGGTAGGTGCACAGATGTGTGCATGCGCACTTGAGCCAACACTTAGCCCTTTGCGTGTGTGGGAAAGGCTGCTGCAGTAAACTCCAGTTTTTAAACAGCTCTTGAAAAATCTGGTAACTCCAAACCCTACTGGTGCCTGTGTGAGATCAGGAAAATAGCCTAGCCTCTCTGTGCTCCAGTTCCCTGATCAATGGGATAGTACTAGGACACAGCTCGTGGTGTTGTGAGGGCTAAATGAGATATAGGACATATTTGGAACATCTGACACTCAGTGAATGCCATCTAAGTACTTGATCTTAGTGATTATTAACTTTTATAGTTACTGCCTATTTCTGTAAGTTAGAGTGGTGGTGATATAAAAATTCCTTCCTGTTACCTTTATTTAACTTTTAAAGGTCTATTTAAGGAAGCACATCAAGTAAATAGTAGGGTTTTTTGTCTTTTGGTTTTGGGTTATTTTCTTTTTTTGGCTTAAAGATATGGCACCAAAGGGTGATGATAGGTCTTAAATAGCAGAGGGATGAGAAACCCAGCTCTCAAATAAATCCAGCAGCTCCTTATTATAGCTTTCCAGGGGACTCGGACAGAGAGCCTTGGGGAGCATCTAACTCACCCCTGGACTGGCCCTCAGGGAAGGCTGCTGCTACTCTGGCCCCAGGACCCAGAAATTCCCTGTCATCCACACCCTCAGCAGTCCCCAAATCTAATCTACACCTGCATTCCTGAGCCTCCCCCCAGACAAGCATTCTCTGTAAGGAGTACCTGGCCCTGGAGTGCTTAGGGCACAAGTCTTGGCTTCCTGGGCTGCCACCTGGTGGCCAAAGTTGAGAACAACATCTCAGCTCACCCTTGTCCAGAAAAATCCTAGGAGAGGACCATGTGGAGCCCTAGTGTTGAGTCTTGGGGTAGGAGGGTGACTATACTCCACCAGAAGCCTAGGGCCTAAGTAGCTTGCCTAAGAAAGAGCCCTCTGCAGCCTCTGCCCTCTCACAGGGGTTCATATGCATTCTTTCATTCAACAGATATTGAATACCCACTCTGTGCTAAGGCTCCTGTATTGAGAACAAGGCAGATACACTGTGCCTTGTTCTATAGATGGCGGAAGGCATAGAAAATAAGAATAAATATATTAAATTATGACAGGTGGTAAATGGTACTGTGAAGGAAATAAAAGCAGAATAAAGAAATGGGAAGTGGTATGTTGCGCACACAAGGGTGGTAGTGGCAGGCCTCAGGGAAGTGGCATTGAGCAGAAATGTAAATCAGGTGAGGAGGACCATGCAGATTAGGGGCACGTAGGGGGAGCTTTCCAGGCAGAGTAATGGCCCTTGTGGGGGCCCTGAGGCAGGGATCCATTGCTGTTGCTAAGTAACAAACTGCCCTAAAATTTAGCAGCTTAAAAAAACCATTTTACATTTTGCTCAAAATTTTATGGGTCAAATTTGGGGAAGGAATTGGGGAAGTGGATCAGTGGGGTGCTTCCCACTAGGGGTCTCATCCTACTGCATCTGAAGGGCAGCTGGGACTGGGCTGTCCCGCAATGGCTTTCCCCGAGGGCACCCTTTCACACTGGAGCTCAGTGGTCAGTGGATCTGAGTAGCCTGGAGTCCTGGGTACGTGGGGTTGGCTTGAAGTGCCTCCCTGCCTTTCTTTACTCCTTACTAGTTTTAAGATTTAGTTATTTGGTTTATCCAAGGCTCCAACTTTAAAAACATCAGTTTTTTTTAATTAAGGTCATATACACATAACAAAATTAATTAGTTTGAAATGTACACTTCCGTATTATTTAGCACATTGACCATGTTGAAAACACCAAAGAGTTTTACAGTGAAAATCTCCTTCCCTCCCCATCTCTCTCCAGTTTCTGTGTGTTGCTCAGAGATAAATATATATACATTTTTCTTTCCTGTACATTTTGTACTACATACATTACTCTGTTCCTTGCTCTTTTGATAATGGCAACAATTAGAAAATAACAATACTTTACCCTTCTCTGGTGTTTTTTCTGTGCCAGTCACTATTCTAAGACCTTCACATGTATTATCTCATTTAATTCTCAGATGCATCCCATGAAATAGGAACTGTTATTGTTTTCCATTTATAAATGAAGAAACCGAGTCAGGAAGGCTAAGTAACTTACCTAAGGACACGCAAGCTAGTGAGTGGTATAGCCAGGGTTTGAATCTACCAATCATAGTTACCATAGTTGCCATCTGTGAGATCCTCATTCTTTTGAGGATTAAAAGAATTAAACTCTGAAAATTAAACTCTTCATTTTGGAATACTTGTAGATGCAGTTGTAAGAAATAATACATAGAGAGATCCCATGTGCCCTGTTCCCCCAGTGATAACTTCTTCTAGAGTATATAGTATAGTATCATAGCCAGGACATTGGCATTGATACATTCCACTCACCTTATTCAATACAAAGTCTAAAATTTTTTAAATTGGTTGCAAACATTTGAAGTCAGGAGATTTCTCACAAACTGTTAGAATTTTGGCTTCTTTTGAAGAAGCTTCATATGAAGAAACTTCCCCAGAAACAAGTCCTGAGGGGAAGTTTAAGTACAGCTAGTTTGTTGAAAGCCGTCTAGTCAGGTTGTGGGGCCAGGAGGGCAAAGTCACCAGTTAAGGGTGTGGTACTGGGAGTGGGGCGGACTCAGTCCAGTTCTACTGGGAGACTGGAGACAGTACAGAACATTTCTCCTGACTTATTACCCGCTGACCTACACACCCTGGGGAGAGCCAAGGGAGCTGAGATATTTATCCACTAATCTCCATTTCCCCTGTCACTAGCTTCTGGCTACTCCCAGGGCAGCTGGGGAGGAGCCATTGCTTCTCTAGCCCTCCCAGCCCACCTCTGAGTTGGATGAGCAGGCCCTAAGCCACCAGAAGCATCCCTCCAACAGAAAGATGCAAGTGCCAGCCACTGACAGTCAAGATGTGTACGGTGCATGCCACGAGGGGTAGGGTAAGGGGCAGCCAAGAACTTGTGGGGACATCCACTGGGCCTGGCACAGGAAGGTGCTCTGTCAATCCTGTTAGAAAGACAGAGTAAATGAATGAATGCTGGGTAGCAAACAAGAGTGTATCTCTGCTTGCTTGCCCTTCAAGGCAGCCTCTCTGCTGGTGAAGACCCCAGCAACCACAAGCTCACTGTGCCAGCCACAGCAGGAGTAAACCTAGAGAAGGGCTACAGCCAGGCCTCTGAGATCCAAGGATTTAAATCCTAGCTCTACTCATTACCAGCTGTGTGGCCTTGGGAAAGTCCCATCACCTCTCTAGACCTGTTTCCACATCCATAAAATTGGACAGTGAAGCCCACAAACCATGAGAGGACAAAGTGAACTGGTTCATGTGGTGTGCTCAGAAGTGTGAGCACTCGGAAGGTGTCAGCTGATCTTTTCACCTTCTGGTTTAGGTCCACACTGGGTGCTTACATAACCAATTTGTACCTCCTGCAGCTTGGATGGTTAATTACCACCCATTTGTGTAAATTGGGGCTAGTCCCAAGGCCACAGGACTGGTCAGGAGCTGAGCTAGATTCCCATCCAAGGGCGCTGCCTCCCAGGACCACCAGGATTTAAGTGCAGTGACTTCCTGGCTATGAGAGTGAGACTAGGCCTTACTTTCCTGTCCATAGCATAGCACTAAGGAAGAGTGCTTTCTCCCAGAGTCATTAATGGGATTGGAGATGAGAGCCATCTGCAGAGCTTTGGGAAGGGATGAGACAGTGTGCACTGGAATGAAAGCCAAGGAGGATACACCTGCTGCTGGGTGGGCTGCTGCCAGGTTTGTCACCCCCCCCCCCCCCCCCCCGCAAACACACACACATAAACAGGAGGCAGGGAGAAAGGGTATAAGAGGCACTGCCTTCTTTCTACACATATTCCTCCTTCTGTGCCACATTCAGTATCATATGGCTCCCCATCATCAAGATACAAACCCCAACATAATATGGTATGATACCTATTAGAGCCCCACCAGCCCCCAAAGTCAGAACCTAAATTTACAACCTACTCAAGCCCCACTAACAGGGCAAATGAACCCCCACCTAGCCATCTCCCCTGTATTAAGCCTGCCTCTCCCCAGAACAATGACCCTCCTCCCCTCTAGTCAGCCTAGAGGCCAATGACTCTGTGACCTACACATAACTTCTGCAGGCCCAATGAAGGGCTGGAGGAGGTGGCTAGGGCTGGAGGTTCCCTCCCAGCTAGACCTTAACTGCCCAGTCTCTCCCTGACCTCTCCACTAAGCCAACCACTACCTCGGACTCAGACAGACATGTCTAGCCTCCAGGCACTGTGTTCTGGCCTGCCCCTGCGGCCCCTCCCGGAGAACCAGGGTCGCTGGGCTGGGGTGCCCCATGCCCCAGTCAGGACCCCTGGCCTCAACCCTGCAGAGGAGCAGGTAAGAAGTGGAGCCCTATTCCTGCTGGGACCCTTTGCCCTCTGAGTGGTTCTTGGTGGGTATTTCCTACTTCTTCTCTCTGTAGGAGCTTCCAGTGGGGTGGGGGGGGTCCCAGTGGAGGTGGGGGAACCCATGTGTGTCAGACTCCATGACATCCTATATCCCTCACTCTCTCCCTTGGGTGTGGGATTATGGTCCCCATCTATAAGGACCCTGAGGCTCAAGGTCACCCAACCAGTAAGTGATGGTGCCATGACTGCTTCCAGTCCAAGGAGGACCCGGGCCAGTGTGAAGTGCCCCAAACATGCAGCAGCAAAACATGTACCTTTCTGACCCAGACACACACATAACTTTGAAGTTCTACCCTATAAGTAGGTCAGCTCTTATTTTTGTTTATGGGGAAGTTACTGGTGAGATTTGGTTGGGAGGCCAGGCACCCCTGTTTGATCTCCCACGGTCCCTCCAGCCAGCACCTCAGGCAGTCAGACTGTCTGGGAATCCCACTTGTCTCCTCTGTAAGCTAGGGAAGAAAATAATTATACCACAGGGTACTAAAGGAGACCAGATGAAACAAAGTACAAGGTCATGTAAATAGTTTTCCCCTACGTCTTCTTTACTCAAAATTACTCAAGAATTTCAGGAAGAGTAGAGGGAAAGTCGAAAATATTAAGCACAAAGATTAAGAGAGAAATCCCACCACCCCACCCTGAATAAAGACTGCTACCCTTAGAGGGACTGTCCCCTCCACTTTCTGCCAAGTGCCTCCCAGAAAGGGGTAAACAGGGCACTGGGGGACACTGGGGAATGGTGGGGGTGGGGGCTGGTGGACACTGGAGGTGGGAAGCTGCAGGTGGGGCTGAGAGGAGCCAGCCTTGAGGAAGGGTGGGGGCAGGGAACTCTGCCCCACCCCCCATCCATCAACTTTGTCGTCATTGCTTGGTCTATTTGGCCCAGCTCAGCCTTGTCAAAACAAAGGTTCATGTTTTCTCCCACTCAGTTGCCTCCCTGCTGGCTGCCAGTGCCTGAACCTTTGACCAAGAGGGCCTGAAAGGCTCTACCACCTACACATCTCTGATGACACCCTTATGGTTTTATGCTGGTAGTCAGCTTCCATGGTGTCTTGTGCCGAGAGTAGGGCACCTGGGAGCCTGAGGAGCAAGGGCCACCTCAGCTTTGCCTGTGTTTGTTGCCATCTGCTTGAGGGTCATGAAGCTCTTGAGTAGGGGTGACTTGCTGGTCTGGGGAGTTTGAGCTTTTGAAGGGGCTAAATCTTTCTGGGTGCCAGGGTTAGTCAGCCTTCAGCTGGTCCTTGTGAAATATTAAGAAATATACATGCATTTATATCTGCCTCTCTATCCCCTTCCTGCTAACGTTTGCTTTTAGATCCCAGTTCCTGACAAGAGCTCCTAAATCGGTTGTAATTTCCTACATGATAGGAGTTGGGAGCATCTTTTGTTCTAAGGATGCTACTCTAGGTGGGCTCCTGGATGAGGGCTGGTGACCAGAAAGACCAAGCCATGATTAGCAAAGTTGAGAACTTTCAGTCTTACCCCACATGGTCCAGAGAGAGGAGAGGGACTGGAGAATGAATTAATAATTAATCATACCTATGTGTTGAAGCCTCGATAAAATCCCTTACCTGGGGAGTGGGGACAGGAGTGGGGTTGAAGAGGGCACAGGGGCTCTGCAACCTTTCCCCAGACCTTGCCCTCGGCATCTTTTTGTCTGGGTTTTCACCTGTATACTTTATCATATTCTTTTTCTTAATATGATAAGCCAGTAAACATAGTGGTTCCTTGAGTTCCGTGAACCACTCTAACAAGTTATCAAACCCTTGGAGGGGGCCTTGGGAACCCCGATTTATGGCTGGTTGTCACCTTAGGTGACAACCTGGACTTGCAATTGGCATCTGAAGTATGTGTGGGAGGGGGCAGTCATGTGGGCTTGAGCCCTTAACCTGTGGTGTCTGTGGTGACTCCAGGTAGACAGTGTCAGAATTGAGTTGAACTGTAGGACACCTGGCTGGTGTCAGAGACTTGGTCAGTGTGGGAAAACTCTGCACATCTGGTCACAGAAAGTTCTGTGTGAGAACAGTTTCTCTTATAGAGGGGAAACATGAGAGTGTTTTCCTAGAAAGTTTCCAAACTCAATAACAGCTTCATCAGCAGCTCACTTTATATTTTTTCTTTGGCTTGTTTTCTATGTTTTTATTTAAATGTATCTCTTTGGAGAATTGCAAAGACTTTAAACATCGAACAGAAAAAAAAAGGAAAAATATCTCTTTGACTTCTGATATAAACTTTAAAGGTAATTTTATGATAGGAGATAAGTAAGTTAAATATAAAAGAGTAAGTTTCCCACTTCACCTCCCCAAGTTACTGTTTGATTTTTTTGGGGGGTGTATCCTTCCAGACACATTTTACATGTGGGCCCTTAAAAATATAAGTAGAAACATTTTATATATATTAGAGGTTTTTTGAGATTTTTCATTATTGATGTATTTAAAGTTGCCCCATTCTTTTAACTGTTTCATAATATTTCATTTGGATGAACTAAAATGTGTTTCACTCTTTGCTCTTCTATAAGTAGATTTCTTTGTTTAAATACAGAGTATGCTCTATGTCTAACATCTTAGCCACTGTATTCTCATTATGAACACAGGACAACTACAGTGCCGAGGAAAATTTAGTCACATACTGCGGCCAGTTCCTCTGTTAGAAATGTTTTCAGCATCCTCCCCTCTGCTACACACAATTTCTCTTACTGACCTTTTCTCTAAATTCTGCCTTACCCAAAGGGGCTCTGCTGGGCATCAGATAGCAGATCCGAAGTCTTCCCACATGTATCTGGGCTCCCATCACTACTAACACACTATCCTGAGCTTCTTGAGTGTATGGCTCTTTGGGTCTCATTTCTAGGTCTTCAGTAACACCAGAGGTTGTTTGTTGAGTGTGTGGACAAGAGTATATGCTGAGTACCCAAACCAACGTCCTACAAGAGTTCAGCAGACAGGAGAAACATAGCTAGGCTTCTTGGGGGAGGTGGTCTTAGCATCACAGGCAAGGTTCTTAGACTGGAAAATCTGAGAAGGTCTCTTAGACACAATGGGAGGCAGTGAGCGAAGATGCAGAGACTGGCATTTCCAGAGTATATTAGGGGTGGATGTGGCCCCGTGTAAATCTGAACTGGATGCAGAGAGAGCCAGGCCCAGCTTGATTATAGAGGACCCTGAATGGCAATAGTAGTGTGGACTTTATTAGGTGAGTAATGGGGATCCCATGAAGGTTTCTGTGTACTCTCCCAGAGAGTGTAGAGGTTTCTACAGAGTTCCTAGAGGAACAGGTGGGCTGGAGGAAACAATTGGCAGCACAGAGGGCCATTAATGTGGGAGATGATCATTTTGATAGGACTCACGAGGCATGTATGCGTTCCAGCCACTGTTCTAGGCATGTCAGTTCAGTTAGTCCCCAAGACAGCACTATGAGGTATATGCTATCCTCACACTGATTTTGCAGAGAGGGTTTGGAAGCTCAGAGAGGGGGTGTGTGCATGTGCTGTGTAGCAGACGCTCTGGTGCAGACTGAAGCCTGGAGAGGAAGAGTGAAGAAGCAGCAGCCCCTGGAGAGGCTCCCTCCCCCCAGCTGGAAGAACTTGAGCCACAGTTTGGACCCAGGAAGTCTGGCTCCAGTTTGGGCCAGAGCTGACTGAGGGTCCAAATGAGTCTGGGTTAGAGGGGTGCATGGATGGGGGTGATTCAAACAAGGAACCAATTGGATCATGGCTATCATTTTGACAGAATTGGTGAGTCGAAAACTTCTGAGCAGGTGAGGTTTGCCCCACAGGATCACTGCCAGGTTAGAATGAAAGAAAATAAGGTAAAGGTCAAATCTCTCTCTCTCTCACACACACACACACACACACACACACCCTGTTCTGGGCGCTTAACAGAGTCACAGGCTGGTATCCTGATAGGTTATCAGCTGTCACACAGGAAAGGTTTGGTCTTGGCAGAAGTAATATTACTTCCATTACAGGATTCTGTCTCTGCCTTCTTAGTTTCCTAGGGCTGTTGTAACCAATCACCACAAGCATAGAGGCTTAAGGTAACACAAATCTATTATTTTATTATCTTATAATTCTGGGTGTCAGAAATCTGAAATGGGTTCCACTGGGATAAAAGCAAGAAATATTAGTGCAAATGCACTGATATTGAAATTATATTTGTTCTTTTGCTGTTTTATTGAGTGTCATGACTCTCATTTGGGGGGCGCAAATAATGACATAGATTGTCCCGGTTTATGTTTACATGTTTAAGAAGTACAAAATACACTCTTAGTAGCATTTACACATATAAAACATCAAGTTTAAAAAATAAATGCAGTAGGGCCGTGTTCATCTGGAGGCTCCTGAGGGGAATCCGTTTCCTTGCTCCAGCTTCTAGAGCATCTAGACCATCTGGACTTCTGTGTTTCGTGGCCCATGGCCTCTTCCTCCATCCTCAGAGCCAGCAGCACAGCAAATTCAAATCTGTATTTCTGACTCTGTCCCTGTGGTTTCTTCTTATAATAACTACTATGATTACATTGGGACCACTGGGTAATGCAGGATGCTTTCCCATCTCAAAAGCATTAATTTAATCTTACTTGTAAAGTCTCATTTGCCCTGTAATGTAACATGTTCACAGGTTCCAGGGGTTAGGATGTGGACATATTTGGGATCCATCATTCTGCTTACCACACCATCAGGTGCCCAGAATCCTCTGATCCAATGATTGAACACAGGACCTTTCATGAATTAGTCCTTTGCCCCTAAGAGTACAGGCCACTGACCTTATTAGGCAAGCTGGGGAGTGCAGGGATATCTAAAATATTCTGTCCAATTTATGTGTTTAATACATCTGGTTTTACTAATAAGAACCCATTTGCCCCATGTATTACATATTAATGGGCCCCAATCTCACCAGTGGAAATCCAACTCTGACATTCTATATGCTGCATAGCATGCCCTCTGGTGTAGACTGACATGGGGAGAGCTGAAGAACTTGTGGTAGTGCTGTATGATTAGTACGCCAGCTGACCACACAGAGTGTGAATTCCCAAGTTGGGCTCCCACTGGCTGTCCTCGGTGGCACTTGATATTAAACTGAAGACCTGCAAACAAGGAAGTTGCAAAGGTGGGTATGAGCAGGAAGCAAGAAATACTCCCCAGGTCCTGGCTTCGGTTCTTTAAGAACAGGGGGGTTGAGGCCTGGCACTGTGTGCCAGGTAGTGCACATTATCTCTTCAAATCCTTTCAACTGCATGGCTGAGTAGTCCATGCTGACAGATGAGGAAACTGGGACAGGGGTGACCCGTCCAAGTCCACACAGCTCGTAGGTAGCAAGGCAAGAACTAGACTCAGCTGTGCCTACTGTCCCGTGCTCCTAAGGAAGTGGCTGACCCCATCACTCCACTTGCTGAGCCTCCTCCTGTACTGAAATTCTCAGGATCCATGGGAACCCGAGCCATCCATCGCCCAGGCCAGTCCAGGCCTGCCTAGTGCAGGACTGTGGGCAACTCGCACAACCTGTCTGAACAAATGTTGAGAACTACCCCCCATCAGAAACTTGGAGTATTAGATCCAGACCAACAAACAGAGCTGCTGCTTTTTTATTTTTTCACTCAAAAAATAATTATCACATGTCTATTATGTAACTATAGACATAGGGAATAAAGTTTTTGAACAAAAATGGAATAGAAGACAACTTTCCTAAACTAAGTACAAATGCGAAATTGCAGATAAAAAGGTATAGTTTATCCTTGAAAGAAAAAAAACAACTTGATATGGAATAGTTGACCTTAAGTCATATCCAGACCAAATTAAATAATAATGAAACGTTCAATGGTGATAAAATGGAAATCTTATACAAGGAAAAAAATAGGCAAATAGCTTTTGTGCTACATTTAGGATTCAGGAAATTGCTGGAATTCCCTTTACATTTATAGCACACATGCATGAACACTTCATTTTGGAGCAGATTGAATTTTGTACAGTCTTTAGATACATTTTATAGAATGGCTGAGTCACTTCTATCAACTGACACAATTTAAAAATCATTAATTTTGACAGGAACATTTGTTGTGTGTTTGAGTTATGTGATTATTTGAACAAAATTTTGCAAAAGCATTTGACTGTTAAACCTGCCTTCTTCATCTTACACCTTGGTAAAATATCATGTTTAGCCCCAGTAATGAAGCCTACATTTCTGTGAGAACAGTGAATACAGTGGTTTCAGACTGCAGCTGCCACCTCTTAGCAGGCTGTAAAATCAACCAAGGGGGTTGCAACCAATATTTATTAGAAAATTAAATAAAAGAAATTAGGATAGAATATATTAGGCCCCTTGTAATAAGGTTAAGTCTTGTGTGGAATATGTGTGCATGGTGTGTGTGTGTGTGTAATTTATGTTACTTTTGAAACTTTTTTCTTAATGTCCACTTTCTCTGGCAACCTCTTATTAGAAGCCGTACACCAGTAAAAAAATAAAACCAAACAAAAACAACCTTTGTGCCAAGGTGTAAAACTCACAGAAAGTAGCCCAAATGCCACATGCACAGGTGGAAGAACAGGCCCTGACCCTGAAGAGTAATCACTGTCCTGACTTCTCACAGTGTACCTTAGCCACACCTGCTCTTGAACTTTGTGTCCAAGGATAAGTTATGCAGTACATTTTTTGTGTGTCTTCTTCACACAATGTGAGGATGGGAGAGTCATCCCAGCTGCTGGATTGTTTCATTCTCCTTGCTGTCCTGCTGTGGTCCCTAGGGTGGGGTCCCCAGACCAGCAGCAGCACCATCTGGAAACTTGCCAGAAATACAGAGACTTTGGGGGTGGGCCCAGCACTCTGAATGATTGTGATGCCTGCTGGCCTTGAGACTCCTGTGGGGGCACATTCTTAGCCACTGTTCTGGAGAAACTCATATTTCTGGTCATTTTTTCTCCAGGAGGAAAGGGATTATGTGTTTTTATTCCATGTGAAAATTAAATGAGGCAATGGCTCTGCAAACCCTTTTGAGGTTCTGAAACAACCTGAACTGGCATTTTCTCCCTTGCCTGTTCTGGCCCTCTGCTCTCTCCTGAATTGTTCCTCTCTTTCTCTCCTTCCTACTCCACCTGCCCCTAAGGCCTCAGTGACACCCCTATCATTCACCCCCCTCCCCGGGCATGTCTTAGCCCACTGTGTTTGATCTCTAGGCACACTGGACATACTGCCCTTTCTTTCCTAGGCCTCTGCCCTTGGCCTCCAGGGCATCTGTGCTCTTGGCTGAGTTCCCAGATCTTGGTCTTCCTGGCTGGTACTTCTGCCCCCACCCAAATGCTGGTGTCCTCAGGGCCCATACCTAGGCCCTTTTTCTTCTCCTGTCACCTCCTGTCTTCCAGTGTCAAAGTCACCTGTCTTCTTCAAGTCCATACCACCTCTCCCCTCAAGAGACATGCTTTCAATGAATGAGTGAATAAATTTACCACAACCAGCTCTTCATCTCCCTTCACCCCCAAAGTGGTTTGTTTTCCATGACTATTGGATGAATAAATGGTTTCAATGTCCACCCAGACACGAGGCTGGCACCCTAGCAACCTCCCCCACTTTGCCTGCCTCCACCCTCAGGCTCCAGTCTGGGTGTCAGAAGGAAGAGAGCTATAAAAGGGTCTGCCAGGACTCTGGCTCTCCTTGATTTTAACAGGATGGATTATAAGCAAGGAAGGAAACAAACCACAGTGTCTGATGGCAAAAAGTTCCAGAAGGAAACAAAGGTGGAAAGAGAGGCTGAGAGTCAAGAAGGCCATGTCAGCAGGCCTCTGAGGAGGGGGCATCTGGACTGAAACTAGAATGAAGGGAGGGGCTCTCCAAGAGAAGGCAGATTAGGGAAGGGGGGTTAGGCAAAGGGAGGATACCTGCAAAGGTCCTGAGGTAGGATCAGGAACATCAGGGATGTATGGAAAAGAATGATAGTGTTGGAGGGAGTGTGAGAGTTTGGGCTGCTTTCCCTAATTGGATAATGAACCCTTAGAAGGTTTGTCTTGTCTCTGGCTTTCGGCTTTATGCTGGGCCTCCCACATCTGGCAGGATCTCAGTCCCAGAGCTGCAAGTGTAGCCTGAGGTTACTTGCCAAGCTGGGCACTGATAGTGTTTCTTTGCACTTGTACAAAGGGCCTGTGAGCTCCTGGAAGGTGTATTTTCACTCCCCTGGATTCTCCATCTCCCACTGTAGCCACAAGCCTCAGGGCAGGATCCAGTCTGGTCCTTGCCTAGAGTCAAGCAGCCTGGTCTCCAGTGAGCAAGTCCTTTTGGGAAGGCTTCATGCAGGAGGTGACATTGTAGATTGGCCCAGGGTAAAAATGAGGCAGTCTCTGGGTGGGACCATAGGTTTCTGAGTAAAGCAGGAGCAAATCCAAGTGGGGAAGAATGGCCCATTATGGAAGCCACAGGATGCTTGGCTCTGAGCTCCCACCCCTGCTGCACCTCACTGCTCTCCTTCTGCAGCTGGCACTGAGGAATGCCCTGCGCTACTTCCCCCCGGATGTGCAGGAGCTTCTGGCTCCAGAGTTTGCCCAGGAGTTGCGGCTGTATGGGCACATCTATATGTACCGGTTCTGCCCCCGCATTGAAATGAGGTGAGTGCTGGCGGGAGGGTGCAGCTTCAAAGGGGCCCAGAGTGGGAAGGGAGGGACGTAGGAGGGACCATGATGAAGGTCAGGAACTCCAGAGTCAGCAAAAAAGGGGAAATTAAGGCTGTCCATACTAGGGTGCCCATGGGTGTGGCATGCTGAGTCGTTGTCCCTCACACAGAGAGAGGAGGTGGCAGTGTTATCTATCATCTGTGGGACTCTGCAGCCTAGAACTGGCTGAAGCCTGCAAGAATGGCCAGTAGATAGAGCAATCCTTATTAAATGGGTCCCTCTGGCTCACTGTCCTGGGCTGTGGGTCCTGTGCAATTTTGAAGCCAAACTGTATGCAAAATCCCCTTTTAAACCCCATGTTTTTTTTGTCTTGCCAAAGGGCAAGGAGAGGTTTAAAGGGTGCTCTGCCAGTGTCTTCAAATAGCTCAGGCTTCCCATCAAAGCTCACAGGCTGAACTGTGATTGTCACTGAAAGCCTTGTCAAGTCATGGATGGCTGGGCCTCACCCCACATTGCACAGTCAGCAGTTCTGGAGGGGGGTGGAAGGATCTGCCTGTCACAGTTCCTAGCCCCACCCAGGTATCACACTGTATCCTTGTTCTTGGGTATGCCAAAAGCCCAGAGTTGTTTGGGACTACCACAAGGAATGGCCTGAACCCTATAAAGCAGGAACCACATTTCCTCATTCCTTTTGGGCCTGCTGCCTGGCACTTGCTCTAGAATTGGTGCCCAGGAGCACAGGTGGTGTGAAGGAAAGAATAACCTGCACCCAGAATAAAGGCTTCTGGAAAGTAGACATCAGCTTTGTTTCAAAGTCAACATTCCTCAGTGGGAGCCTGCTGAGAAGGGAGGAAGGGTGGCCTGGGGTGAAGTGGGGGCTGAACTGCCCATACCTGGATGGGTGGAGGGCACAAAGCATAAGGTGAACAGCAGAGCCAGTTGGCTTTGGTTCCTGCTGGGAGCTCCCAGGTGACTTCTGCAGCAGGATGTTTGGTCTCACTGTTCACACCTGTGTGCCCTCCCATTATCATACCTAGTGGCTGGACTCTCCTTGCAGGGCCTACCCAATGAAGCAGTACCCTTGCCGGACGAAAGCCGCAGCAGCTATCATGCACATGATCATGAACAACCTGGATCCTGCTGTGGCCCAGGTAATAGCTAGGGAAACTGAAGCACAGGGGCCAGGACTGTCCAATAGAATTGTAACGTGAGACTCACATGTAATGCGTTTAAGCTTTTTATTTAGAAGTAAATAATAGATTCCCAGTAAGTATGATAGATTCCCAGTAACTATAGCACACCACCAACATCAGGTCATCAATATTGGTATAGTAGAAACACATGTAATTTTAAATTTTCCAATAGCCACATGAAAAAGTAAAAAAGAAAAGGTTTAATACTGTATTTTGGTTATTGTGATATATCTGAAATATTATCATTGTAACATGCAATCAGTAAAAAAAAAATATTGAACTATTTCACAGTTTTTTCCACTAAGTCTAAATCTGGAGTGAGTTTTACACTTAGAGCATGTCAGACAAGCCATGACTCAAGTGCTCAATAGCCATGTGTGGGTGATGCACGTCTGGCCACATGTGCCTATAATGGGCCTCCTTGAGAGCCAGTCTGTACATCAGATCCCACATTTGAGAAAAGATAGGCTTTGCAAGGTGAATCTCTAAGTATTATACTTGAGGGTGATATGGTCCTAGAATTTGACCACCCTGCCCAGTGGTGAGAGCTTCCTCAGCACTGGCCCTGGCCCCAAAACCTGATCACAAATGTACCCATGGCATTGACCCCAGGCTGAGTTCCCAAAGTGACTCCAGACCCAGCTCTATCCCTCACCCCAAGGTGAGCCCTTACCCCAGTCACAGGTGGGCCACACCCCTCTGGCTTCTCCCATTGCCCCTACCACTCCTTCATAAAGGCCCATCGACCACCTTGCCCTGTATAGCCCAGTGCAGGGGTGGGTGCCCTCCCTCCCCAGGCTGCTGTCTCAGATGACACTTTGTCTTCTTCAGTTTCCCCAGGAGCTTGTGACCTACGGTGGAAATGGACAAGTGTTCAGCAACTGGGCTCAGGTACACTGGACTATGAGGCCTGGCTCCATGCCCAGGCCCTACCTATGACCATGTCCTCTGGCCTGGAAGGAGGTTACAAACCCAGGGCTTGGGACTCAGATCTCTGCCTGCCTGATGCCTGAGATTACAGCACTGGAGACAATTTGAGGATGTGGAAGGTCCTAAGGGCAGGAGTGGCCTAACTGGAGGCACCAGGAGCCACTAGAGTATAACGGAGGCCTGGAGGAATGGGGCACTGGGCAGGACTTCTGAGGCCTGGGGAACTCTTGGAGCCTGGGGGTGCCTTGGGGCCCACTGTGGGTGCCCCCTCATGCAGAGCCTTCCATGTTTTGCTCTCTCCTGCAGTTTTGGCTGACGATGTCCTACTTGTCACAGATGACAGAGGAGCAGACACTGGTCATGTACAGTGGACACCCTTTGGGCCTCTTCCCAAGCAGCCCTGGAGCCCCAAGACTGGTCATTACCAATGGGATGGTGGGTCCTAAGGCAGCTGGGCAGTGCCGGCCCAGGGACAGCGGGGAAAACCAGATGCCCTTGACACCTGCTTACCTATCATTTCCAAGGGCGCTATGCTGCCCTTAGCCCTTGGCTCCTGTCCATCTTTTCCAGGTCATTCCCAACTACTCTTCTAGAACCGAGTATGAGAAGCTCTTTGCCATGGGGGTTACAATGTAAGTCTCTATTTCAGTTTACATCATATCATTCCAGCAAATATAATATATTTCCACTTTTATTATAAAACAATGTAGCAATACTAAATAGAATTTTGAGAAACACAATCACTGTGCTGTAGCAGTTCCATATTTACATATTCCCTAGCAGCTTTTATAAATGTGCCTGCAATTTTTACATACTTATAAGCAAATGGACATATAATTTGAATCCTGATTTTTTCTAACATTTTATTATGAACAATTTCAAACATACAGGAAATTGAAAGAATTACAATAAACATCAAAAATTCTGTGATTAATGTACTATTAAACTCACTTTATCTGTATATTTCTGCCTGTCCCTCTATCTATCCATCTGTCCAATTGGGTTTTGATGCATGTCAAAGTAAGATGTAAATATTATGGTCAGGAATTCAATATTTATTTGTAAGTTTTTCTTTTGAAGTAAAATTTACATATAATGAAATGCACACATCTTACATGTACCATTCAATGAATTCTAACAAATGATGCATATAAGCAACTCAAACTCCACAAAGATGCAGAGTACTGCCATTTCATTTGTTATAAAATTAGTGCATGCTCTGGGCTGAAAACTTCCCTCAAACATTATAAAAGTAAATACAATGTAAAGGAAATCCCTCTCCCACCCTAGATCCCCAATTTACAGTTTCCCTTGCATCCTTTCAAACAAATTTCTTATGTGAGTGGCTACAAATATAGATAATTAGATCATTATGATGCCTTTGCACTTGCCTTCCTCCTTTGACGGTATAGCTTGGACATTGTTCCATTTCAGGAACCATGGGTCTAACTTATTCCTGTTTTACCTGTAGTATTCAGTGGCACTATAATTCATTTAGCCCACTTGCCTCCTGATTTGGGTTGTTTGCAGTACTACAGTGAATATCCTGATCCGGACACCTTTGTGGATCTCTGGGAGATCCACAAATAACCATGTTTACAATAACCATGTAAAATATAATCAAGTTGTAGTTTTGGGAGCCAATAAATCAGGTCTCAGACTAATGCTTTATAATATAATAGTTACCACCGTTTGTCGTTCTAGGATTTATAGGTTTAATGCTCTGTAGAATCCTCTGAAATAGGTACTCTTATTACCTCATTTTGTGGAAGAAGAAACTGAGGATCAGAAACCAAATTACTTTTTTTGTTGGTCATTAGTAGTCACGGTTGCTCTTATTATTACTATGAGCCCTGACCTCTGCTGTACCAGTGGAAGCACCCAAGGGTCAGAAGGATGGGGTCCACTCCTGGCTTCTCTGCCTCTTGTGACCTCCAGCAAGTCACTGTGCTTCTGTTTCATAGACACAGGATGGAAGTTTAAAGAGGGTGAAGCTACAGAGTCAGACCTGGTCTGGCTGCCCCCGAAGGTTGACCTCAGATGCTGTAGGCAGTTAACTACGGAAAAGATACAGATCACTAGTAGAAATAGGAAAAGGTTTAGATGTACTGCATAAAACCCCCCTGAGAACTTCTAACTAAAGCAAAGCCCTTACACTGTTGGGTTGACCAAAAAAAAAAAAACAAAACACTACAGATAATACCCAGTGCTGGTGAAGATGTGAGAAAACAGGCAATCACAGCTTGTGGGTGGGGTATAGGTCAGTACAGGAAGCTGGATGTAGCTGGGTAGGCTACATCTAGTGACTGGGATAAAGAAAATTTTACCTCACACTTTTACTTACAATAGTTATCTTGGGAGTAACATGCAGCAGGTCACTTAACACAAAGGATTGAGCCAGCTGTGCTATGTGTCATAGTATAGCCTTGGAACTTGGATCGTGTCTGTAAAGAAGAGATATTAATGAGTGTGAGAATTAATTAAATGATAAAGGTGACACCCTTAGCATGTGGCACAAAGGGAACCCTTGGGTACTCTGCTTGAGTGGATGCAGGCCCACCAGGGAACACACCCATGCTGGGGGTTGAGGTGGGTTCTAATGGTTTCACCTGTCTCCCTGGATGGGTGTTTATCATATCAGCACTATTCTCTTATGTTTGATAATATTCATATTACCTTTCAGAGTAAGTGTACTGCATCCCCATGTTTTGGAAGAGGAAACAGATTCTGAGTGGTCCTACCTAAATTATGGGATACGCTTGATATTTAGATACAGATCTATGAGAATCAGGATACACTCCTGATCCATAAGAGAGAAGGGTAAATTCCTGGACAACAGGAATCCAGTAGAAAAGAGATATGAACTTAAAATTTATAAGGGAGAAAAGTAAGTGGTAGTCTCCCTTGAGACTCTCCTTACCTCGAGAAGAGTACAATTAAGGCAACAACAAAATATTGTCATTCCCCCATTACATTGCCAGCAATTCAAATGTTTGATAATTATCAAGGAATGCCAACAGGCATGCTCATGCATTATTGGGGACAGTCACTTAGGAATCTGACAGTATTTGTTAATATTTTAAACCCAGCACTCCTGCTTCTTGGTTTTTACCCTGGGAGGCAGATAGGAGGTGGGTCACTGCAACATTGTTCCTGTAGCAAAATTGGAGCCATCCTGATGATCAATGGGGGACAGAACATTCTGTGGCTTCTGATACTGCATACTTGGAGCCACCAAAAGAGTGAGCCGGATCTGTGAGTGCTGATGTGGAAAGAATCCCCAGGCCTTGTGTTTAGGGGATAAACAAGCTGTAGAAACAACACCAACAGAATGAGACCATTTATGTAACTAATACTGATAATAATAACTTCTCATGCAAAACAGCAATCTAAATGGGTTTGTTGAAGTCTAACTTACACACAGTACAGTGTGCAAATCTGGAGTGTGCATAGTTGTTTCAGCACCTCTTGCTGGAGACCAAGCCCCACCCCTGCCTCCCACAGCTCCCAGCCCTCCTTGCAGCAAGTAAAGTCCCCAGATGAAGGTAACTAAATGAATGGAATCCTGCAGAATGTACTCTTTCATGGCTGGCTTCATTGCTAGTCCCATCACACACAGGAGGAATATATTCTTTCTTTTTTCTCTATAGAGTTCCATTGTGTTCATATACTGCAATTCATTCCTCCTGGTAATGGGCATTTTAACTATTTCAGGGTTTGGCCACTACAAATCAAATTGCTATGAACAATGGTGGGCATGTCTTTACATGGGCATAGGCATGGAAAGTGGAAGTGCTGGGACACATTAAACTTTTGTCGATGTGGTTAAATATTCTCCAGTATGACTTTACCAATAATACTACAGTTTTTAAGAGGATGAAATCTGTTATAAGAGATCTCAGAGGATACCAAAAATGGGGGACTGTAAGCTTTTCTAAAATACGTTTTTCTTTTTTAAGAAGAATGTATTAATGCATTTGGAAGTAATTAAAAATGAATTTTAAACCATCAAAAGTGGGGGGCTGGCACTGGACTCACCCCTTGCCTGCTTTCTCTGTGGTCAGGTATGGCCAGATGACAGCAGGCAGTTATTGCTACATCGGTCCCCAGGGAATCGTCCATGGCACAGTGGTAAGAGGCAGGGGTCATGCCTGGCCTCAGGGGATGGGAGGTTGACAAGCCCGAAGTGGACAGTGAGCTCCTAACTCCTCTCCCTGCAGCTCACCTTGTTGAATGCTGGTCGTCGGTACCTGGGCGTCAATGACCTGGCTGGGAAAGTTTTTGTTACCTCTGGACTGGGCGGAATGAGTGGGGCTCAGGCCAAAGCCTCAGTCATCGTGAAATGCATTGGTGTTATAGCAGAGGTGAGCACACCAGGAGCACTGAATCCTCATCCCTGCCCACCTCCCTCCTTCTTCATTCAAGAGCCACTCACACTTGCAACACTCTGGTCTCTGGCCCCTTCCTTGTCCCCTCCACAAAGCCTTCCAGGGTGGGTTCCCAGGGCAGTATACCCCTCCTGCCTTCAAAGTGCTCATAATTTTCCATGGTAAATGCCTGTTGATGCTGTCCCATGAAACTGACCTTCAGTGAGTTAAGCTACCATTACCGCACTGAAAATGTGGAATATAGCTGGGAGATAAGTGGTTATGAATAAATGAACATAGACACCCCTAACTCAGACAATTCATAGTCAGGGTTAGGAAGAAGATGAGCTGCCCATCAGTAGAGGGGAGTGCAGCAGCTTTTTCTCAGTGGCTGTCACAGCTTTCTTTGGTAGTGCCAAAGACAGGCAGGAAAACAGGAAGAGAAGGTGAGTGACTCTAAGAAAAGCCTTGGTGATACATGCCAGTGTGATTTACACTTAGTTGATACTAAACCTGTAACATACATAGCTGCACTTGTTAGGAGCCCATTTGACTGTAGGTAACAGAAAACTGAGATATAGCAGATCACATAATTAGGATTTTATTTTTCTTATATAGCCAGCAGTGTTGGCATTGATTCAGCAGCTCAGAGCCAATATCTCTCAATTCTTTTGGGCTTCCCTTGTGGGTACAAATGGCTGCCACAGCCCTAGCCAACCCATCTATACTCAAGGAAGGAAGAAAAGAGAAAGGGCAGTGCCAACTATGGCTGACTCTATATCAGCAAAAAAAATAATATCTCAAAATTCTGGTCAATATTGGATCAGATGGATTTTCTTATCTCCAAGGGAGCTGGACACAGTGGAAAGGATATTTGTCAGCTTGGACATGGCTCATCTCCTGGGGCTGAGCACAGTGTCACTCTAAACACAACCCAGGTTCCATTGATTTAAAAAAGAAGGAGGGCGAATGAATATTGGAAGGCATTTGCCCTGACAAAAGTGATCTTGTCCATCAAGTCTGTGCATATTAAGGCACTGGATTTGATACTATAGTTTATTTCTCTCCTTTCATATAATAGTCTTAATCTCTTTACACCCTTGTTAAAGCTGGTTCATTTGCTGTTGATAGTGGGATTGTAGGAGGAGGTAGTTATTTTTACAGATGTGGGTTTGTTTCCTGGGCTTTGTGGTTTTGTTCTGGCAGCACCTGCAAAACAGCATACAGACGTGGTCAGCAGAGTGACCCTCAGTCAACCAGGTGGAGGGAAGGACCTACAAAAGAAGGACAATCAGAACTCAATGACATCCAGAGAGCCAACATAAACATCATAAAGGGTATCCCAAGAGAATCAAGTCCAGGAGATCAAGGAGACTGCACCATTGAATCTCACAGTCCTCCTACCATAGGAGTTCACACTACAAACTTGGAGTCAAAATGGATCAATTTAACTAGCAGAAGAAATCAAGAAGAGTCTCACAAATAATGGGAAGAAAAAGAAATAGCCCCCAATCAAAAGGAAAGGAGGAATCCTCAGGAAGAGTGCTAAATTAAATAGAGGCAAGTCAGCTATCAGATATTGAGTTCAAAACAATGGTTGTAAGAAAGCTTGATGAGCTCAGTGAGAATTACCAAAAACTACAAGGAAACTATGAGGAACTCACTGCAAGGTATATCAGCATGAAAAAGGATATATAACTATCAACAACAGCCAAGAGGAAATGAAAAACATAATCTCTGAATTGAAGAACATAGTAGAAGGAATCAAAATAAGGCTAGATGAAGCAAAGGGTCAAATCAGTGAACTGGAGGACAAGGTAGAAAAAAGAAAGAGCAAGAAAAGGAAAAAAGATGCAAAAAAAAAAGAAGAGGGGTTACTGGAACTGCAGGACAACATGAAATGGAATAATATCTGTATAATAGGGATACCAGAAGGAGAAGAGGAGCATTTGAAAAAGTAATGATGGAAAACTTCTCTTATGTGATGAGAGAAAAAGTCACACAAATCCAGGAAGCATAGAGAATCCAAATCAAGAGGAATCCAAAGAGGCCCACTGCAAGACACATCATTCAAAGACAAAGAGAGAATCTTAAAGCTAGCAAGGAAGAAACACATGAAAAGGCTACCAGCTGACTTCTCAATGGAAGCACTACAAGCCAGAAGGGAAAGGCAAGAAATATTCCAACTCATGAAAAGCAAAGGCCTACAACCAAGACTACTCTACCCAGCAAGGCTCTCAATTAAAATGGAAGGCAAAATAAATAAGGAGTTTCCCAGACAAAAGAAGGCTAAAATAATACACCTCCACTGTTCATAGCAGCACAATTTACAATAGCTCAGTGCTAGAAGCAGCCTAGGAGCTCCTACCCTTCACAATAGCAATGGATGGAACTGGAGAGCGTAATGCTAAGTGAAACAAGCCAGGTGGTGAAAGACAAATACCATATGATCTCACCTATAAGTGGAATCTAATCAACAAAACGAGCAAGCAAAATATAACTGGAGATAATTGAAATACATAACAAAGTGGTGGTAACCAGAGGGGAGGGGGGAAGGGATAAAGGGGGAAAAATGGAAGGGTCATCAAGGAGCATGTATAAAGGACACATGGACAAAGCCAAAGGTGGGTAAGATTGAGGGTGTAAGGTGAGGATGGGTGGGGCAGAGGGGAGTCGTGGGGGGGATTAAAATACTATGGTTAATGTCACTAAAAAAAAAAGGAAAAAGAAATAAAAGTGGGTGATTTATACTGGAGTATGGCACCTACCTAGTGGAGGGTGACACACCCTGGGATGATTTGTGACTGGGTGGCTTATGTTTCTTGGTCACAGGTGGATAAAGCAGCCCTTATGAAACGCCACCAGCAAGGTTGGCTGATGGAAGTGACCGACAGCTTGGACCAGTGCATTGAAAGACTCAGGTACAACATCTGACAAGTGGGCATTGAAAGTGGGGAGACTGTGGGAAGGGATCCGGAGTCTGGGTTGCTCAGCATAGGCCTGCTCAATGCCTGACACCTGGCCACCGATGGCCACCACACCTAGTTAACACTCAGAAATAGTATATTAGGAAGGATCTTGTAATATCTATTCCTTGCTGATGCGTAGGAAACCCCTGGGTTCCCGTACTTTGGTGGTCAGATACTTGGTTCTAACAGATTTTCAATTAACCTATTGCTTTCCCCCCAATACTGAGCCATAGATTTTTAAAAAGATTTTATTATTTATTTTTAGAGCGAGGGGAAGGGAAGGAGAAAGAGAGGGAGAGAAACATTGGTATGAGACATAAACACTGATTGGTTGCTTATCATACATACCCCAACTGGGGACTGAACCCACAGTCCAGGCATGTGCCCTGACTGTGGATCAAACCAGCAACCTTTTGCTTTGTGGGACAATGTCCAATCAACTGAGCCACACCAGTCAGGGCTATTCAGCCATAGTTTTGCAAAGAATATGTCTGTATTTCTCACTATTGTGACTTCAGTGCTCATACGAGAGCCTTGCACATAGTAGATGCTCACTGAATCTATTGGGGGAAACATGAACCTTTGAATGATGGAGCTTTCCCTCAGGGTGACTCCATCAGGTTCAATATATGTTGATCTTCCTCTTCATTGTAATTGCCTGTGTGGTATCAGAGGTAGCTTTTCCCCTCCTGCTTGATGTCTTCTGAGGTACTTTATTGGAAATGGGGTTGGGGGGTACTGCCCTAGGGCTTCTGCTCGAATGCCATTTTGAAAGCATCCTCTCAACAGATTTGCTTTGCAGTACTGAGCCTGTATGGGGAGGATGCACCGGCACCATGGCTCTCCACCCCAGCTACAATATTCTAATCAAAGGGGGCTTGTATGAAAATGTTTAAGCACACACAGATTTTGAGAAACATTCCTGTTCTGAAGATGGGATATTATTTGACACAGATCTTTCTAAAATACTATTTTGACTATGTTGCACCCCTGTGTAAAACTCTCAGATACTAACCCTCCATTAATTATAGGAAAAATTCCAAACTCTTACTGTGCCATGAAGGGCTCTTGCCTGGACTTGACTACTGCCCCTGTTAATGCTGGCTAGCATCCTGAATACACACACTTGCACACTCTGACACACACACATGCCCATTTGCACATACTTGCAACGCACACTCAGACACACACACACACATCCTACCACTGTCATATTCTTGCCATATCTAAATATACCTTTTCCATTTGCCTTCTTTTTCTTTTTATTCACACAAAGTTTGGGTCAGTTTAATTCCTTAACTTCTACTGCCACACACACATACACATATACACAATCATTTCACATCAGTTTAACAAACTGCCTTAAGCAGCCTGTCTCACCACATTTCTGCTCCCTGAGCTGCAGAAGACACAGATGGGAATGAAGTTATTCTTGGGGGACTCACAGGACCTGTTCTTGCCCTTAGGGTGTAAAACAGTCCTCCTTCTCCAGCATCACTTGCTGTTCTGTGACCAAGTGTCCTTTTCCTATTTTGTTGTCCTGGTGTGCCCGAGACCAGGAGCATGTCTGGCCCCTGTTAACATCTCTCTGTGGTGGGGGCGGGGAGGGGGGCTCCACCTGCAGGGCCCCCCGGCTGCCATGGATGAGAATAAATCTACCAAGACATGTCTGCTTGGGGAGGAAAGGTGGCCGATTTCTCAAAGGAGAATGGCCAAGAGCCTTTTCCTCAGTGGGCTTTTATTGGGTTCATTTTGCACAGGAATACAGGTAAAGCTCATTAATCGTTGTCAGGCAGTAAGGATCAAACAATAGACAACAGACAAAGAACTATGAGGGCTTATTCTGAGTCAGGGTCAGTTAGCTAAAGGGCTATAAAACTTTGGGGAACAAACTCATTTCATGCTTGGACCGTTATCAGAAAACTGAGGGCATTCTTAGCGAAGCAGGTTTCGCAGGATTTTATGTATTCTTTCTTAGGCCTGATCACCCTGGAGAATCCATCCTTTCCAGCACAGATCTGCACTGCCCTCTGTCATTGTTTCAGGCTTAAGTCAGGCAGGGAAGTAATGCAGCCAAGAGATTAGGGGACTTCTTGCAGACAGAATGAGGACTCAGGCTATGTCAAAGCCAAGGGGAGAGGGTCCATCACCCCCTTTTTCTATAGCCCCCCAAGTCCTTCCCTGATGGCCTCTTTGTGACCTTGCCTGTCTTAGGTCATCTTTCCCTTGAGGAATCTTACCCGTCATTGGCTAACTGATCATGCACTAGGAGCCAAGCAGGGTAAAGTAAAGGAGGCAGACATGGCACCCTGCCAGGGAGATAAGCTTGTCTCCTTAGTGGCTTAGGGTCCCAAGGTCTCTCACTCAGCCTTAGCCATGGAGGTTTGCAGCTTCTGAAACCAGGAAGGGTGGTTCCCAACATCTCTTTGCTAAGCAAGGACTTCAGTAGATCTGCATTTTTGAGTGGGTGCCATACTGCCCCCCTTATTGATGCTTTTTGATACCTTTCATACCTGTGAAAGGCCTTACGTATTCAAGTTTTCTGTTCTCCAAAATATTTTCTTTTTCGTACTTTTATTTTTCCAATGTGGAATCAACTTTAGTGACTTTTATGATTTGAGTATCACCTTGAGTGATTTCTAGGATGGTCCTTATTAGAGTTCTGACAGCAATAGCCCTAATTCTAAGTATTGCCTCAGGAAGGGTTGTCACCATTGTTACCTCAGTTTTCCTGTCTAGGGTATTCAAGTCTGCTGTTTCTCTTATGGTCTGGGTCCTCAAAGGACACACCTCATAGGTCGCTGTATCTCAGGCCCTATACTTGCACATGATACTTTTGGTGGCTTTTGGGTCTTCTGCATTCTAGCCATCTGGGTTTCCCCTGGGTGTTAGCCAGTGTGGACAGGTGTGATGGAGCCATTTGTTCTGCTCTTTTGCCTTCTAGGGAAGCAAAAAAAAAAAAGGAGGTGCTCAGCCTTGGTTACCATGGTAATGTGGTAGATCTTTGGTAAGTACATGAATGGGAGTCAGCAGCCTTGGGGACCCCACCTGAACCTTTCCCCCCAGGCAAATTCCCAGTGGTGGGCAAGTGCTCCTGGAATGCAGTTTCAGGTGTTGACTTGAGGCTCTGCTTCCAGGTTTCATGACCTGTATCTTAGCCTGAACTCACAGAAGCCTTCCTGCAGGTGTTCTTTGCAGGGAGAGGGGTATGGGGAGGGATGTAGGATTAGCCTCAGTCTCTGGCTACTGGACATGTGGGATGGAAAATGTGCTACAATTCCCTCTAAGCTAGGCCCTAAACTCGGGCCCCAGATGCTTCCTGCCCCTGCCCTGGGCAGCTGCTGCTCTGCACTGACAAGACCACATCTTCTCCAGGGAGCGCCTGGTCCATGAATTGGACATGACAGGGGAGCTCTTGGTGGACCTGGGATCGGACCAGACATCCTGCCACAACCCATTCAATGGTGGCTATTATCCTGTGCAGCTTGGCTTTGCAGAGGCCCAGAGCATCATGGCCTCTGATCCTGCCACATTCAAGGGCCTGGTCCAGGAAAGGTGATGCAGGTCCCAGGGCTGCTTGGGGTGTGAGGCAGGGCACAGGGTGGGAGGGCTGTACACTGGAAGGAGCTTTGGACTGAGCAGTTGTGGCCTCTGCCTGGTTCTCCAGTGACCAGCTGTGTGGCCTTGGCTAAGACCCTTAACCTTTCCGAGCCTCTGTCTTCTCTGTCAGATTGGATGGAAGTCAGCAGAGATGGCTGACCTCCATGGGGTGAGGCTGAGGATGACAGTGATGGGGCAGAGAGGGCCCATTTCAGAGTTTTACCAGTGGCTGGAACTGAAAGCTGATTGCTGCCCCATTGCAGCCTAAGGAGGCAAGTCTCAGCCATCAACCGGCTGGCCAAGGAGAACTTCTTCTTCTGGGACTATGGCAATGCTTTCCTCTTGGAAGCCCAGAGAGCAGGTGAGAGAAGGGTGGCTTGCTGAGGGGCCCATCCTCCCTGGGCTGGCAGCAGGCACACTCCCCCCGGACAGGGCTGTCCTGGCAGGGACCTGGGGCAGGCAGGGACCAGGGCACGTAGGTTTCACTGTGCCCCAGCCTGGCCTTCTGGAAGCTGATCCTACCAGCTTGACCTCTCTGGTCTCAGTTTCTCCATGTGCCTTAAAAATATAAAGCACCATAAAGAGAGTGGGCACAATGCTTATGTACAAGCTCCATTGCAAAAAAAAATGCAGCTTTACTTTTTTTGTGGAGGAAACTTCTTTCTGTAAAATAGGTGATTCATTCATAGATTGTAAAGTTCGGAAGGTACAAAAGCTATTCAGTGGAAAGTCTCCCTCTCAGCCCCATCTCTGGCACCAACTTTCCCCCTACTTCAGAGTATGCAGGCTCTGTGGTGCCTCTCTGGATATGCTTGCAGCAGACGGAGGCATGTGTACATGCTGCCCTGCCCCATACCAAGAGCTTATGGGCTCCAGCCTGCACTTGTTTTCTCTTCTTTTACCTGAAAAGACACCTAGTGATGATTCACTATCTGGACAGAGGACTTCCACAGTCTTTCCCTGGGTTGTGTTTAAATTGTCATCCGGATGGTGGTGTATGTCCTCACCTTGGGTGGGACCTGCCAGCTTGCAGCTGCTCCAGGTGAAACTGTGCGGGTGCTCTGTCTACAGGAGCTGATGTGGAAAAGAAAGGTGCCAAAAGGACAGAGTTCCGCTACCCCTCGTACGTCCAGCACATTATGGGGTAAGTGATGAGCCCCCTTCCAGTGTCTGGGTCCTGGACATTCAGGTCAGAAAAGCCCCTCCTCTGACCACTGCTGTGAGGCCATAGAGTGGTGACCACACCAGGTTATGGGATTCTACCACAAAAATGCTGGTGAAGAGAAACTGAAATCATAACAAACCTTGTACAGGGCTTTAATGAGAGGGCAAGGAAGTTTCAGGGGACTGGAGCTGAGGTTACTTTCTGGTGAACGCCTCAGTCTTCAGTACCCACAACCCTAAATGCTGTCCATCCCATAGCCATTGCTGTGGTCGCAAGTGGGTGGCTGATGGTTTGATCCATGGAGGCCAAGACCTGCTTTTCCCTGTCTGTATCTACCTGGCTGTGCCAGGCAGGTCTGAGGAGGCCAGTGTCCCAGGACAAGTAGGGAGGAGTGGAATGTACCCAGAGGGAGACTGGCTGAGGTTAGAGGCTTGAAGACTAAGGCCAGGAGTTTGAGCTCAAGCAATACAGGGGCAGGGGAGGGAAGGTCTCAGGATGTTTTAGAAGAGTCCCAGCCCCTAGTGTGGCAAGATGGGACCAAAGAGGGAAGGAAGCAAGAAGGCAAACATCTCCTCAGGTTCACTGTGGGTGGGGGCAGAGCCAGAGTGGGCTGGGCCACTCGCCCCTCTGAGGAGGGAAGCAGGAGGGTAGAGGGCTGGGTTACTGTGGGAGTTCAGGGAAGGAATAGGCTGCTGCTTCTTTGTGCATGGAGTTCACATAGGAAAGTCAGTTTACCTATGGCAAATTTGGCCAAGTCCCCACGTTTACTATTTCTCCCAACTATTTAGTTTTGATTGTTGGGTTGTCAATAACAACAGCTTAAGACATTTCTGCTTGTCTGTGTCCCAGCTCCCTTCCCCCGCAGCTCTGAGAGGGGAGGAAGAGAGGGGACAAATGAGGATTGAGGGGTAAGGAGAGGGTGGAGGAAAGAGAAGTAGGAGGGTGGAGGAAAAGGAAGGGGGAAATCAGGGGTAGGGGGCAAGGAGGGGGAGGATACTGAGAACTGAAGGGGATTCCGGTGGAGGAGGAAGGAGGGGGCTGAAGGGAGGGGGCAGAAGGGGAAAAAGGTGGAGGAGGAGGGAGAGGACCAGAGAACTGAAGGGGAGAGAGAAGGAGGGGGTGGTGGTTGCTGAGAGGATGGAAAGGGACTAGAGGAGGCGGGGTCTCTGACTGAAACTTCCTGTCCAGTTAGTGACTTAGGGGCTTCCAACAACAATTCTGGACACTGAAGCCCCTTCCCCCAATTTATTACACATTCCAACACACAATGCCCCCCAAAACACACCCCAACTCACATATAGCCTTTACCCCCTTCTCAGTTCTGGAACATATGCTGGCTTCCCCTCCTTGGATCATGGTCCAGCCAGTGGGTGCAGCCAGCCTGAAAAGGTAACTAGGCACTTTGTTCTTGCAGGGATATATTCTCCCAGGGATTCGGGCCTTTCCGCTGGGTATGCACATCTGGGGACCCTCAGGACCTGGCAGTCACTGATCAGCTGGCCACATCTGTGCTGGAGGAGGCCATTGCTGGTGGAGGTAAGGCTGTCAGGTTGGAGATGCTCAAGGGTGGGTGACCCTGAAAATGTCCAATAACAAGCCTGTCTGCCTGGTAGTGCAGGGAGGCCTTTCCCCCACCTGCTCTCCTCATTTCCTGCCTGGCCCTTGTGGGCAAATGGGTACCCGGCCTCCAGTTTGTGCCTATCAACAGTGCCTCTGATTCCTTATAGCTGCCTTCTGTGCCCCTTCGGAGTCTTTGGCTTCCCACATGTACCAAGCCCACTCTGCATATTTCATGTCAGAGCCTCTCCAGTCAATCTATAGTTTTTCTGATATGGAGCCTTGGTTCTACCTTTTCATGTGGATGGGGGAGGTTGTTTAACCTCAGTCCCTTCTTGTGTAGTGGATTTAATGTGTCATTTATGATCTGAAGAAGAGAAAAGAAGGCAGTTATTTTATGAAAATTACTCAGCTGTCAGAGTTCCTACTCTTAATTCTCTACAGCGTTTCTACAGGTACAGGGATCGCCTTCTCTCCAGGTGGTTTCCTGTGTGGGTTGTTCAGTCTTTGCTGCTTGTTTTAAATCCCCAGAGGCCATTTTCACCCTGCTTCCATATCTGGGTTCAAGGGGATGGATGGAACCTGGGTTACAGGTATCCAGGGCTGGAACCAGGCTGAGGGTGGGTGGGGCCACCTATATGGGAGGAGCCAGACAGGGGGAGGCCTCAAGAGGGAAAAAGGAGAAGCAGGGGTCTTCTGGAAATCTTATCAGAGACCTTCTGAGGCCTCTTGGTGTTAGAACAACTGCACTGCCCTCAGTAGGTGGCTAATGGGTGGGTGTTCAACAACCAGCCCTGCAGGAAGAAGCTCTGAGCTGTTGCATCTGTTGATGGCCAATGTCTGAATACTCTCAGGTTTGCTTATTTCAAGCAGGGCTCCAATTGAAATAGTTAGCAGTATTTCCACTAGGCAGATAGCCTTGAGAACATAGATTCTCCTAAATGGTAGTAAATTGAGTAGTAATAACTTATGAGCATTATCATAATTTTAATAGTCTCTATTTTAATTAATTAATTAATTTTTTCCTTTTTTTAAATATACTTATTGATTATGCTATTACAGTTGCCGATTTCCCCCCCTCACTCCTCTCCATCCTGCCCACCCCCTCCCTCCCACATATAGTTCATGTCCATGGGTCATACTTATAAGTTCTTTGGCTTCTACATTTCCTACACTATTCTTACCCTCCTCCTGTCTATTTTCCACCTATCATTTATGCTACTTATTCTCTGTACCTTTCCCCCCGTCTCCCCCTCCAGCTCCCCTGTTGATAACCCTCCATGTGAGCTCCATTTCTGTGGTTCTGTTCCTGTTCTAGTTGTTTGCTTAGTTTGCTTTTGTTTCTCTTTTAGGTGTGGTTGTTAATAACTGAGTTTGCTGTCATTCTTACTGTTCATATTTTTTATCTTCTTTTTCTTAGATAAGTCCCTTTAACATTTCATATAATAAGGGCTTGGTAATGATGAACTCCTTGAACTTGACCTTATCTGAGAAGCACTTTATCTGCCCTTCCATTCTAAATGATAGCTTTGCTGGATAGAGCAATCTTGGATGTAGGTCCTTGCCTTTCATGACTTGGAATACTTCTTTCCAGCCCCTTCTTGCCTGTAAGGTCTCTTTGGAGAAATCAGCTGACAGTCTTATGGGAAGTCCTTTGTAGGTAACTGTCTCCTTTTCTCTTGCTGCTTCTAAGATTCTCTCCTTCTGTTTCATCTTGGGGAATGTAATTATGATGTGCCTTGGTGTGTTCCTCCTTGGGTCCTGCTTCTTTGGGACTCTCTGAGCTTCCTGGACTTCCTGGAAGTCTATTTCCTTTGCCAGATTAGGGAAGTTCTCCTTTATTATTTGTTCAAATAAGTTTTTAAATTTTTGTTCTTCCTCTTCTCCTTCTGGCACCCCTATAATTCGGATGTTGGAACGTTTCAAGATGTCTTGGAGGTTCCTAAGCCTCTCCTCATTTTTCCGAATTCTTGTTTCTTCATTCTTTTCTGGTTGGATGTTTCTTTCTTCCTTCTGGTCCACACCATTGATTTGAGTCCCAGTTTCCTTCGTATCACTATTGGTTCCCTGTACATTTTCCTTTGTTTCTCTTAGCATATAGCCTTCATTTTTTCGTCTAATTTGTGACCAAATTCAACCAATTCTGTGAGCTTCTTGATTACCAGTGTTTTGAACTGTGCATACGATAGGTTGGCTATCTCTTCCTCGCTTAGTTGTATTTTTTCTGGAGCTTTGAAGTGTTCTGTCATTTGGGCCATTTTTTTTGTCTTGGTGCTTCTGTTACTTACAGGGGCAGAGCTTTAGGTGTTCCCCTGGGCGGGGTAACGCTGGTCGCTGGGCTGTGATGCTGCACTGTGAAGCTGTATGTGGGGGAGGGGCTGAGAGGGAGTAATGGCGCCCGCCCCACTCCACTCTCTGCTAGATTTGAGTCACTCCCTCAGCTATCCACAATCAAATTGGGCCCCTCTGGTGCTGGTTCCAAGTGGATGGGCTTGTGCATGCTCTAGGCCCCTGTGGGTCTCTCCAAGGAGCTCTCCTGTGAGGCTGGGAGTTTCTCCTGCTGCTGCCCCAACCCCCACGGGTGTTTTCACTCAGAGGTTTGAGGCTTTATTTCCCCGCACTGGAGCCCTAGGTTACCTGGTCTGCTTCGCTCCCCGCCATTCATCCCGGTTTATCTGGGCGCGAATGTAGGGCTGCGGGGTCTGCTAGTGGTCAGACTGCCTGCCCCGTTGTTGGTCCCACACTCCACCAGTCTCGGTCCCGCCACGGCAAGGAGAGTCCTCTCTGCCCCGGCTGCCTGCCGTCTCTGCCCGTCCTACTGGTCTGGATGTATGTTTATTTTTTATCTCCTTGGTGTCGGACTTCCTTGCAGTTCGATTTTCTGTCAGTTCTGGTTGTGCGAGGAGGCGCAGTGTGTCTACCTATGCCACCATCTTGGTTCTCTATTTTAATTTATTTTTTAAATTTTAAAAATTAATTTATTATTTTTTATTATTTTTACTTAAATTTTTTTACTAGTCTTTTTAAAAGTGTGAGTTCATTTAATTGAAATTTAATGATGTCTGTGTTAACTACCGGCTCACAGAATTCCTGAGGATTTAACTGTCTGCTCTCATGAGCTAGTAGGAGTGGTACCCGAGCTCCAGGGCTACCACGCTCTTCTGCATACTCTCCATACTTTAGCCAACTGACCTGTCTTACTTGTAGGGCAAGCTTCTTCTCACCTCGGGGCTTTTGCACTTGCTGTTCCCTCTGCCTAGAGTGCTGTTTCCTCAAATCTTTATGAACAATAATAGGTGGTTCCTCCTTAGCGTTTAGTACATAGCTTGACCATTACCTCCCCGGAGAGGACTTTGGCCCTCCTGACCAACCAATCTAGTGATTCCTTCACCACATTCTTATTTTCTTCATAGTCCGCAGCAATCTGTTTCCTGTGCCTGGCATGACCCTCAATTGATATTTGTTGAGGGAATGAATATATCAGACAGGGGGCTGCATACTTATGTGCATTAATTCACGTGACTATTGGCATTGCTGGTTCCAAAAATTGTATGGCCTAGTGTGGTGCTGAGGAGAGAGTCTCCTTGATCCCAAGTCTGGGCTCCAGTGATGGGTGAAGAACAGGTGCTTATGCCAAGTAGCCTGAGAGAGGGAGGGTCTGCACCTCACCTCAGGTCAGGAGCTCCTGATGCCTGTGACATCCCTCCCCTTCTCTCCCTGCAGTGAACCCAGCTGTGAAGCTGCAATATGAGGACAACATTCACTGGATCCGTGAGGCTGCCAAGCACCAGCTGGTGAGGGCTTAGCTTGGTAGGGGGCAGGGGTGGGCCATGAGACTGCTTGCTTGGCCAGTAGATGAGAGATCCAAGAGGGTACCAACATACCCCATGAGATTGAGTAAGTGATAGACCCACTAGAGCCAGCAGTTACCTCATCCCAGGGGGCTGCTGGGTAGAGAAATTGGAGGCCCTTCAAAAGGTGGCCTGGGACAATGACCAGGACCAGTCAAGTCACTCTTCACCCAGTTATTCTACAAAGAGTTCTCTTGAGAGGCAGCCCCTGAAGGGCCCAAGAGGCAGGCCTCCTGGCTTCTCAGCTGTGTGACTTAGGCGAGTGGCTCAGCCTCCCTGAACCTCAAGTCTCATCCATACTGTGGAGATGCTGGTGATGATAAGTGCACCTGGCTGTGGTGGAGTGCTTGAGGTGGGCCCTCTATGGAAGTCAGTGCATGAGGCACCAACAGGGCCAGTGTTGCCTTGGCTTCATTTCTGTGACTGTGACTGCGCTCTGGTGAGTGTGAAAACAAATGTGATGTGGGGTAGGAAATGCTTTATACTGATGGATCAGAAAAGTATCTCTGAGGAGCTGCCTTGTGAGTTCAGATCTAAATGCTGGGAGTTGCAGAATGAGGGAGCAGCCATGTGATAGTCAGGGGAGGCAGAGAGACCAGCCAATGCACAAGCCCTGACATGGAGAGCAGGTTTTGTGTACCAAGGACAAAATAAAAAGTGGGTATTTTGTTCACGTGCTTTTGGCCATAGCCCCCAGTGGCCAAACACTTCCACCACATCTGACTATTGGGTCCTTCACCTGGGGGTTACATGACCAGGAGGAGCACCGTTCCCTTTCCAGTGCTTCTGTGGTCCAACGACGTCCATCCAAACTGCTGTCTCCTTGCCCAGTGGTTTGTATGCATGTTTTGACCACTAAATCCTTGGGGCTGAGAAGAGTCTCTGTGACCAGCCAGAGTCTGAGATGTCCAAAGCTATTGACTGTTTATATTTGTATTTTATTTATAGTACAGTTTCCCCCATAAGGATTTAAGGCAGCTGGTATGATTAAAGTAAGGCCATTGGATAGAAAGTCAGGAGGAAGGAAGAAGCTAATTGTCTGCAAGAAAAATGGCCAAGACTGAGCTCTGCATTTTAGGCTCATGGGCAGGTGCAAGGTTAACCCATCACTGGCCCCTCCAACCTTTTTCCCCGTTCCTGGACAGGTTGGCCAAACAGCTGAGGGAAACATCTACATCCTCTTTGAAGAATCCAGGGTTTCTCAGCCTCAGCACTACAGACATCTGGTTTCAAATTATTTTTTTTTTCAATTCTGGTAAAATATGCATTAACATAAATTTTACCATTTCAGCCATTTTTAAGGTGCAACTCAGTGGCATTACATACATTCGCATTGTTGTGCAAGCATCACCACCATCATCTCCAGGACTTTTTTATCACCCCAAACTAAAACTCTGTGCCCATTAAAGAACAGTTCCCCATTCCCATCTCCCCAGAGGTGCTGCATCCTTGTGGTTGAGTGTGTAGGTACTCAGCCATGCCACCTATGGGCTGGATGACCAGGGCAGGTTGCTCACCTCTCTGGGCCTCAGTTTCCCCATCTGTAAAATAGAGCCTACAATTGGGACAATAGCGTGTTCCTCATAAAACTCACAAATGAGTGCCTGTATAAAGTTCTTAGAGTTGTGCCAGGCACAACCTAAAACTACATTAGATGGTGTTAATATTATTACTGGGAAGACTTGAATAGGGTAATACTCATAATAGGTAACATCCCTGAAGATGGATGAGTCAGGGTCTCAGAGGCAGATTGCAGGTGGACACGTGAGGGGTTGATGTGGCTGCCCAGTAGGTAGATGTGCAGACTTGCCTCAGGCCCACCAATTTTAGGGCTACCACATACCTTGTGGGTCCTTCAGGACCTTCCTGGAGGCAACTATCTGGCTGCCGGTGGGACATATCACCCAAGTCTCTCCCATGTATCATCAGGTCACTGAGGTGTCTCCTTTTATCTTTCTTTCCACAGGTGGTGGGTTCCCAGGCAAGGATCCTGTATTCAGACCAAAAAGGCCGTGTGGCCATTGCTGTGGCCTTTAACCAAGCCATTGCCCATGGGAAGATCAAGGTGACATTTCCCATGCTGCTGGTGGGCGCCTCCCTTTGGCTCCTTGTCAGCACCAGCACTGCCCCAAGGTCCCATCATCTGTGTATGTGTCAACTGATGGTCAATAGCTGGGGTCAGGGAGAGAGGAGGGTCTGCCCTCAAACCCAGGTTCTGCCACTGGTCCCTGTGTGACTTTGGGCAAGTCAAGTGCCTCCTCCGAGCCTCAGTTTCCCTCCTGTTAAAAGAGAATCATATTAATCTCAAAGCATAGATGTGAGGATTAAATGAGTTGGTTTCCACATGAGTATTTTATATATCTTTGTTGAATTATATTTTTTAAATCATAATAAACTTCTTATTTTCCTCTGAATCAGTTCTGCCAACTTTGGAGGACATGGAGCCCTGAACACACTCACTCAGAGGGGCCTCTCACTCTGTTTCGTAGGCTCACGTACAGAGTTCTTATGACAGCCCTTTATTTTAAAGCACCAGGATTATTAATGATCAGAAATGAAAAGGAAATCGAAGTAGATGAAAGGGAAGGCTGTCCTGTGGACAGTTATGGGTAGTACTGGTAGCAAGGCCAGCAGCCCTGACCTTTCTCAGGGAGCACCAACAGAGGGTACCACTGTTTGATACTTCTCAAAAGCCCATGTTCTCATGGGGAAGGCTGGCATAGCTTGGCCAAATGTGTCCCTCTGGGCACACTCACACCCAGGCTGAGTGTTTTAATCCTCCCTCACTTCCTCCTTCCCTCCCTCCTTCCTTTTTTTATTCATCAATTGATTGAACACTTCCTCTGTGCCTGGCTTGTTCTAAGCACTGAGGGCAATGCAGCAAAGAACAAGGTAGACAGGGTCTCTGCCTTAACCTATTTACTAGTAAAGAGAAACTAACAATATATTGTAACTAAAGGTATAAATTCAGGGAGAATTTTAGATGGTGATGAGCTCTGTTGAAGAAAATGAGTTGAGGTGACAAGGTAGGGGTAATGGGGTAGGGTGAGCAGTTACTCTAGATGGGGTGGCCAGCACAGGACTTTCTGAGTTGCTGGTGTAGAACTGCAGCCTGAATATCCAGAAGGTGCCAAAATACTTAGGGCAGGTGATTCCAGGGCAAAGGTGGAGAGGTGGAAGCAAACTTGGTCTGTTCAAGGAAAGGAAGAAGGTCCTCTTGATTCAGAGCAGTGGGGAGTTACCCTTTTGGCAGGCTACCTCCTCCTACATGGGGAGCCCATGAACTTCTGTTCCCACTGGGAAAACTGACACCCAGTAGTGTCACAGACTCAGGGGCCAGGCTGCCTGAGGGAAGAGCCCAGACTCTAGTATGGCATGTGTGTCTTTAAATCACAGCCTACTGATTTACCAGCTCTGTTTCTTATTGGGCAAGTTTCTTATCCTCTCTGGGCCTCAGTCTTCTTTTCTATAAAATGGGCATGATAACAGCCATGACTACCTAGATAGGGTTGTTGAGATGACTCAGTGAACTAACACATGCATAGTATATGTGGGTTTCTGGCACACAATAGAAAGGGTCAAAATAAGCAGAATCTATTAGTAGCCGGAGGAAGACATCAAAAACATCCAAGTTTCCTCTTGCAAAAGGCCTGTTTTCCCAGGCGGGTGTATCTGATGAGCTTCTGGTATGGCCTGATCCAAGCTGACATCTCATATCTTTGCACACTGCAGGCACCAGTAGTCCTGAGCCGAGACCACCATGATGTGAGTGGCACAGATAGCCCTTTTAGGGAGACCTCCAACATTTATGATGGCTCTGCCTTCTGTGCAGGTGAGAAAAACAAAAACTTATTTAAAAATTTTTAATGTTGGATTTGGATTTTATTTAAAAATCAGTTGATTCATTTAGCTAGTCATGATGTTACAAAAAATGTGCAGGCATTTGAGAGGCATGATGTAGAGTGCCCAACCCAGGACAGAGAGAGGGGTTTCTGAGATATGGACCTCTGGTTTTAAAATTGGGCCAGTGTTAGGCAAACTAGGACAGTTGGATGCCCTAGATGTGGGTGTGCTTCTGGTCCCATCAATTGCTGGGTGGTCTTCTGCAAGGTACTTAAAGTCTCTGAACCTCAATGTCCTCATCTGTAAAATGGAAATAACAGTAGTACCTATTTCAAAGGTTTGTTGTGAAGAACGAAATGAATGTATACACATCTGGTATTACATCAAGGTCCCATGGCCAGTGTTCAGTGAAAGTTAGCTTCTGCTGCTTTCATCATTGATACTGCTAGTACAACTGCTATAATTATCATCAACACATAGCCTGATGAGTGCTATTCCTGGGGTAACTTTCTTATTCTTGGCTCCTTCCACTTATGCACAGGTTCCCAAGGGAAGGAGGTGGATACTCAGGAACACCATCCTTTTTTCAAGGAATTGGTCCATTTCATCAAAGTTATCAAATTTATTGTATAGAGTTGTACTCCTTTATTGGCTTTTTACTGACTGTGATGTCAGTGGTGATGTCCTTTCTGTCACTCCTCATATTGGTCACTTGTGTCTTCTTTTTTATTAATCAGTTGGCTAGAAGTTTACCAGTTTTACTGATTTTTCTCAAAGAAGAACTTTCAATTTATTTGATTTTCCTTTAATTGCTTCTCTGCTTCCAAGTTTATTGATTTACGCTGTAATCTTTAGTATGCATGCTCTTTGGTTTGCTTGCTTTGAGTTTAGCTTGCTCTAATTTCTGCAAGGTAGAAGCTGGGGTTATGGATTTGATACATCTTTCTGTTCTAATTTAAGTAATTAATGCTATAAATTTATCTCTAAACCCTGCTTTACCTGCATACTACAAATTTTTATATTGTTGTTCAATTACAGTGGTCTGCATTTTATCCCCACCCCTCCATACCACCCCAGCCAAACCCACCTCCCTCTCCCACCTCCACTCTCCCCCTTGGTTTTGTTCATGTGTCCTTTATAGTAGTTCCTGAAAACACCTCTCCCCACTGTCCCCTACCCACTCCCCTCTGGCTATTGTTACATTGTTCTTAACTTCAATGTCTCTAGTTATATTTTGTTTGCTTTTTTCTTTTGTTGATTATGTTCCAGTTAAAGGTGAGATCATATGGTATTTGTCCCTCAGCACCTGGCTTGTTTCACTTAGCATAATTCTATCCAGTTCTAGCCATGCTGTTGCAAGGGTATAAGCTCCTTCTTTTTCTCTGCTGTGTAGAATTCCATTGTGTAAATGTACCATACACATTTTGATCCACTCATTTCCTGATGGGCACTTAGGTTGCTTCCAGTACTTGGCTATTGTAAATTGTGCTGCTGTGAACATTGGGGCGCATAGGTTCTTTCGGATTGGTGTTTCAGGGTTCTTAGGGTATAATCCCACCAGGGGAATTGCTGGGTCAAAGGACAGTTCCATTTTTAGTTTTCTGAGGAAATTCCATACTGTTTTCCACAGTGGCCTCACCAGTCTGCATTCCCACCTACAGTGCACTAGGGTTCCCTTTTCTCTGCATCCTCTCCAACATTTGTTTCTTGATTTGTTTCTATTGGCCACTCTGACTGACGTGACATGGTACCTCATTGTGGTTTTAATTTGCATCTCTCTGATGGCTAGTGATGCCGAGCATCTTTTCATATGTTTCTGGGCCCTCTGTATGTCTTCCTTGGAGAAGTTTCTGTTCAAGTCCTCTGCCGATCTTTGAATTGCGTTGCTTGTGTTCCTGGAGTGGAGTTGTGTGAGTTCTTCACATATTTTGGAGATCAGACCCTGTCTGAGGTATCATAGGCAAATATGTTTTCCCATATACTTGGTTCTCTTTTCATTTTAATGCTGTTTTTATTAGCTATGCAGAAGCTTTTTATTTGATGAGGTCCCATTTGTTTATTCTTTCCTTTATGTCCCTTGCTCTAGGGGACGTGTCTGTGAGGATGTTGCTGCATGGAATGTCTGAGATTTTCCTGCCAATGTTTTCCTCTAGGACTTTTATGGTGTTACGACTTATATTTAATCTTTTATCCACCTTGAATTTATTTTTGTGTACAGTGTGAGTTGGTGATCGAGTTTCATTTTTTTGGATGTAGCTGTCCAGATCTCCCAATACCGTTTGTTGAACAGGCTATTTTTGGTCCATTTTATGCTCCTGCCTCCTTTGTCAAACATTAATTGACCGTAAAGACTTTATTTCTGGGCTCTCTGTTCTGTTCCATTAGTCTATGTGCCTGTTTTTATGCCAGTACCAGGCTGTTTTGATGACAGTGGCCTTGGAATACAGTTTGATATCAGGTATTGTGATCCCTACTGCTTTGTTCTTCTTTTTCAGAATTGCTGCAGCTATTTGGGGCGATTTATGGTTCCATATAAATTTCTGGAATGTTCGTTCTATATGTGAAATATGTCATGGGTACTTTAATAGCGATTGCATTGAATATATAAATTGCTTTGGGTGGTATGGCCATTTTGATTATGTTAATTCTTCCAATCCATGAGCATGGTACATGCTTCCATTTTGTCTTCCTTAATTTCTTTCTTCAGTGTTGTGTAGTTTTCTGAGAATAGGTCTTTTACCTCTTTGGTTAGGTTTATTCCTAGGTACATTATTTTTCTTGTTGCTGTATCAAATGGGATTTTTTTTCTGATTTCTGTTTCTGCTGTTTCATTGTTGGTATACAGGAATGCCTTTAATTTCTGAGTATTGACTTTGTATCCAGCTGTTTTGCCAAATTCATTTATTAGGTTGAGTAGTTTTTCGGTGGAGTCTATAGGATTTTCCATGTACACTATCCTGTCATCTGCAAACAGTGACAGTTTCATTTCCTCCTTTCCAATTTGGATGCCTTTGATTTCTTTTTCTTGTCTGATTGCTGTGGCTGGGACTTCCAATACTATGTTGAATAGGAGTGGTAAGAGAGGGCATCCTTGTCTTGTTCCTGATCTTAGTGGGAAAGCTCTAAGTTTTTGTCCATTAAGTATGATGTTGGCTGTAGGTCTCTCATATATGGCCTTTATTATCTTGAGGAATGCTCCCTCTATTCCCACTTTTCTGAGTGTTTTTATCAGAAATGGGTGCTGTACCTTATCAAATGCTTTTTCTGCATCTATTGATATGATCATGTGATTTTTGTCTTTGCTGTTGTTGATGTGATGTATTATGTTTATTGATTTGCGAATATTGTACCATCCTTGCATCCCTGGGATGAATCCCACTTGATCATGGTGTATGATCTTTTTAATGTATTGCTGGATGCGGTTTCCCAATATTTTGTTGAGGATTTTAGCATCTATGTTCATCAGCGATATTGGCCTGAAGATTTCTTTTTTTGTTGTGTCTTTATCTGTTTTGGGGATTAGGATGATGTTGGCTTCATAAAAAGATTTGGGAGTCTTCCATTTTCTTGAATTTATTGAAATAATCTGTGGAGGATGGGGGTTAACTCTCCCTTAAATGCTCTGTAGAATTTTCCTGTGAAACTGTCTAGTCCTGGGATTTTGTGTTTCGGAAGCTTTTTGATTAGTGTTTCAATTTCATCAGGTGTTACTGGTCTGTTCAGGCTTTCTTCTTCTTCTTTATAGACTTTTGGAGGTTATATTTTTCTAGGAATTTGTCCATTTCATCTACGTTTTCACAGGTCTTGGCATATAGTTCTTCATAGTGATTTCTTACAATGCTTTGTATTTCAGTGGTATTAGTTGTGGTCTCTCCTCTTTCATTTCTGATTGTGTCTATTTGGGTTCTCTCTCTTTTTTTCTTGATGAGGCTGCTTAATGGCTTGTCCAGTTTGTTTATCTTGTCAAAGAATGAGCTCCTGGATTCATTGATCCTTACAATTGTGCTTTTAGTCTCTATGTCATTTAATTCTGCTCTTATCTTGGTTATTTCCTTCCTTGTAGTTGCTCTGGGTTGTCTTTGTTGTCGTTCCTCGAGTTCTTGTCGGTGTACGGTTTGGTTGTTTATTTGAGATGTTTCTGTCTTTTTGAGGTAGGCCTGTACCACTACGAACTTCCTTCTCAGGACTGCCTTTGCTGTGTCCCATATGCTTTGGATTTTTGTGAGTTCATTTTCATTTGTTTCCAGAAACTTTGTGATTTCTTCCCTAATCTCGTTCTTGACCCATTCATTGTTTAATAGCATGCTATTCAGTCTCCATGATTTTGAGTGGTTTTGGTTTTTTTCCTTGAGGTTTGTTTCTAGATTCAGTCCCTTGTGGTCAGAGAAAATGCTTGATATGATTTCAATTTTCTTGAACTTGTTGAGGCTTGTTTTGTGTCCTCTCATGTGGTCTATTTGAAAATGTTCCATGTACATTTGAAAAGAATGTGTATTTGGTTCTTTGGGATGGAAGGCTTTATATATATCAGTTAAATCCATTTCATCTAGTGTGTTGTTCAATGCCACAATATCTTAGTTGATATTTTGTTTGGAAGATATGTCCATCTTTGACAGTGGGGTGTTAAAATCCCCTACTATAACTGTATTGCTGTCAATATCTTTCTTGAAGTCCTCCAAGATTTTCTTTATGTATTTGGGTCCCCTTATGTTGGGTGCATATATATTTGCAATGTTTATGTCTTCTTGGTGGATTCTTCCTTTGAGTATAATGAAGTGACCTTCTGGGTCTCTCTTTATAGCCCTTTTTTTGAAGTTTATTTTGTCTGATATGAGTACTGCTACCCTTGCTTTTTTTTTTCCCGGTCCTTTTGCTTGGAAAATTTGTTTCCAGCCCTTCACTTTCAATCTGTGTAGGTCTTCTGTCCTGAGGTGGGTCTCTTGTAGGCAGCATATGTGTGGGTCATGCTTTCTTATCCATTCAGCTATTCTATGTCTTTTGATTGGAGCATTTAATCCATTTACATTTAAGGTTATTATTGATACATACTTATTCATTGCCGTTATTTTGTTCCTCTCTCTCTCTCTTTTCCTTCCTCTCCTTATAGCAGCCCCTTTAGCATCACTTGCAGAGCTGGTTTGGTGGAGGTGTATTCTTTAGACTTCTTTTGTCTGGGGAACTCCTTATTTGGCCTTTTATCTTGATTGAGAGCCATGCTGGGTAAAGTCGTCTTGGTTGCAGGCCTCTGGTTCTCATTACTTGGAATATTTTTTGCCATTCTCTTCTGGCTTGGTGCATTTCCACTGAGAAGTAGATGCTAACCTTATCAGGGATCCCTTGTATGTTACATCCTGTTTCTCCCTTGCTGCCTTTAAGATTCTTTCTTTGTCTTTGAATTTTGCCATTTTACTTATTGTGTGTGTCTTGCAGTGGGCCTCTTTGGGTTCCTCTTGCTTGGGACTCTGTGTGATTCCTTGATTTGTGTGACTTTTTCTGTCATCAAATTAGGGAAATTTTCCATCATTACTTTTTCAAACAGGTTTTCTATCCCTTGCTCTTCCTCTTCTCCTTCTGGTATCCCTATTATACGGATATTGTTACGTTTCATGTTGTCCTGCATTTGCCTTAACCCCTCCTCATTCTTTCTGAGCCTCTTTTCCTTTTCTTGCTCAGTCTGGGTGTTTTTTCTACTTTGTCCTCCAGTCGGTGATCCAATCCTCTGCATCATCGAGCCTGCTTTTGATTCCTTCTACTGTGTTCTTCAGTTCAGAAATTGTATTCTTCATTTCCTCTTGGCCCTTGTTGATAGTTTCTATTTCCTTTTTCATGTTAATATAGTTTGCAGTGAGTTCATTGTAGTTTCTGTGTAGTTTTTGGTAATTCTGTGTGAGCTCATTAAGCTTCCTTATAACCAATGCTTTGAACTCATTATCTGATAGTTGACTGGCCTCTTTTTCATTTAGCATTGTTTCTGAGACTTCCTCCTTTCCTTTCACTTGGGGCTTGTTTCTTTGTCTTGTCGTTGTTTGTGAGACTCTTCCTGTTAGCCTCTTCTTCTTAAGTTGCTCTTCTTTGAACCCCTGGTGTATGGGGTTCATGGTGTAAAATTCTGTGGTAGAATACCTGTGGGATTCAGTGGTACAGTTTCCTTGATCTCCTGATCTTACTGATATTGGGCTGTGGTTTGTTGGCTCTGTGTATGTCTTTGTTCTTTGGTTCTTTTTGGGTCTTTCTTTGGTGGGTCTTTCCCACCAGCTGGTTATCTGAGGGTCAGTCTGTCCCCCACCTCTTGTTTTCTGTTGTGTAAGTGTGGGCAGGTTGTGTTGGAGCTGGTTCTTCTGTGTGTACAAGGTTTTGAGGCTTTTCTCTTGCTCTTGTTCAGTTGTTTGTTGTTAGAAATTTCTTCACTATTTAGTTGTATTTTCAGATAGGTCCTGGGTTGACTTAGTGTGACTTGTACTCCCTCCTTTACCTTCTTCTGTTCTTATCTGTTGGTGTTTCCTTTGTTGGTGGGTTTCCTCATCCAGGAGGTATCCTGGTGTTCTCAGCTTCTACCTACTTTTTTTTATTGTAGGCTTCCTCTGGGCTATTGGTTGCAGGCGTGAGGCCTTCCTTGATTCGCACTCTCCCCAGTGCCTGTGGTCTCAGTTCCCTGTGGAGGTGAGGTGGGCACGCTCCCCAGTTGGTGCGCACACTCCCAGGTCAATGTGTACACTCCCTGGTGGGTGCCTGTGGTCTCAGTTCTTTCTGAGATGAGGTGTGGATACTCCACGGTTGGTGCCTGTGGTTCAGGCTCCCCCTGGAGGTGTGCACTGTCCCATCCCTCACCCCCTACTGTGCTTCAGATTTGGAATGGATACCCCCACACCTCCATGGGAGCGCCCGTCTGGTGGGTGTTGGGTGGAGAGGAGACTGGAGCTGTTGCTGCAGGGGAATTCCCCATAGTGCCCTTGAGGGTCTTTTTCTTTTTGAGAAAATTCTTCTGCTCAATCCTGACGCTCCATACAAGGAAGGGCCTGTCCTCTCACACAGCCCACCTCTCCAGCTAGACCAGGGACTTTCTGGGTCAGGGCCTGACATGGCCCAACTCTCAACTCTCCCGGGCTGGCACGCACAGTCTCAGTGGGTTTACCACTTTGTCCTTATTCCCCTCCCTGCAACTTCAAGCAACCCGGTCTCTCTTGGTTCTGCTCAAGTCTTGTTTGTTAGGAGAGGGAGCCGTAAGGTCAGTTCTCTCCCAGGAGTCCTGCAGCAGGCCCAGAAGGCACGGGCCTGGGGCTGCAGTCACCCTGGTCCCTGCGCTGGTCCCAGGGACCTTTTAGTCCTGAAGCAATCCCCTTAACATCTGTTTTTCCAGTGTCCTCTATACTTTTTGGTCTCCTATCTTCACAAACACTGGGGTACTGTTGGCTGTTCACTTTGTTCCTCAGTAGATTGGGTAGGTGTTTCACCCATGTGCAGGGGGAAGTACACTCTGCTCCCACCTATCTCGCCGCCATCTTTTTCTCTTCTGCATCCTACAAATTTTTACATGATATATTTTCATTTTCATGCAGTTCAAAACATTTTCAAATTTGCTTTGTAACATCTTCTTTGATCCATGGGTTATTTAGAAGTATGTTTTTTTTTTTTTAATTTTTAAGTTTGGGGGGATTTTTCAGATATCTTTCTGTTACTGACTTCTGATTTAATTCCATTATGGTCTAAGAACTTACTATGTATTATTTCTGTTCTTTTAAATCTGTTAAGGGTTTTATGGTCCAGAATGTTGTCTATATTGGAGCACTTGACAACATGTATCCTGCTGCTATTTGGTGAATTGTTCTTAAAATGTCAGTTAGGTTAGGTTGATTGGTAATGCTGTTCAGGTCACTTATCTTTACTGATTTACTGCCTATTCTATAAATTACTGAGGGAGAAGTGGTGAAGTTTTCAAATCTATTTGTGGATTCATCTATTTCTCCTTTCAGTTCTTAAGCATTTTGCTTCATATTTTAAAGCTATGTTGTGGGTGTACATTCATTTAGGTTTATTATATCTTTTTGGAGAATTGACCTCTTTATCATTATGTAATATCCCCTTTTATTTTTTATAATATTCTAGGTTCTGAAATTCTCTGATGTTAATACAGTTTATGTTTTTATCCTAGGGTCACTATAATAAATCACCACAAATTTAATGGATAAAATAACACAAATGTACTCTCCCACACTTCTGAAGCCAAAAGTCTAAAGTCAATTTTAATAGGCCAAAGTCAAGTTAGCCAGACCATGGTGTTGTAGGATGCTGTAGAGGATAATCTGTTTCTTGGACTTTTCCAGATTCTAGAACTGCATTTCTTGGATTTCTTGGCTCATGGCATTTTCTAATATTTGCAGCCCAGCACCAAGAAAAAAGCATTGTTAGGATTCTGCTTGATCTTCTCTGTGAGCACCCAGTGGAATTTTTAGAGTGAGAGCCTGCCAGAGAGTACAAACCCCCTTATATCCATGTCCCATGGGCCTCATAGTCACAGGGCTCATGCTTATCCTTCAGCACTTTGTTAAACACTCGTAAGGTGACCAGTTTGGGCTCTGTTTATCTGTGCAAATGTTTATCTCTCCACATATTTCAAATTAGTTAGTTGCCCTGGTACCACAGTTCTCTGATCGGGTCAACATAAATCATTAATTTGCAATTTGTCCCTGCCCCAGCCATTCTTTTGTTTGTTTGAAGGGTGGAAGTGATATTCTTTGTCTTTCTACATTACTAAGCTAAAAACACTACCACCTGCCTTTTAATTTTATTTTATTTCTGCTTCTGGGACACTTTGTCTGGCATTCAGTGTCAGAGAACATAACTATAGGGAAGCATAATAGTGGGTGAGTGGGCATTTGTCAATTTCTTTGCTTTTGCTCAGCTTTGCAAACACAAATTATTGCTGTTTCTAGAGTCATCTGTCCATAGATCCCTATCTGTCCTTCAGGCCTGAATGGCACTGTCTCAGCCAGTGGGGCCCACTTGTACACTGGTTGGAGCATGGCCTTGCCCCAGCCCACCTCATTCAGGGTATGACAGGTTGTGGTTTTTGTTTCCACAGACATGGCTGTGCAGAACTTCGTGGGTGATGCCTTTCGAGGAGCCACCTGGGTCGCTCTTCACAATGGTGGGGGCGTGGGCTGGTAAGAAAGTTTTGGAAAACAGGGTGGTGGGGGTGCAGGCTCCTGTGGAAGGCACAGGGATTCCCTTGAGGGTCCTGGGCCTTGCCTCCCCCAAGCTTCCTTTGTGGAAGGCTTTGCTGTGATGTTTTCCTTCTATAAGGTGGAAGTTGGAGTGACAGAACATCGAGGGGGATGGGTGGAAGAGTGTCTTGAACAAATCACTCTTCCTTTGGGGGTCTTACCTGTCACACAGGACACAAAGCTTATAAGAACTATGACTGCCCCATTTTACATCAGTTTTCACTTTGCATTCAGAGGTATTTCCTCAGAAATCCTCACAGTGCTGTCTTTTTATTCCACCCATGATTCCCAGGGCAGACAGACAAGGAGGCAGGAGACCTGGGTTCTCAGCTCCCATAGGTCGCTGGCTGAGGGCTCTGCCCTGGCCCGTCCTGTTTCTAGTCTGCACCATTAGGAAATCTGTGGCTCCTGGGAGGGCCTCATTCTGGCTGAAGATGTCCACTGTAATTGTACTTCCAACATGTGCAGGTTTTCTCACACCACACAGCAATTTTCTCCAACACCTATAATTCAATTCAATTCTGACACTAACTACCTGAAGATAGTCTCAGATCCCACAGGTTGTGGACTCAGTCCCACAAGACTGTTCTTACCCTGATGCGGATCCTGGCCTGCAGGATCCTGTGTTGTGGCGGCAATAGACGAATACATACAGACTACAGAAATCCTGTGGAGAAAAAGGGATGGCATGGCCACTCTCTAAGTGAGAGAGGGCGAGAGGGCTAGAGAGAGCCCGAGAGAGAGAGAGCTGACCCCTGCCTGGACAGGCTTTTATTGTTTTTCTAGGCACCTTACATCAAGGATGGTCCTCATGTATTATGCATAGGTTTGTTTTGGGTGGTTATCTTTTGCAGACAACAAAGGAGAAGATGTCAGTAAATACATCAAAGAAGGATATTTGCAATGTAAAGGGAGAAGTGGTCGAAACCGGTTATGCTCCATACTTGGGAGGTCTAGCTCAGATTTTAGGAAGTTAAAGATGTTTACTAACATTTGCTGCCTCAATTCAGGGTGAGGGAGTTTTAGCAAGAGCAAGCCTCATAGCGGTCTAAGTACAATGCAGGCCTGATTCCCCATGGGAGAACCTATCCATGGACATGGGTCCTGCCTGCCAACCTCGCTCCCCACTGGCTTTTCTGAGTGGGGGCTGGGCCACATTTCCCACGCTTGGAATGGTTCCCCATATTACCCCACTTCAAATTGCAAGCCCAGGTTGTTGCCTGCTTCTGACTGATCCGCTACAGATTGGAGAGTCCCAGGACATCCTCCTTGAGTTCTATTAATTTGCTAGAGTGGTTCACAGAACTCAGGAAACCTGTTTACTAACCATATTATTAATTTATCACAAAAGAGATTTAAGGATTCAAATCCACAGTCTGATGAAAAGATACAATGGATGAGGTCCCAACAAAGGAGTTTCTGTCTTTATGGAATTTGGGGCCCACACAGTGGCACAGGGAAGCATTCTGTTTCCCCAACCTAGAAGCTGTCTGAACCCCAATCTTTTTTGGTTTTTATGGAGGCATCATTATATATGCATGATTGATTATATCACTGGCCATTGGTGATCAATTCAACCTCCAGCCCATCCCCCTTCCCTGGAAGTCTGGGGTGGGACTGAAAGTTCCCACCTTCTATTCTCAGTTGGTTTCCCTGGCAACCAACCCCCATCATTAAGTGGGGGTCCACAAGTAACCTCATTAACATAACAAAAGACATCTTTGTTGTTCTCCACCCTTAAGAATTCCAATGGTTTTAGGAGTTCTGTGCCACAAATGCGATGAAGACCAAATATATATTTCTTATTATAAATTACAATATCACATCTGCTGTTAGGAATAATAAATAACTTATACTTATTGCACATGGACACTGTGGCAAGCATTTTCTAGACTCTTTGAATCTACTCTTACACTTAATTTTAGAGGGAAAACACATTATACAGATAAGAAAACTGAGGCACCAAGAGGTTAAGATGCTGTAAGAACTGCACTTGCATAGGGTCTGCCTCTATGGTGTCACTTGGGGAAGCTCCCAGAACAAGCTCAATTCCTGGTTACCCAGAGCAGCAAGGGGAATGGCAGCTTCAGAAAGGAGGACAGCTCCCTGGGCCTGGCTATCTCATAACTGACCTCTGAGCCTGGTTTGGCCAGCCAGATCAAGACTGGCCTTGCCCTCCAGAGCCAAGTGTTTCAGCACTTGAGCTTCCCAGGGCATTATGATGGGCCGGCTTGGCTGGAATTTCAAGCTGCAGCTCAATCAGATGGCTATAATGAATGGAAAATGTAACTAGAATGCATGTCCTTTCTGACACAAAGGATGAAGGACATCAGGACACGAGAAGAGTGCCTGGTTATTGGGTACCTGGCCTTTCGGCACTGGATTTACTGAGAAGGTTCTGGAGGTGAAGAGAGACTCTGAACAGGGAGTAACTTGCCCAAGGCCACAGAACTGGTGGTAGAGCTTGGATCTGGACCCAGATCTGTTGCCTCCCAGGATCCACTCATCATTGCCAATGGGACAACAGAGGGCAAGAAGGGACAGAGCAGAGCAGCTGAGAGTCAACAACGGCAGGGGACAGCTGGACCAGAATTCAGGCAGAACACTGCTTACCCTAACCCCCTGTACTCTGGACTCTCAAGACAGGGACTGTAAATTCCCAAGTTTCTCCCACCCCCAAGACTCTCCACAGGCTCTGTGGACAGGAATGCAAGCTGTCAAGATGTGGGCATCAACACCTTGTATCCTGGCTGCTTTTGAGGGCTCTTTTGGGAACACCTCACATTCATGTTGGAATTCATTAGGCTCACATGTTCATAATTTAATGTGTCAGATACTCCTGAAAAGCTTTCTGCAGAAATCAGCTGGAAAATCATTCTGTCCTATCACCATTCCTATTCTAGGAGGAAATCACTTCCAACTCCAGCTTTATTTTTCTTCTTTGTTGTATGGAAATTCATGTTTCTAAATTATAAGTTTACTCTGCTATTGCTTGATTTGCTTTTAGTTTTGAGAATTGTTTATTTGATCCCTGTTTTTATATTTTATGTTTCCTGATGATCAATGTCAGCTCTGTGTCATTTTCTGCTCCCTTCCTTGCCTCTGTCTTCTCAGAGCCTCTCTTTCTGATTGTTCACTTGGTGTCTGTCCTTTTTCTGTCTGTCTAGCTGCCCTTGCTGTCTGTCTGCTCCTTTAGATAGGGCTGGTTGGTTTCCCTGCCCTTGTAGGGAGGGTGCAGTCAGTTCTTGGAGCTGGATGGGAGGGACAGGGCTTCACTGTTGGGTGTTGAGACTTCTCCTCAATCCTTGTGTTTCATGTTCATTCTCTCACTTTCTGATGTTCCTTCCGTCTTCACATCCAAATCCAGCCCCAGAGCCTATGTCTTTGAGGAATACATTGATATATTTGATCAACCATCTTTATCCAGATACTAACATTTTTTCCTCTTAGATGCCATCTCAAACTTGAAAATGCACAAGAATCCTTGGGGAGCTTGTTAAAATGGAGGGGGTGAGATTCGGCACTTCTAAAAAGCTCTTGTGATGCTGCTTCTGCTGGCCCAAGGCACTCTGAGCAGCCAGGGCATTGAGGGCTCCCACCATCTGTGCACTTAGACCTTCTTCACCTCTCCCACCCCCAGGGCAGCAGGAAGCATCTTTGTATGTACAGTTTTGTTGCAAAATTAAGAGCATGAATTCTGAGGTTGATTTGTCTACGCAACTTAAACTGTTGAGCTTTGTTTCTTATCCACAAAATGGTCATAATAATAGCAACTGCTTTGCAGGTTAGTGGTGAAGATTAAATTAGTTAATAATAGCTAAGGCTTATATGGTGTATAACATGTTCGAGGTCTTCTAAGAAATTTGTGTGCTAGCTCATTTAATCACCACAACAGACCCATCTAAGAAATAAATACTACCCAGCAGAGATAAGTATCTTTGCTTAGGTGTCACAGCAAGTTGGGGTTACAGGAGGCCTGGCACAAATGCATGTGCCAATCTACCATAGATCACTTGTAAATGAGCCAGAAGAGGATCTGGCACATGTCAAACCTCCCATAAATGTAAATCTCTGTGATGTGCATGCTATTTGTAATCTCAGGTTCAAAAAAGTGGGAGTTTTAAACTTTGATAGCTGCCACCAAACTTCCTGTTTGGCCCTGACTGGTGTGGCTCAGTGGATTGAGTGCCGGCCTTCTAACCAAAGAGTCACTGGTTCCATTCCTACTCAGGGCACATGCCTCGGTTGTGGGCCAGGTCCCCAGTAAAGGGTACGTAAGAGGAAACCACACATTGATGTTTCTCTCCCTCTCTTTCTCTTTCCCTTCCCCTCTCTCTAAAAATAAATAAGTAAAATCTTTCTTAAAAAAATTCCCATTTGCATAACCTCATCAACACTAGATGTGATCACTCACTGGATGTTAACATGGGAATTATCAGCCTGGAAGGGAAGAAGTGACAAATTCTTGTTTTGTTTGAATTGCCTGCCCTGAGGTGTTTTTTTTTTTTTAAATCTTCACCCAAGAATATGTTTTGATTTTTTTTTTTAGGAGAGAGGAAGAGAGGGAGAGAGAGAAAGACAGACAGACAGACAGACATCAATGTGAGAAACATCGGTCGGATGCCTCCTGTATGTGCCCTGTCCCAGGGATCAACCCCAAACCTTTTGGTGTACATGACAAGGCTCCAACCAACTGAGCCATCTAGCCAGGGCTGCTCTGAGGTTTTGGTTTTTGAATTTTGTGGCTTTTCTTATCAATTTCCAGGCATTCTTAATCTATTTTAGATATAAGATTGATGTATTGGGTTCCTGTCACTTGTCTTTGAACTTTGTTTAAAACATCTGTGCTGACTGAGTTCTCCAGGAGACAGATGCTGAAGTGGGGTTGGGAGTGTGCAAAAGGGTTATTGGTGAGGACCACCTAGGATAGGAAGAGTTGGGAAAGGTGGATATGAGACAGGATGATTGGGCAGGGGAGCCCTCCATTTCCATGCAGCCCTGATAGTCTGGTTGCTGGCAGGGAGTTCTAGAGCCCAGATAGCCATTGTAGGAGCCATTTTGGGAAGAAGTGGACAGGCCCCATTCCATGGTATCACTTATTCTCTGCCCCAAGTAGGACCCTGAGGAGTTATTGTTTGGGGCTGTGAGTGAACGACTTTCCCCACAGCTGGGCTTTCTGGAAGGGGTACCTGGGCTGGCTCTGTCTCCTCACAGGGGAGTTTTACATTTTTATCCAATGGATTTTCTATTCTGGCTATCCATATTTTTAAATGTTACTTTAAAAATCCTGACTCCTGACTTTAAAAGAAATTCTCCTAAACTTTCTTTATTCATCTTGCAAATTTCAAATATTTCCTTCCTTAGTAACACCTGGATTTTGTTTTCCTTTATGTGTGATGTAGGGTTCAACTTTTATGTTTTTCTCAAAGGGCTGGTTATCCAAACACTGTCTGTGAATAACCCCAAATGCTGCAATGATAGCAAGTCTTTAGCACCCCATTTTCCTGGGCTCAGTATGGTCAGGGCTCCTCTGTGGGTAAGGTTTGCAGAAGACACCTGAAGTTGAGCAGCTTTGGTCTCTGACCATCTCAGCTTCTGGATCCCAAAATGAAAGATGTAGTTCTAAACTCAAAAAGACCACTATGGTCAAGAGTTCTCATTTGGTGACTTTTACTACCTTCTGCTTTCTTCTCTGATAGCCATCATTGGCTTCCGACAGGTAAATGGTCATGACCTTAAATCTAGTCAGAGCACCCCACCCTGGATGCTGGTGGAAGATGTGCTGGGAGCCTCCTCAAAGGCAGAGGATTGGCCAGGTGCAGGCTGGCATCAACACCAGGCTTGGGGGTCAGGCAGGGGCAGGTTTTGTGCCCAGAGTGGGAGCACTGGTAGCTCCTGGGACAGAGAGCTCCTCACCTTCTTGGTGGGAACTGATTGAAATTATAAGTAGGGTCCAGGTTGGGCAGAGAATGTAAGACCTGACAGTCTAGACCTGACTAGGATCTGAGTTTAGAGAAACTAGATGCACCTTCTGGGTGTGGAAAGGAAAAAGAGCAAATTCACTGGCACTGGGTACCAAAAAGCAGCTATATGTTATGGTCCCAAGTGTCCATGTTTGGCAGTAGAGCCCTGGAAGTTATTGGCAAGATCCAGGGTTTTTCCTGAGTGTGTACCTGAAGGGGATACCTGGAGTATAGTGATGTCAGCTGAGTAGGAACTTTGTCTGTGTACACCAGCCATTGGTAATGACCTCAAGTGTATAGATGGGAGTCCAGGCATGCCAGAAAGGACAGGGTCCTCATGACTGATGGAGAAAGCAGCATGGCAAATACAGTGGACGGTGGAATTGTATTAACATACTCAAATAAGATTCAAATGACATCTATTAAGAAACAAATGAGCACAAGAACATATCACACCTATGAGAGAAGGTGGTCAAAACAAAACTGAGAGAAATGCATTAATTAGAAAACAAGAAATGCTGAAAATAAAGGAACTCAGCTTTCAAATCAAGTACTCCGGACCCCAGAATATACCTAAAGCAAGTAGAAAGAACAAAATAAGGAAGACAAGGAGCATAAAGAGAGTATCAGGAAGAATGACAATTGAATTGAGTGATACAAGAGGAAGCATACATACCCCCAAAGAATAACAGGAAAAGGAGATCACGTCAAATTCAGGAGGTCAGACTTCAAGCAAGATGTGACACATGAGTGAGTCCTGAAGATGGGCTCAGGGCCATGGGGTAAATCACAGAAGCATAAATATGCAGCACAGAACTGTGAGGCTCCTGAATCTGTAGGCTGTCAAGAGGACACAGACTCCGACCCCAGGGGCCAAACAAAACACAGCCTCAAACAACACTTCCAGAACATTCCAAAACTCACATGCATTTCTTCCTGGGGTCAGGACCCAGAAGTGACCTGGAAACTCTTAACCTCTTGCAGGGGTGAGGTGATCAATGGTGGGTTTGGCCTTGTGCTAGATGGGACCCAGGAGGCTGAGAAGAAAGCCAAGATGATGCTCAGCTGGGATGTCTCCAATGGAGTAAGTCACCCCAAGTCTCTCCCCTGCCTTCTCTTTCTATCGGTGATTCTTCCCCTTCCAACTACAGACCTGAGACAGACTTCTACCCCTTTTACTCCAGAAATGGTCAGGAGCACATCCAGCCATTACTGCATATTCGTGTCTCTCCTAATCAGCTGTCCACATCTTTCTGGGGCTGTTTCCAGAGGCCACTTTGCATCTCCCAGCCTCTGGCTTTACCTTCTATTCCAGCCTCTATCCACACAGGGGGCCCCTGGCATCTGACCCTGCCCTCCCAGTAAGAGCAGCCCCACTGCTGAGGGGAGGCCTCCTTTTAAAGCCTTGTATTTCCACCATCTCTGAGGTGGGTCAGAGAGTGCAGAACCTATACAGCCTCTGATTAGCTTTGCAGCTATGATTAGCTTTGCTGTGATCCGGGGTGGGCTCTTGGAGTGTGTGTGTGTGGTGGGGGCTCCATCCTGTCCAGGACTGTATTACAGGGAAGTGGGAAGAAATGGGAAGTCAGGTGGTAATGGGGAAGGGTATGTGCAGCCATGAGTGAAATAGGGAAGTGAGCACAAAAGCCTAGAGAGTTTCATGTTGGATGGTTCAAAGAGTAAATGTGACAATGGAGGTGAAGGGATCCTTGGAGGTCTGACTCCCTGGGAGCCCCCAGCAGAGGGGGGTCTTCATTCTGAAGGCAGTGAAACAGTGAGAGAATAGACTGGAGGAGGCATGGGAGGACCAGTGGATAGTGTGGAAGAATGGGGGTTTGGCAAGAATAGTAGCAGGGAGGAAGGGAAGGTGCCATGAGAGTTATCCAGGGAACCCTGATAATGGAGATGGAGGGAAGGAAGTAGATGGAGAGAGATTTTAAGGCAGATCTGTGGTGGGTGTCCATTTTATGAGGCCAGAGAGGAAGGGTGCTGAGGATGACTCCTGGGTGCCTGGCCTGTGCCCCTTCGTGGAGTGGGAGGCTGGGCAAAAAGATGGCCAATTTCAGATCAGAGAGCCAGGTAAATAGTAATTGGGCCAAGAGAGGAGGAGGCCTGAGCATCAAATGGGGCTTGGATAGACTGACCCCACCAATAGCAGAGAGTCTCCCAGGGGGTATAAGCCCAGCCCCAGTGTGTCCAGGACACCTTGTTGGTAACCTGATGATGTTGGCACCAGCTGTTGTACAGCTCTCTTTGCACCCCACTGACAGGTGGCCCGCCGCTGTTGGTCCGGGAACCAGAAGGCCTACGAGATTATCTGCGAGACGATGCGGGAGAACAAGGGCTTGGTGGTGACACTTCCACATGAGGTGGCAGACGAGCATGTGCTCCAGCAGGCCTTGTAGCCATGAAAAGGAGTCCAAGAGTCTGCCGTGATCCCTTGGTCCCCCTAGTCTCTGTCCTTACCCTTACACCATACCATGCCTTCTGGTGCACATCTCCCTCTCCTGGGTCAGCAGCTCCATACCCATGCCCTCATTTGGCCTCACTGCACCCTAGAGGGTGGGCTATTGCCATTCCCATTGCACAGATGAGCCAGCTGAGGCCCAGAGAGGTAGAGCCATTTTTTCATAACCACGTTATCACCCTGGGAACCTGGGAGAGCAGTGAAAATCTTGTTTGGGGCTACATCCTTAAGCTTGCCATGGAGTAGACTGGGAGCTTTGGGGGTAGGCATCGGTAGTGAATACTGGCTGAGCTGGCCATCAATCAAATACCTTCTAAGCCTCTTGCCATTCTTCTACCGAGGGGGCAGGCTTTCCAGCCAGGCTTTTATGTCACTTTGCTTCCAGTCCACCTTCCAGTCATCCATGCCCCTGTCTTTCCATCTGCTAGCCGGTTCATTTGTCTGTGCAGGTACCTTCTGTACCTCCATGTTCCTGGCTCTGGGCACATTGACCAGACCCTGGGCTTGGAGGGGTCCAGGGAGAAAGATAGGAAAATAAAGGACTGACTAGAGAGCTGTGGAAGGTGGCATGGGCAGGGTGGATGCAGTGTGGGGGGATGGGGGCAGGGAAAGCTCTGACTTAAAGGATAGTGATACTTTGTTGGTAATAAAAGGAGAGAGCAGCAGTACTACCCATGAACAAGCATTTACATAAATCTGCTCAGGAGCCCAGGAAATTTGGTTTGGGACCAGATGTCCTATAGGGAGCCATGTGGGACCTGAGGTTGGATTCTTGCACACACTCACCCCTGCCAGATCCCAGAGCCCAGACTCAATGACGATGACCCAGGCCAAGTGGATTACATTGCCATGCTTTCGAGGCCTTTGTTTTGAACCAAGTGCTTCTTTTTATTAAAGGGTGATGGTGGTTCTGCTTTATTCTTACCCTAGTTATAAAAAGGAGCCAAGTGCAGAGATGAGTTCCCTGCCCCTCTACTTTCATCTTTCTTGCCCCATCAACTGATACTGGGACCTGCTCCCTTTCCTATAAACATACAGGGTCATGCAGGGAATCAGGGAGAAACTGCCCCTAGAGTAGGCCCCCTCGATGGCACCACACTTGCTGACCCCTCACAGTAGAACACCTCCCATGACCTTGCTATACAAAGCAGAGCAGCTTTGACCACATGTATTATTCTCATTAGTTTCTGGCCTTAGCTTAACCCCCAGCTGGACCCATGACAAACTTAAAAATGGCTCATCCCAAACAAAGAATTAAGAGAGAGATTGGGGGATGGGTCTATAAGGAGCCACAAAAACCTTTTCACCCCTCCCCCTCCATGTCTGTAGAGAGGGAGCCAGTCTACCTGAATTCTGAGTCCTGAATCACTCAGTATTATTTGTCTCCTCCCCAGTGGTCATCTCCCCTTTTCCCATACTTACAAAACCCCAGTTTTGTCTGCACAGCAATATACTCAGTAAAAATAGTTGATTTCATAGCCTTCCTTGCAATTAGCAGTGACCACAGACCAAGTCTTGGCCCAAGAGATGAGGTGGAAATCTGCTGGGTAGGACTTCTGGGAAAGCAGTTGTTTTTCTAATAAAAATGTACAGATGTGGTTGGATTGCTTTTTGCCTTTGCCCCTTCTTCCTGCTAGAACCTCAGGCATGATGCTGGAAGTACAGCAACTATACTGTGACCATAAGGTCCAAAGAGGCATAGGAGGGGTACATGTGGAAAGGTATAGGTGCCTGGGTTCTTGGCAGCACATGGAGCTGCCATTCCAGCATCGTCCTGCCTGTCTCCATATTCCTTGGTCCTCATGTGTTAAAGCCATTCCAGCAGGGCTTCTGTTCCACACAGCAGGAAGAGTATCTAATTATCATAGCGTCTGTCAACAAGACTCCAAGGAAAGTACCGTTGTGCATATAACTGTGTGAACATTCCCTGTTTCTAGGGAGAAACCAAGTTTATATGTTCAATTTTAAGATCAGGCCCTCCTTTTCCCACCCAGCGTCTTTCCTTATTAAGGACAGGTAGGGCCGAGGAAGATGGAGGAGTGAATGGAAGTCACACTGACATCTATCCAGGGCCAATATGGAATTACAACTTAATTGTGGAGAAACCACTCAGAACAAACAACTGATCAGTAGCCAGAGAGAAGCAAAATAACTTCAGACAGACAGAAGAACCAGCTTTGGCACAACCTGTCTGGAAAGGAGTGCAGTGGAGCCTTGAGAAGCCTGGCTGGGTGCCCACAGGTGGCAGCACCTGAGGGATAATTAAGTGGCTGGTTGGATCCCCCTGAGAAGAGTGGGGTCTAAACTTAAGCTAGGATTCCCAGCCTAGAGCACCAGAACACAAAAAATACACAGATAATAACCAGCAGCGAAAAGCAGCAGGGCTGCAGAGACAGATGGCTGGAGATTCAAGAGCCATTTAAAGTGCCAACACACAAATTTTCCTTTGCAGCCTGGGCTCGGGCAAGGGTGGGGGTAGAGTGAGCTGGTGATGCCTGAGGAGACTAAGGACTGAAGCTTGAGGGAGAGAATGGAGAGAGTAGACACTGGGATCCTGGTGCTGAGTCATCCCTCAGAAGGCAACAGCCATCCTGCTGAGGCAGACCACTCCCCTCTGAGCAGCAGCAGCCTGAGGGGAAACAATATCCCCGACCCCAGGAGGGACTCTGCCCTTGCCCTGTGGTGCCTAAACCTGACTGCCAAGTGCAGAGTGACCAGATTAATAACCGAAGGAGATAGCCAGAGAGAGTACATCCTTGGCAAATGTGGGGCAGAGTAGACTAGACAGACTTGAGGAGAGACTGGGGATGGAGGCTTTGGAGAGAAAAATGAGAGAGTAGCTGTTGGGATCCTGGTGCTGAGCCAGCCCCCATTCGCAGCAACCATCCTGCTCAGGCAGACCACTCCCCTCTGATCACCACCAGCCTGAGGGGAAACAGTAGCCCCCACTCCAGGAGGGATTTGGCCCTGTCCTACAGTGCTTCAATTAGACTGCTGAGTGCAGTGTGACCAGATTAACAATTGAAGGAGACATCCAGTGACAGCAGATCACTGGAATTATCGAACAGGCTGCCTAAGGTCATATGGGGTCAACATCAGACATCACCAGAGGCAGATCAAGGGGGGGGGGGGAAAAAAAAACAGTGGTAAATATAAGAGGCTACTGAGGTGAAAGCCACTGTGGTCTTCTTCATTCGTGATATTTTCTTTCCTGCATAGCTTTTTAACATTCATTTCTTGTCCAGCAAGTTAGTACATATTAAGTCACTAGATATTATACTATAGTGTATTTCGATTCACATATTTTGCCCTTCCGTCCTCTTAGCCCATTTTACCTTCTTCTTTCCTCGCATTATTTTCATTTCAAATTTTGTTCTCTCTAGCTACAACTTGTCTCCATGCCACACTCTTACTATTTCTCCCCCATCCAGATGCACAAAACCAATTTTCTTGTCAAGGGTCATTTCACATCCTTTTGCCCTGCTCTTAAAATACTTGCATTCTCTCTCCACCTTTAGCAATCTTTGCCATTTGGTTATGGGTAAGGTAGTTGTTGTTACATTGTTTTTTCAATTTTATCTCTAGAGCTTTACTAACTCTGTATTTCAAATACAGAAATACAAATTTTACTGGTCCCCTCTCCTACTCTTTTTTTTTTTTTTGTCAAAACTTTAATTTTGCTGTCTTAGCCTGTTTTTTTTTCTTTTTTGTCTTTCTTCTATTTCTCTTTCATCCTGCCCTTTTATTTTTCTTCATTCTCCTATTTTTTTCTTTTTACTGTTTCCTTACATCCAAAATTTTAATTTTTCCCTCTCTTAGCCTGGTTTCTGTTCCTCACTCTTAGTATTCCCTCTCCCCCTATCATTTCAAAATCACTTCCCATTCCTCTAAACATCTCTTAGACTTTTCTTTGCTTCTTTTTCCCCCTCTTATTCCGTACCAACTATATTAATTTTAGTTTGTTTGTTGTTGATAATACTGTTGTGGATCTTTCCAATTTGGCTCCTATATTTTAGTTAACTATTTACTATTTTTCCTTCCTTTTTCTTTCTCTCTCTCACTTTATTTTATTTTATGTTACTTTAATTTCTGCTTAAACCTAATATTATACGCTTCCCTTCTCATACTCTATTCTACATTCTTCATTCCCCTTTTTTATTCACGAGGTAGATTTTACCTTCTCTTTTTCCATTTCTCCAACTCCCAACTCTTATTAGTACTCCTCCCTCTATCCTCTAAAAATTATTTTTATTTCAGTAGTCATCTCATATCTGCTCTCCTTTTTTATAGTAGTCTTAATCTTTTTATACCTTATTAATACTGGTGCATTTGCTATTGATAATGGGATTGTGGGGGGGGATTGTATTTGTGGGTGTGGATTTGTTTCCTGGGCTTTGTGGGTTTTTTCTGGCAGCACATAAGACACAGTGGCAGAGTGGCCCTCAGTCAACCAGCTGGAGGGAAGGACCCACCAAAGAACTACCAACAACAATGAAAACCCAATTACATACAGAGAACCAGCATAAAAGCAAAAAGGACATACACCTCCACCAAATCAGCAATGCAAGATCTCCAATGGGGCTATTTAAAAAGAGGGAGACAAATAGTGAGAAAGAAAAGGACAAAGGTACAAAGGGAGTAAAATGGCAATGAATAAGTACTTATCAATAATAACCTTAAATGTAAATGGACTAAATGCTCCAATCAAAAGACATAGGGTAGCCAAATGAATAAGAAAACAGGAGCAGCACATATGCTGCCTATAACAGACCCATCTCAGAACAAAAGACCTACACAGACTGAAAGTGAAGGGTTGGGAAAAAATGCTCCAAGCAAACTGATAGGAAAAAAAAAAAAAGCCAGGGTAGCAATACTCATATCAGACAACATAGACTTCAAAAGAAAGACCATAAAAAGAGACCCCAAAAAATACTTCATAATACTCAAGGGAAGAATCCATGAAGAAGACATAAACATTATAAACATATATGCACCCAACTTAGGAACAGCCAAATATATATGGAAAATCTTGGAGGACTTCAAGAAAGATAACACACTTATACCAGGGGATTTTAACACCCTACTGTCAAAAATGGATAGATCTTCCAAACAAAATATTAACAAGGATATTGCATCATTGAGCAATGCCCTAGATCAAATAGACTTAACTGATACATATAGAACCTTCCATCTTAAAGAAGCAAAATACACATTCCTTTCAAATGTGCATGGACATTTTCAAAGATAGACCACCTCACAGGACACAAAACAAGCCTCAACAAATTCAAGAAAATTGAAATCATATCAAGCAGACCCCAAGGGCCTGAAACTGGAAACTAACCTCAGGAAAAAACTAAAAAACACTCAAATTCATGGAGATTGAATATCATGCTATTAAACAATGAATGGATTAATAATGAGATCAAGGAAAAAATCAAAAAGATATATATTTGCATTTCCTGAATGCAATGCTTCTGCCAAAACTTCCATCCATGGACTTACGTAATGCCTTATTCACCCTCATGGTATTCCACATAGCAGTGGTTTATTTTTAATTAAAAAGTTTTTTCAATTACATTTGACATATTGTATTAATTTCAGGTGTACAATATAGTGATTAGACATTTGTATAACTATTAAGCGATCACCCAGTAAGTCTAGTACCCACTTGATACCATACATAGTTATTATAATATTATTTTTTAAATGATTTTATTTATTTATTGTTAGAGAGAGGGGAAGGGAGAGAGAAAGAGAAGGAAAGAAACATCAATGTGTGGTTGCCTCTTGCATGCCCCCTACTTGGGGACCTGGCCTGCAACCCAGGCATATGCCCTGGCTGGGAATTGAACCAGTGACCCCTTGGTTCACAGGCCCATGCTCAATCCACTGAGCTACACCAGCCAGGGCTATTACAATATTATTGACCATACTGAGGTCTTTCCAGAAAAAGTCCAGCCATTGTTAGTCTAAAAGAGAACATTTGCATGACATTAGTGTAACCTGGCAGCCAAGGAGTGGACTGGAATGCACACGTGTGAACACTGACTTCACTGTACTAGTTAGTAGGGACGGTAGACGCTATTGAGTGAACATGTGTACTGTGTGGCCATGGCACTCAAAATGACTGAGTAGAGCAATGAATCTGCACCAAATTTTGTGTTAAGCTTGAATATTCTTCCACAAAAAGTATTAGGGTGACTCAGAAGGTTGCAGCTGGGCAACTGATGATTAGTAACTTCATCATGACAACACACCCACTCATTCATCATGTCTTGTGCAAAGTTTTTTGGCAAAACATCAAATCACACAGGTGACTTAGCCCACTTACAGCCCAGATTTGACACCTTGTGACTTCTGGCTTTTCCCAAAACTAAAATCACCTTTGAAAAGGAAGAGATTTCAGACTATAGATGAGATTAAGGAAAATATGATGTAGCAGCTGATGGCCTCTGGGAGAACTGTGTGAGGTCCCAAGGTGCCTACTCTGAAGGAGACTGAGGTGTCATTATCCTATGTACAATGTTTCTTGTATCTTCTTCAAAAATGTCTCTGTTTTTCATATTTCATTGCTGTATACCTTCTGGACACAGCTCATGTAGCTATTACAGATTTATAGAACACCTGAAACCTATTATAGAACACCCAAAACCTATATAACTTATATTAACCAATGTAATCCCAATACATTCAATTAAAAATAAAATTAAAAAATTTAATGGGCATCCGATCTAGTTCACTTCTAGGAGCACCTTGATCAAGTAGCCAGCGACATAGGTCTCAGTGCTGCTTTGACTCTCCAGTTCATTACAGTAACCATACCCACTTTGCCTTTGTGGTTGAGTACTGCTACTTGGCCTCTGCCACCTGGGGCTCCAATCACTCCCATTGCATCTAGGTTTCCCAATTCAATGACTATAGTCCTCCCTCTGTAAGTTCTAACCTACAAACAAGAGCAATCACAGACCTCTCTGAGGGTGCTAGGGATCAGTCATAAATTTATTTCTCATAGTCATGGTAAAAGTGTGTCTTCTAAACATTCCCAATGTAAGTGAGTAGGTCTTAAATGACAAATCTACTCTCACATTCAATCTTCTTTTCATCCTGCTATAGCTTATCTTTTAAATTAATTTTTTTAGCACTTATGTCTGCTGTTGTCCAACTGTATTGATTTCTTATTCTTTCCTTTTACCTGCTCTACATTTTGTCTTTATGTCATTGCTCAGTAGCGTTCTTACTTTCTACATGGTCTTTCTCCTATATTTTTATTTGTCCAAATTCTAATCATTTTTCCATCCCCCTGCTCAAGGAATCTCCTCTATAATGACTTGCTGACCCCAATTCCACCATCACATCACATTCTCTATCCACCCTTCTTCACTAAATGAAAACAATACCTTTTTCTTCAGAATCCCATGACACCGACTTGTACCAATTCACCTTTCCTGATTTAAACCTGAGCCATAAAGTAGTTCTATATTTAAGCCAACCTCTTGGAAGCACAGCTTCCAAAATAGGTATGCCTTATTAGACTGACATGTACACCAGGTGACTTAGCATTTTCATGGACTGAGAGAAATTTCAATCATATTGAAAAGCATATACCAAGTTCTTCAGACTCTTCTTGAGTTGGGGATAATGAGTGACCACCAGAAAAATTGAAATATAACAATAAACAGACACACCAGCTTGTGTGGATATATATTTATACTAATTTTAGAAGCTCATTTGCGAAAGCCTATAGAAATGTTAAGACAACCCAACAGAAACAGCCATGTCAAATCTAATATATTTATATTAGTTACCAGTCTCCAGGCAAATGGAAAATCATTGTTCATGTCCTGTCACATGGGCACCAGTCCTCCCTTGGACATTTACAGGGACTAACATTCACTAAAGTGAAAAAGAATTAAAGTGTAAAACCTGAAATTAAGTGGAAGAAGTGAAACATACTAGAAAGCTGTGGATTTTAAGACTAACTGATTGGTCTTAGGGAGGTCTAAGGCCAGTTGGTCTAAGGGTGAGGGAAAGTAGGCATTACATAAAACCACATATTCCAAAATTTAAGGCTGCTACATCATGTGTAATCAATTCCCTCTTAGCTAGTGATAGCTGGCTGTAAAGTCCTACAGCTCTGGGGTAGAGAGACAGATAAATGGAGCTGCCTGTTCTCCGGCCTTCAGACCCAACCATGCCCAGTCACTGAGGGTAGCCTCACTACAGAGCAGCAGCAGGTCACCTAACAGCAATGTTTCATGTAAAGGACGCAAGGTTGGTTATAAGCCCACTGAACCCACGTGAGACTTCCTCTTACTGTGCTAGTGCTAGTCCCCTTCATCTGGCCCTTCCTCTTCATATTACCTTTTACTTCCTAAAATATTTGAGACATATTTGTTTCCTTTACTTCTTCAGGAAAGGGATCAAGTATGATTCTTCTTGGTATTTGCTATGCTGCCTAGAACTTTGCTTTGCACAGATATGTACTTTAAAATCTGTTAAACATGTGTAAATTACAATAGCACAGAAGTCTTTAATACCAAATCTGATTAAATGGAGATGATCTACATCAAGGTTGCAAGCACACTGCCTGTCACTTTAGCTGACATTCAACAAACAGTAGGTGCTCTTGACTTCATTGGCATGCCTCACTGCCAAAATCCCCTCTTCTCCAGCCTAAAAATTAAAACAAAATCAGGTTCTTCGAATCTTCAAGTCCTTTTGCAAATAGATGATATGCTTGTTTATCAGTTTATTAGGAACATTATTTTTTTTATTCATCACAAGTGAGGTAGACATTATCCCTATTTTAAAGATAAGAGAAATGAGCCCTGACCATTATGCTTGGTTGGGTTTGTTCCCCCACCCCTGCCCCAGTTCCTTAAGGTGTAAAGTTAGATATTTGGGGATTTTCTTGTTTCTTGAGATAGGCCTGTAATGCTATGATTTCCCTCTTAGGATTGCCTTCACTGTATCTCATGGATCTTGAGTTATTGTGTTCCCATTTTCATTTGTTTCAAGGTGTCTTTTGATTTCTTTCTTGATTTCATTGTTTACCCATTCATCATTTAGAAACATGTTATTTAGCTTCCATGCGTTTGTGCGGGGTTTTTTTTTTTTTCTTGTGATTGATTTCTAGTTTCATATCACTATGGTCAGAGAAAATGGTTGATATGATTTCAATCTCTTTAAATTAATTGACACTTGTTTTGGGTCATAACGTGGTCTATCCTAAAAAATGTTTCATGTGCACTTGAAAAGAATGTATATTCTCCTGCTTTGGGGTGAAATGCTATGAATATCAATTAAATCCATCTGATTTGGTGGGTCATTTAAAGCCACCATTTTGTTGATTTTCTGTCTGGAAGATCTATCAGATCTATCCATTGATTCCATTGGTGTCATGGGGTGTTAAAGGACTACTATGACTGTATTACTGTCAAGTTCTCCCTTTATATCTATCAAGATTTTTTGTTACATATTTAAGTGCTCATATGTTGGGTGCATAAATGTTTACATGGGTTATATACTCTTATAGGATTGCTCCTTTAACATTATGTACTGTCCTTCTTTGTCTTTTACCACAGGCTTTTAAAGTCTGTCTTGTCAGATATATGTATTGTCACTCAAGCATTTTTTTTTCACATTCCATCACATTCTCTTTATTTTTATTTTTTTAATTCGTTAAATATATTTTTGATTATGTTATTACAAATGTCCCATTTCACCCCTATGTCCATGGGTCATACATAAGTTCTTTGGTTTCTCCATTTCCTATACTATTCTTAACCTCCCCCTGTCTATTTTCTACCTACCATTTATGCTACATATTCCCTGTACCTTTTCCCCAATCTCCCTCTCACCCTCCCTGCTGATAACCCTCCATGTGATCTCCATTTTTGTGATTCTGTTCCTGATTTAGTTGTTTGCTTAGTTTGTTTTTGTTTTTGTTTTTAGGTTCAGTTGTTGATAGTTGTGTTTGTTGTCATTTTACTCTTCATAGTTTTTGATCTTTTTCTTTTTCTTACATAAGTCCCTTTAACGTTTCATAAATAGGGCTTGGTGATGAAGAACTCCTTTAACTTGACCTTATCTGGGAAACACTTTACCTGCCCTTCCATTCTAAATGATAGCTTTGCTGGATAGAGTAATTTTGGATGTAGGTCCTTGTCTTTCATGATTTTGAATACTTCTTTCCAGCCCCTTCTTGCCTGTAAGGTTTCTTTTGAGAAATCAGCTAATAGTTTTATGGGAACTCCCTTGTAGGTAACTGTCTCCTTTACTCTTTCTGCTTTTAAGATTCTCTCCTTATCTTTAATCTTGAGTAATCTAATTATGATGTGCCTTGGTGTGTGCTTCCTTGGGTCCAAGTTCTTTGGGACTCTCTGGGCTTCCTGGACTTTTGGAAGACTATGTGCTTTGCCATATTAGGGAAGTTCTCCTTCACTATTTTTTCAAATAAATTTTCAGTTTCTTTCTCTTCCTCTTCTCCTTCTGGCACCCCTATGATTTGGATGTTGGAATGTTTAAAGTTGTCACAGAGGTTCCTAAGCCTCTCCTCACTTTTTTGAATTTTTGTTTCTTCATTCTGTTCTGGTTGAACATTTATTTATTTCTTCCACTCCAAATTGTTGATTTGGGTTCCAGTTTCCTTCCCGTCATTGTGGGTTCCCTGTGCATTTTTCCTTTATTTCACCTTGCATAGCCTCTTCTCTTTCCACTATTTTGTGACTCTATTCAACCATTTCTGTCAGAATCCTAATTACCAGTGTTTCGAACCCTGTATCTGATAGGTTGGCTGTCTCTTCATTGCTTAGATCTATTTTTGGAGATTTGATTTTTTCTTTCATTTGGGACATTTTTTTTTTAATCTTGGTGTGCGTGTTATATGTAAGAGGCATACGTTACGCGATGTGAGGGGAAGAGCCTTAGGTATTTGCCAGGGTAGGGCAACCACATCACTGCATTGTGGTGCTGTTTGTGGATGAGAGGTCAGGGAGGGAACAGTGAAGACAGTCCTGAGAGGGAAGTTCATAGTGATACAGGCCTACCTAAAAAAGATAGATCATTATTTAAGTGGAACCTTATCAACAAAAGAAAGAAGCAAGCAAAACATAACCAGAGACATTGAAATTAAGAACAATTTGACAGTAACCAAAGGGGAGGTGGGAGGATAATGGAGGGAAGGGTTTTCAGGGACCACTATAAAGGGCACATGGACAAAACCAAGCGTAGGGGGTGGAAGTAAGGGAGGTAAGTGGGTTTGGCTGGGGTTGGGGGGAGTGGTGCTGGGGAAATGCAAATAACTGTAATAGAACAACAATAAAATAATTTATTTAAAAAGATAGAAACATTTCAAATAAACAACTTAACCCTACACTTACAAAAACTGGAAGAACAACAACAAAGGCAGCCCAGAGCAAGGAGAAGGAAGGAAATAACCAAGATCAGAGCTGAATTAAACAACATAGAGACTAAAGGAACAATTCTAAGGATCAATAAATCCAGGAGCTTGTTCTTTGAAAAGATAAACAAACTCAACAAGCCTTTACAAAGACTCATCAGGGAAAAAATAGATAGGACCCAAATGACCAAAATCAGAAATGAAAAATGAAAGATTGCAACTGATACCACAGTAATACAAAGGATTGTAGAGAAATCACTACAAAGAACTATATGCCAAGTAATCTGAAAACCTAGGTGAAATGGACAAATTTCTAGAAAAATAGAATTTTCCAAAACTGAATGAAGAAGAAGCAGAAAGTCTCAACAAACCAATAACAGCTGACGAAATTGAAGTGGTAATCAAAACATTCCTGGCACCCAAAAGCCCTGGACTGGATGGGTTCACAGGAGAATTTTACAAAACACTTAAGGAAAAACTAATCCCTATACTTCTCAGAGTATTCCAAAAAATCCAAGAAGAGGGAAGACTCCCAAACTCTTTTTATAAAGCCAGCATCATCCTCATCCCTAAACCAGACAAAGACATAACAAGAAAGAAAACTGCAGGACAATATCACTGAGGAACATAGATGCTAAATTCCTCAACAAAGTACTGGCAAACAGCATCCAGCAATACATGAAAAAGATCATACACCATGATCAAGTGGAATTCATCCCAGGGATGCAAGGATGGTACAATATTTGCAAATCAATAGACATAATATATCACATAAACAAAAGAAAGAGAAAAACCACATGATCATACCAATAGATGCTGAAAAAGCATTTGATAATGTACAGCACCCGTTTATGATAAAATGCTCATCTAAGTATGGGTAGAGGAACCTACCTCAACGTAATAAAGGCCATATGTGAAAACTCTACAGCCAACATCATACTCAACAGACAAAAACCTATCCCACTAAGATCAGGAATAAGACAAGGATGTCCACTTTCACCACTTCTATTCAACATAGTATTGAAAGTCCTGGTCACAGCAATCAGACAAGAAGAAGAAATGAAAGGCATACAAATTAGAAAGGAGGAAGTAAAACTGTCATTGTCTGCAGGTGACATGACAGTGTACATAGAAAATCCAATAGACTCCACCAAAAAACTACTTGACCTAATAAGTGAATTAGGCAAAGTGGTGGGATACAAAGTCAATATTCAGAAATTGAAGGCATTTTGTACACCACCAACAAAATATCAGAAACAGAAATCAGGAAAAAAATCCCATTTTCTATAACAAGAAAAATAATGTACCTAGGAATAAACCTAACCAAGGAGATATAAGTCCTGTACTTATAAAAATTACACAACACTGAATAAAGAAATTCAGGAAGACACAAGTAAATGGAAGCATACACCATGTTTATGGATTGGAAGAATTAACATCATCAAAATGGCCATACTACCCACAGCAATTTATAGATTCAACTCAATCTCTATTAAAATACCAATGACATATTTCACAGATATAGAACAAACATTTCCAACATTTATATGGAACCATAAATGATCCCGAATAGCTGCAGCAATGTTGAGAAAGAAGAACAAAGGGAGGGATCACCATACCTGACATCAAACTGTATTGCAGCACCACAGTAATCAAAACAGTATGGTACTGGCATAAAACAGACACATACATCAATGGAATGGAATAGAGCCCAGAAATAAACTCAAGTCTCTATGGTCAATTAATACTCAAGAAAAGGGGAAGAAGCATTAAATGGAGTAAAAATAGCCTCTTCAACAAATGGTATTGGGAGATCTGGACAACCACATGCAAATAAATGAAACTTGACCACCAACTTACACCATACACAAAAATAACTTCAAGGTGGATAAAAGAGTTAAATATAAGTCATGATACCACAAAAGTCTTAGAGGAGAACATAGGCAGGAAAGTCTCAGATATCCATGCAGCAATATTTTCACCGATATGTTCCCTAGAGCAAGAGACATAATGGTAATAATAAACAAATGGGACTACATCAAAATAAAAAGCTTCTGCAAGGCTAATGAAAACATTAGCAAAATGAAAAGGGAACCAACTGTATGGGAAAATATATTTGCCAGTGATACCTTGGACAAGGGTTTGATCTCCAAAGTATATTAAAGAACTCACACAACTCCACACCAGGAAGACCAACAATCCAATTAAAAAATAGGCAAAGGACCTGAACAGACACTTCTCCAAGGAGGACATACAGAGGGCCCAGAGATATATGTAAGGATGCTCAGCATCACTAGCCATCAGAGAGATGCACATTGAAACCACAATGAGATACCACTTCACACCACTGAGAATGACTATCATAAACAAATTAACAAGCAATAAAAGCTGGCGAGGTTGTGAAGAAAAGGGAACCCTGGTACACTGTTGGTGGATGCAGACGGGTGCAGCCACTGTGGAAAACAGTATGGAATTTCCTCAGAAAAGTAAAAACGGAACTGCCTTTTGACATGGCAATTCCACTGCTGGGATTATACCCTACGAATCCTGAAACACCAATTCAAAATAACCTATGCACCCCAATGTTCATAGGAGCACAATTTGCAATAGCCAAGTGCTAGAAGCAGCCTAGGAGCTCCTATCCTTCACATCAGCATGGATGGAAATGGAGAGCGTAATGCTAATTGAAATAAGCCAGGTGGTGAAAGACAAATACCATATGATCTCACCTATAAGTGGAACCTAATTAACAAAACAAAGAAGCAAGGAAAATATAACCAGAGACACTGAAATTAAGAACAAAATGACAGTAACCAGAGGAGCGGAGGGGGGGAAATAACAGAAGAAAGAAGGTAAATGGTCATTAATGAACGTGTATAAAGGACCCATGGACAAGGCCAAAGGGAGGCACAATTGAGGGTGGGAGGTAGGGGTGGGTAGGGCAGGGGAAAGTGGTGGTGGGAAAATGGAGACAACTGTATTTGAACATTAATAAAAAAAATGAATAAAAAAAGGTCAGGTGGGGCTCAATGGCCAGTTTGGGCCATGTTCTCAGGTGGCTTCTATCCATATGCAAAGGCCTCAGAACCCCACTTGGCTCCATATCAAGCCATACCAGTGAGTAATCTACTTCACTGGGCACTACACATCAGTGTGCTCCCAGCTACTAGCAGGGAGAAGGCGTTGCTGTCTTCCATAATGGGGCCTCCATAATGGGGCCACCACAATGCCCAATGGGGAGTTGGGACATCTGACTACAGCTTTAGTCTCATATGTTGGAGCTTTGAGCTAACTTCCAGGTTGCTATCTAAAAAGGAACAACTGACCACCAGATAGTGCTGAGGCATCCTGCTTATGCATGAACTTTCTGGACCGTTGCCTACGATCAATAAAAAGTAGTAAATATTTTTTCCTTATGGGCTGTGTACCTATCCTAGAACTATCCCTACTTCACCTTTTGCAGCCGCAGCCCCCCTTATTTATGGCCAATGTAAATTTTTTGCAAAACAACTTCTTTATAAAGAGCTTCATCAGCACCAGGACAGTTAACATGTTTATCTTCCCCATTTACCGTAGTCTGGCTGCTGCTGGTTTAAACAGCATACCCAGGACCTGATCCTTTTTATTGGCTAGCATATGGCTCAATAAACCCTTTCTTTCAGAAAAGCTTTCAGCAGTGAAGGTTTTTGTTTAACAGTTGAGATGTGTAGTCCACTTAGAAATGTTTTTACCAAAATGATTAAAGTAGAAACCAATTGGCTGTGATGGGTGTAGGCTTCAGTTGCCTTAAAAATTTGAGGTTGCAAATGTCTCAGAGCCTCTCCCTGAGCAATCTCTGCTCCCTGTTAACCTGGAGCTCCCTGAGAACAAGATGCTTTCCTCAATGGCCAGTCTAGGCCAGTTCAGGAGGGCTTGGCTGAATGGTATGCTCTTTTGCCCTTGGCTTTCCAGAATAGATCTCTACATTGGGGGTTTAAGGTTGGATGTGACATGTAGTTGCATTTTGTTTGGCTTTCCCTTTAAAATATTTTTTTGAGTTTTTTATCAATTTTTACAGATTGGAAGATTTCACTTAAAACTTCAGACTTTGTGTTTACTTGAAGAAACCAGTAGATCAGGTCACACTGTGCCCTCACTGCCTCAGTGATGGTAACAGCTGGAGGCCTCTTGGGGCTGGGCTTATTTTTTCCAATTTGCTACAGTCCCTACCAATTCCTATTGGTCCTCCAATAACAATGCCATATGATATAGGTATATAGATATTTATAGATAGATAGATAGATAGATAGATAGATAGACTGATTGATAGATAAATGATATATGTATCATGGCAGTCCCATGATCTGCCATCTGCAGGCTGGAGACCCAGTGAAGCCATTGATGTGATTCAGTCTGGGTCTGAAGGCCTTAGAACCAGGGAAACTGATGGTATAAATCCCAGTTCCAGAGCAGGGGAAGATGAGATGAGCACCCCTTAATCAGTGAGCCAAGCAAAAGGGGACAAATTCCTCCTTCGTCTGCCTTATAGTGTCTACCTACTTACTTTGCTTTGTGGAGGGTCACCTATTTTATGAATCCATTCATTCAAATGCTAATCTCACCTGGAAATGCCCTAACAGACACACTCAGAAACATGTTTAAAGTGGCCACTCAAATTGACATGTAAAATTAATCATCACTGGGATCCTTGATAGAAAAGTTTTCTTTCACTCTGGGAGGTTATACGAGGTCTGTCTAGAAAGTATCCAGCCATGTACTATGAAAAATAGAGACATTATTGAAAAATATACCAGAAACATTGTATATAGGACAATGACACCTCAGTCTCCTTCAGAATAGGCACCTTGGGTCTTCACACAGTTCTCCCAGCTTCTCTTCCACTGTTAAACACTCTGCAATATCCTTTGTTGGAATCGCCATCAGCTGCCCCATTTTATTTTCCTGAATCTCATTGATGGTCTGAAATCTCTTACCTTTCAAATGTGATTTTAGTTTTGGAAAATCCAGAAGTTACAGTGTGCCAAATCTGAGCTGTAGTGGGGCTGAGTCACCTGGGTGATTGATGTTTCGCCAGACAACTCTGCACAAGACGTGAAGCATGAACAGGCGAAGTGTTGTGATGAAGCTGCCAGTCACCAGTTGCCCACAGCTGTGGCTGTTTTTATGTATTGCATCTTTAAACTGATGAAGAAGTCCTTACTAATTGTTTGGTCTTAAGGGGCATACTCGTGATGGACAACACCCTCCCAATTAAAAAAACATAGTTAACATGGTCTTGATCTTGCTGAGACTTTGCCATACCTTCTTCAGGTGTGGAGAAGCAGGCAACTTCCATTGGGATGACAGGGCCTTCATTTCTGGACTATAGCCATAGTCTGTTATGACCTTCTTGCAGAAATCTGGTTCATTGGTAGGGGTTTGAATCAAGTCATTAGTACCTGCTACATGATGTTCCTTCTGCTCTGGTAGCAGAAGCCATGGAATGAATTTTGCCATAACATATGCAAAGATCCTGCGTGAAAATATTGGACACAGTAGTTTTTTGAATCCCTGGATCAGCTTCTGGTTTTTGCACTGTCAGTTGCTGATCTTTGTTGATTGCAGCTCATACACATTCAACATTCTTAGGTGTTCTGCTTGTTGTAGGCCTTCCAGAATGTGGACCACTTTCAACAGATTCTTGAGCATCTTTTTAAAAAAGATTTTATTTATTTTTTAGACAGGAAGGGAGGGAGAAACAGAAAGAGAGAAACATCAATGTGTGGTTGCCTCTTGCATGCCCCCTACCAGGGACCTGGCCAGCAACCCAGGCATGTGCCCTGAGTGGAAATTGAACCAGCGACTCTCTGTTTCACAGTCTGGTGCTCAATCCACTGAGCAACACCAGCCAGGGCAGATTCTTGAGCATCTTTGAGGCATTTGTGCCACACTTTTATTTGTGCTGCACTCATAGATTCATCCCTGAAAGCCTTCTGAATCATCCCAATAGTTTCTGCAGAGAAATGTTCAAGCTTAATGCAAAATTTCATACAGATTCATTGCTATACTTGCTCAATCACTTTGAATGTGACGGCCACACAATACACATCCTCGCTCAATGGTTTATACTGCCTCCACTGACTAGTACAATGTAGTCGTCATTGTTCATGCATACTCATTGAAGTCCACTCTCCATGGCTGCCAGGTTACATTGATGTTGTGCAAACTGTTCTCATTATATTTACAATGGCTGGACTTTTTCCAGACACAACTTGTAATAAGAAATATGTATTTGGTCTTCCTTCCCATATCTAGCACAGAGCTTCTAAAACCCTTGGAATTTCTTAAGCAATAAGAGTGATAAAGGTGTTTTGATAGTAATAACAAACTCCTTTCATGCACACTTGAGTTTATGTTAGTAAGGTGATTTTGGGTAGTGGGGAGAGGGGCTGGAATTTGGATCGATTGCCAATAGCCAGTGACTAAATCAATCATGCCTGTGTAATGAAGCCTCTCCAAAAAACCAAAAGGATGGGTTTTGGAGAGCTTCCAGGTTGGAGAACACTGGAAGGTTGGGAAGAGTGATATACTTGGAGAGAGCATGGAAGCTCTGAGTCCTTTCCCCATACTTTGCCCTATGCACCGTTTTCATCTGGCTGTTATGACAAACCTAAAAATAAAAAAGCCAAAGTGAGAGGTAACAAACCTTTATTTGAAAGAGAGCTCTAAGGATTCTCTGAACCTTGAGAAAGATAAACATAAGTGGAGTCCTAGAGCAAAAGATCCTGAAACATCACTGGAGGCAAAATGAGAAAACTAAAGCTGTCCTACTTTGAGCATATCATGAGAAGGCAAGGTTGATTGAAAGAGACAATGATGTTGGGAAAAATGGAAGGCAGCAGGGAAAGAGGAAGACAAACTATGAGATGAATTGACTCCATAAAAGAAGCGATAGGCATGAGTCTGCAGGAGCTGAGCAGGGCTGTTGAGGACAGAACACTGTGGACGTCACTCATTCACAGAGTTGCCAGGAGTCAGAGCCAACTCAGTGGCATGTACCACACACGAAAGTTATTTTGCCAAGTTCAAACATTCCAAAGGTTCAAGGAACAAGGCAGATCCTCTGAAATAGCTATCCTGACTACATTTTTAAATGGATCAACTTATGCCAACATTTCACATAATAAACTGGTAATCTAGTAAGTAAAATGTTCCTCTGAGTTCTATGAGCTGCTCTAACAAAATTAATCAAACCCAAGGAGGAAGGTCATGACAACCTCCAATTTACTTCCAGTCAGTCAGAAGCATAGGTGACAACCTGGACTTGCAACTGGTGTCTGAAGTGGGGGGTGGAGTCTTTGTAGCACTGAACCCTTAACCTATGGAATCTGATCCTATCTCCAGGTAGACGTGTCAGAATTGACTTAATTGTCTGGTGGTATTGAGAAAAAAAATTCACATTGGAACTCCTGACCCCAGCTCATCCCCAATCCTGCCAGAACTTGGAAAGTCCTGTTCATTTAGTTGGTAATGCCAAGTCTATAGTGATGCCTTTCAGCCTGTCAGAGGTGCTGGGCAATTTCTCCCCGTATGCAAACAAAAACTGGTTTTCACTTGGCATAATGTCCTCAGGGTTCATGTCATCATGTGTCAGAATTTTCTTCCTTTTTAAGGCCGAATTATATTTCTTTATGTGGGATAGACCACATTTTGTTTATCTACTCATATGTTAGTACACTTGGGTTGCTTTCATCTTCTGGCTATTGTGAATAGTGCTGTTATTAGCATGGATGTACAGACCTCTGTTAGATTCTCTGTTTTCATTGTTTTGGGGGGAATATACCCAGAAGTGGAGTTGCTGGGTCATATGGTAATTCTAGGTTTAGTATTTTTAGGAACTGCCATACTGTTCTCTATAGTAGAAAAAATATTTAATTATAAAAATTACTTAAAAACACTCATACTCTTAAACAAAATCAAATAGTGCCAATGGCAGTGAAAGTACACTTTTCCCACCTCACTTTATAAGTAGTTACAGGTTCTAGCAGTGTATCTTTGTAGGGACTTTCTAAGGATATGCAGGCACATGAACATATGTATAGTTTCCCCTCCTATACAAACAGATCCTCCTAAAGAATGTTCTCCATTGATTTTTCCTAACAATATATTTTAGTGGAGACATACAGAATATAAAAGTCCCTGTTTTAAAGTGTGCATACTCACTGTGTTCTGTACTATCACCACTAATTCCAGGACATTTCCATTGTCCCAAAAAGAAACCCTGCAGCTATTAGCAGTCTTAATTCTACCTCTCCCCCACCCCTAGGTAACCACTAGTTTCTGCTTTTTTGGATTTACTCATTCCGGACATTTAATATAAATCAAATCATACAATGTGTGTGGTCTTTTGTGTCTGGCTTATACCTCTTAGCATGTTTTCAAGTTTATCCATGTTGTAGCATGCACTTCTTCTGTACTTCATTCATTTTTAAATAAAGATTTTATTGACCCACTCATTTGCTGATGGATCAAAAAACTATGGTACATTTACACAATGGAATTCTACGCAGCAGAAAGAAAGAAGGAGCTTATACCCTTTGTAACAGCATGGATGGAACTGGAGAGCATTATGCTAAGTGAAATAAGCCAGACGGTGAGGGACAAATACCATATGATCTCACCTTCAACTGGAACATAATCAACAAAAGAAAAAAGCAAACAAAATATAACCAGAGACATTGAAATTAAGAACAATGTAACAATAGCCAGAGGGGAGTGGGGAGGGGATAGTGGGGAGAGGGGTCTACAGGAGCTACTATAAAGGACACAAGGACAAAATCAAGGGGGAGGGTAGAGGTGGGGGAGGGAGGTGGGATTGGCTGGGGTGGGATGGAGGGATGGGGAGAAAATGCAGACAATTGTAACTGAATAAAAATTAAAAAAATAAAAATAAAATAAAGATTTTGTTTATTTATTTTTAGAGAGATGGGAAGGCAGGGAGAAAGACAGGGAGAGAAACATCAATAGGTTATCTCTCCCACACCCTTAACTGGGGACCCGGCCTGCAACCCAGGCATGTGCCCCACCTGGGAATCGAACCAGTGACCTTCCAGCTTGCAATCTATCACTCAATCCACTGAGCTACACCAACCAGGGCCGTACTTCATTCTTTCTAATGGCTGAATAATATTCCATTGTGTGGATAGACCACATTGTGTTTACCCATTCATCTGTTGATGAGTGGTTGTTTCCAGTTTATATTGCAGAGATTATGAACAATGCTGCTTTAAATATTCACATACAAGTTTTTGTGTGGATGTATTTTCATTTCTCTTGGGTATATGCCTAAGAGTGGAATTGCTGGGTGAGGTGGAAATTCTATACTTAACTTTTTGAGAAGCTGCTAAGATTTTTTCCACAGTGGCTTCACCATTTTACATTCCCACCAAAAATGTATGAGGGTTCCCATTTATTCACAGCCTCACCAATACTCGTTTTTTTCCATTAAAATAAAAACTATAGTTATCTTAGTGGGTGTGAAGTGGCATATCTCATTGTGGTTTTGATTTGCATTTTCTTAATGACTAATGATGTTGAGCATCTTTTCAGGTGCTTATTGGAAATCTGTATTTTTTATTCAGAGAAATATCTATTCAAAAAAAAAGAAATATCTATTCAAATACTTTGTCTCTTTTCAAATTGGGTTGTTTGTCTTTTTGTTGGTGAGTTGAAGGAGTTTTAAAACTATATTCTGGATAGTTGATCCTTATCAGATATATGATTTGCAAATTTCTCCCCCATTTTGTGGATAGTCTTTTCAATTCGTTGTTGGTGTACTTTGACCCAAGGTTTTTTTTTTTAAATCCTCACCCAAGGATATGTTTTATTGATGAGAGAGAGAGAGAGAGAGAGAGAGAGAGAGAGAGAGAGAAACATCAATTGGTTGCCTTTGACCAGGGATTGAACCTATAACCTAGGTATGTGTCCTGACCAGGAATGGAAGCCGCAACCTTTTTGGTGTACAGGATGATGTTCCAACCAACTGAGCCACCCCGCTTGGGCCCAAAAGAGTTTTTAATTTTGATAAAGCCAAATTTGTTTCTTTCATTACTTGTACTTTTGGCTTCATATCTGAGAAATTGTTACAGAAACACTCCCTTCTCCCCTGGGGTTTTCTGCTCTTGGTTCTTTTTGGTTGCTGCTGGTAAGAATTGTGGCTCTCAATGCTAGAGTTTGATAAAAAGAAAATAAACTATTTTTTCAAAAGTTATACAGATTTAGAGTAATGGCAGAATGTTGCCGTTAAATCCCAAAGTCCCTTTAAAACACTCACAAACACATGCACAGTTCTTGCTTGCCAAACCAGGCCAGTCAGGGGTACCGTCTCTCAGGAAAAGATAATAGAAGTCCATAGCTCAGCTAGACTCCTGTTCTTAATCCAAAACCACGTCCTCTTGGTGGGCAGGGGAATCATTCTGCATCCTTTCAAACCAAGTGGCCAAGAAAGAGAGCTCCGCATGGCACCTACATCTTGCTTTCCTGCTTTCTAAGATGTGTGGTCAAGAGAGCCCTTTCTCTGCTCCCACAACACATGGTTAAGCACCAGCATGGTTGCTGCACCTGGGTTTAAATCCCAGCACTGGATCTTCTTTGTAACTCCATTTCTGACTCCTCCCATACTGGGTTAGATCTGCCAATAGTCTGGTTTCTTCCGCCTTTCTCGGTTGGCATTGTTAGTCCAGGCAAGGATGTTCCTGTGCCGCAGAAACTGCCTCCAAGCTGCTCTTGCAGGTGCAGGAAGCCTGTTTGGCTACATCACTACAATGCATCATGGGTTAGAGTTACGCCCATCTCCCTGGCTCCTCAGGGGCACATGTTTTAATATTGTTAAAACACCGGCCAAGTTCTTTAGATGTGCAAGGTAGCTCTCAATCGCCTTGCTCCACTTCCTTCATTCCCCAAGTGATAGCTATGGACGTTTTCTCCATTTTGGGGGACTTCAGCTCAACACCCTGTTACAAATTTCCTAATCCAAGATCACACAGATTTTCACTTAGTTTTTTTTTTCTAATAGTTTTAGCTTTTACATTTAGGTCTTTGATCCATTTTGAATTACTTTTTATGTATGGTGTGAGGCAGGAGGTCCAAATTATTATTTTTTTACATGTGGATATCCAGTTTTGTAAGCAGCATTTGTTGAAAAAATTATTCTTTCCTCCTTTGAATGGTCTTGGAAAAATACATTTTTGGCATATTCATACATATACATATAAACATGTTTCCTTTTTTCAATACCATTGATGTACATTCTTTTTAAAGTACTTTTCATAACAAAACATTAATCTATTCATATATATTTAATGAGTCTTTGCTGCTAGCCTATGGGCATATAGATGTGAAAGGGACTGACACAGTTCCTGGTCTCAATGAGTCTCCATTCTAAAGGGTACACAGACAATGGAACATCAGGGAAAGGGACAAATAAAAACAATTGCAATTAAGAGCTATAAAAATAAACATATAAAGGGGGAGTTGAGAATAAGGGTCTGGGTGAAGGTGTACTTTGGTAAGACTTCCCAGAGGAAAGACTTCCCAGAGGAAAGACTTTGCTAAAGACTTTGCTAAAAAGACTTTGCTAAAGACTTTGCTAAAAGACTTCCCAGAGGAATCAAAGACCAGCTCTGCAAAGTCTCTGAGGCTGAAATTGTTCGGCCTGTAGGAGAAACTGGGAAAAAGATAGTGGCTGTGAGATTGTAGAGTGAGGGCTAACATGGTGAGAAATGAGAGCAAAGAGGTGTGTACTCCGGGGGATACCAGCAAGGCCACAAGGGAAATGGGGAGCACAAAGGAGAGCACAATTAGATTTCCATTTTTGTAACATCACAAAAGTCTGCACTTAGACTCAATCTACAGAAAATAGATTGAGTGGAGGGGGTGGTAGATGGAGGATGAGGACCAGGTATGGAGTTATTTTCCTAAGGACTCAGGGGTGAAACAGGGGTTTGGATCTTGGTGCAGACATGAAAAGTGGAGGGACTCCGGATTGAATCTGGAGGTGCAGGGGTGAGGGGAAGGAGGCAGGGCAAGGGCTGAGTTGAGAGCTATCAGGTGAATTGTGTGCCTTACTAGGAAATGCAACTGGAAGTGTAGGCAGGGGTCTCGGGGAAGCCCTAGATGCCAGGAAAGGATCTGGAGGTTCTGCAAGAGAGGTCTGTGGCCAGAGGCCAGTCGGGAACGGCTCGCAATTTGGCTAGTTTCCTGAAGAAGGTGTCAGGCCTGTGCGACCTCGGGCAATGGACTGCAGCTCTTTATGCCTCAGTTTCCTCAATCTTGTGAATGTGAAGGTTGGCAGCTGCAATTATTAACCCACTACCCAGATGAAAGAGGACTGCTTTAAGTCAGGCTAGCGAATAAAACCGCAGCTCTCGAAGTAGGGAATCTGACCAGGTCGCGGGACCGCGGAGGGATGCCCTTCACTTCTCATGCACCGCCTAGGCCCGCAGCTCAAGCACAGGCGCAGCTCCGGGCCGTGCTCCGCGCCGGGTTTTGCAGCCGGCTCTCCGGAGCAGCCGCACAGCGTCGCTCACGCCTGGGCGGGGCATACCACGCTTCCACCAAGCGGCGACTAGGACGCCCCTGCTGGGTCCAAGATGGATCTCCCGGCGCTAGTCGCTGCCCCGACCCCTCGCGGAGCCCAACATGGCGGCGGTCCTGGCCGACTCCGCCGAGGTCCCGGGCCTCCGCCCAGCGCGGACCCCGCGTGCCGCCACCTGCTGCTCCTGCGTGGTCCTGAGGACGATGGGTCCGGACCGCTGCGATGGGAGGCCCGGGCGGCGGCGGACCCTGGGCCAAGCCAGGCGACCCTCGAGGATGGCGGTGACTCCTTCTTGGTGCTGCTGGAAGTGCCGCGCGGCGTCGCGGCCGAGACTTTTGGGCGACGAGAGGCTGAGTCTGGCGCGGGCTCGAGTCCTGCAGGCCGTCCTCAGCAGGGCTCCAGCGGCGCGGCTGCCATCCCCGGGCCTGGCGGGGCCCTCACGAACACAGTCACTCTCAGCAGCCAGGACTTGGTCGTGCGTTTCGACCACGGAGTCTTCACGCTGGCCACCGCGCAGCCGCCGCCACTGGCCCCGCCATCCCGGGGCCAGCCCCCGCAGCCATGCGAGGAGTCTGCGAGCCGAGCGGAGGGCCGCCGCGGGACCCCGGGTCCCGGCGCGCTCGGCTACCGCTGCCCTGAGCCGCAGTGCGCGCTTTCCTTCGCCAAGAAGCATCAGCTTAAGGTGCACCTACTGACACACGGAGGCAGCCAGGGCCGGCGACCCTTCAAATGCCCCCTGGACGGCTGCGGCTGGGCCTTCACCACCTCCTATAAACTCAAGCGACATCTGCAGTCGCACGACAAACTGCGGCCTTTCGGCTGCCCGGTGGGTGGCTGCGGCAAGAAGTTCACCACTGTGTACAACCTCAAAGCGCACATGAAGGGCCACGAGCAGGAGAACTTGTTCAAGTGTGAGGTGTGCGCCGAGCGCTTCCCCACTCAGGCCAAGCTCAGCTCCCACCAGCGCAGCCACTTCGAGCCCGAGCGGCCCTACAAGTGTGATTTTCCCGGTAACCCGGGGTCTGCGGGCGGGATGCGGGGTGGCTCCCGGGACCCAGATCGAAATGCAGTTACTCAGACCGCATGCGGCGGTGCCCTGCCCCCGGCTGCTGGGTTGGGCAGGATTTAAACTAGGTGGGCCTTGTTTGAGAGGTGGGAACGAAAGCTCACCGCCCAGGTCACCTGAACCCTGCATTGCCGCCGAGATTTCGACAGCGAGGTGTCACAGATAATCAGTTGTCTTTCCGCCACGGTGGAGGCAGCAGGTCTTTCTGAAGGTGCTTCTGGTGGTTAATGAAAGAAAGAACGCATCTTCCCAGAGATTTGTTATGAGACAGGTCTTTATTTCTCTCGGTGTCATCATTTAGAAATACTCATATTTATGGGGCGCAAATTCGGTGCCAGAGGAAAACAGATGAGTGGTCAGATGTAAGACCCTGACATGGTGTAGCACAGATTTTTGTGCCTTTTATACTTTTCTTTGGACTTCACAGTTTTGTGAAGTTCTTAAAATTACCCTCATTTTACAAATGAAGCAACTGAAGCCGAGCAATTGGAAAAAAATTCAGTGGTGTTTTTTTTCTCCACATTGATTGCCTGCGGTGGTGGATAGGTGGGTTTAGTTGCTCTAAGATGGACACAATGCCTCCTGGGAGAAAGAGGAGATTCATTTCTGGGAAGGAGTAGGCTTGGGGAAAGTTGACTGATGGGTAAAACTGCAGGGCCAATGCAGGAAATGTGGGCTGTGGGGAAGGTGTGGGAGGGCCAAGCAGAGGATGAAGGCAAGCATGCACCTAGCATGATCCCCATGAGTGTGTTGACATGTTATAAAATATACTCAAATATAGGGATTTTGAAAGTGAAATGAACAAATGCTAACAAGTTCTAGTGTTTTCCCCCCACATGTTGTAGATTGTTTTGTGTGTCCCTCTTTGTGAAGAACATGGCTTTAGGCCACTGATTGGAAACCTTTTTCAGTCATACACTCTGGGAATCTGACAGTAACTTAAAGACTGTTTTTTAGTAAAATGTACAGAGAGCATGATTCTGAGTATAATACTTGGAAAATCAAGGACCCATCCTGCTTTAGAGTATGAGGTCTTCTGAGGGCTTTGAGCTAGATCAGGGATGTCAAACTCATTTTAATTGGGGGCCACATCAGCCTCGCAGTTGCCTTCAAAGGGCCAAATATAATTTTAGGACTGTATAAATGTAACTACTCCTTAACTGTTAAGGAGTTGAAATTACATTCGGTCCTTTGAAGGCAACTGCAAGGCTGATGAGGCCCCTGGTGAAAACGAGTTTGACATCCCTGAGCTAGATGATCTGTGGGGTGTCAGTGTTTGAGATGGGTAGGAGGAGGAGATGGATCAGTGAAGCCCCAAGAAATGTTTCAGATTCAGCATGCTCAGATTTACCTGACCAAGTAGTCATCTACACCAAAACCCCAAATTGGAAAGTGGGGGTGGAGAGCAGACTAAGGGCAAAGAGGATAATCTTAGGCATTTCGAGAGGGTAGGTTTTCTCAGTTCAGTGTTGCCAGGAGAACAGGGCTCCTTGGCCAGTACTTTTATGTGATATGTGGTGCTGTGCAGTGTGTATCTGCTGGGTGGTTTACAGGCACTATGGTAGCATGTTAAAGGCTGTGAGAAGAGTTGCAAGTAGGACACCTGATAAGTGTCTTGTAGTCTGATATCTTCCACCCTCTTTGAGCACCAAATGTTTTTTTCAAAGGAGAACTATTGGTGTGGAAAGTGTGGGAATTGCTTAGGTAGGCTGCTTTGGGTGGGGCTCAACTTGGGGCTGAAGATGGAGGGGATAGAAAAGACCATGTGAGTGAAGACCAGCTCCAGTAACCTCCTTTGACAGAGCAGGGAGCCCTGAGGAAATGGGCAGAAGGAGAAAGAGAAGCCAAATGACAGCAGTGGGGGCTGCCAGTTGCAGAGGATGTCAGGAGGGACATTTATAATTGTAGAGGATGCAGCATCAACCCAAGGGTTAAAAGGTCTCAGATACTACAGTGATTTGTGGCCATTCCAACTCAACCCTAACAGAAAATCTTGTTCCTTGTCTAATTTTTCTCGTTGGATTTTCTTGGGTCTCACACTGGCAGCATTGACATTAGAGTTGACAATGCATGCAAGATCTGTGCCACAGAACTGGGAGCAGGTGGTTGTGATTGGTGGACTTTCCTTGATCAGGTCCTTCATCTCTAAGTCACATCAAAACAAGTGGCTTGTGTGAGCCTGTTGACTGCCCTTAGCCACCCTTACTTTAGCTATTACAAAGGCAGATGTCAATGGTAGTAAGTTTCTAGAGGTGCTTCTTAATCATTTTATTCCTTGTCTGCTTCAGTCAAGGCCAGCAGTGAATGTCCTGGTTGGTGACTAGCGTAGCTGTGTTGTGTGATTTTTGCCACACCAGTGAGCAGGTCTGTTTTTGTTGTTCAGGCTGTGAGAAGACCTTCATCACAGTGAGTGCTCTGTTTTCCCATAACCGTGCCCACTTCAGAGAACAGGAGCTCTTTTCCTGCTCCTTTCCTGGTTGCAGCAAACAGTATGACAAAGCCTGCCGCCTGAAAATTCACCTGAGAAGTCATACAGGTAATGAGCTAGAGAATGCAATGTCATTTGGACCCAAGATTTGTCTTTGTAGTAGCTTGCAGTTATAATTATGTGATATAACTTTTTCTTTTCTAAGGTGAAAGACCTTTTATTTGTGACTCTGACAGTTGTGGCTGGACCTTTACCAGCATGTCTAAACTCCTGAGGCACAAAAGGTAATCTATACATTTTGGTTGAATTAATAAGTTTTGAAAATGAATGAATTGTTTCTTAGTAGCAGAAGCCTATCAATGAAATATATGTCATTTTTTTAAGTTATAAGACAGCTGAATGTAGGTAATTTTGAAAATTCAGAAAGTTATAAAAAGAACCACTGAGAACCTGATCATCTAAAGTCAGTTTTTTTACTGTGTACAGTTGTTTTTAAATTTAATTGGCACCCTTTATATACAATCCTATATTTTTAAGAAAATTAACATGTGGAATAAGCTTTCCTCATACTGTACAAACTTTCCATGGTGATAATGATCACCTTGGAGGGCTTAGTCTACCCGATCATGATGCTCAGCACTTTGCATGTGTATCTCTTTTAGTCTTCACAGCTTTGACTCTGATGTTTTTGTTCTCCCTGTTTTGCATTGGGACTCAAGAGCTTGGGTGGTTTGTCCATGCTTGCACAGCTAGGGTTTGAGGGGTTTAATATAAAAATGTTAATTGAAAAGACAGTGTTTATGCATGGGTTTGAGAAGGTCCTTTTAGCATTGCATTGGATTTTCTGTGCATACTTATCATGCCCTCTGTGGGTTGGAAAGCTTGCTTATTGGGATTCCTTAACAGTGAAAGTAGCTTTATCAATACATTGGGACTCAGCTGTTTCTAGATTAAAGCAGCACTGATTGTTCTGTGTCTGCCTTTCAAATCAGCTAGTATTAAAGTAGAATTTCTAATATTACAGGGTTTCTAAACTGCAAATATGCCCATGTGGGCTAGAGACACAATTAAGATTTTTCTGAAGTGTACTGGTTGTTTTTTTAAAAATGCAAAGTGTTTACAGTTTGGGTATATTTTGCAGAATTTTAAACAAAGGGTCACCTGTGAGGCTTGGTACCTTCAGGTTGTGTGAGTAATTAGTGTCCTGTTTTTCTGTTCTTGCAGGAAACATGATGACGACCGGAGGTTTACCTGCCCTGTTGAAGGCTGTGGGAAGTCATTCACCAGAGCAGAGCATCTGAAAGGCCACAGTATCACCCACTTGGGCACAAAACCATTTGAGTGTCCTGTGGAAGGTAGATTTTAATATGTTACTTTGAGCTGTAAACTAGCTCCATTTCCACACTGATATTGTAAATTGTAGCTGTTTAAAGGTAAGTTTTAGTTGCTTAAAGACAAAGTGAGTGTAAGTTGTAGCATTAGATTTACTTGGTTTTTAGTTAACTGGTCTAAGGAGCAATGTATTGGAGAGAACAGACTTCAGAATCAGACCTGGTTTGACCTTTGGCCCTGCAGTGCTCTCACTAGATCTGTGACTCTAGTTATTTACCTGCTTAATTTGGTCGTTGTGAATATTTGGTGAAATAGCCTGAAAAATGCCTGTTTTGGCTTCTGGCACATATCGTGGACTCAGTAAATGGATGCTACTCATGGCGATTGGATAGCAGTAAAGCTAGGCTGGCTTTTTAGAAGGGTATCAGGGATTTTTTTTTTTTTCCTCTCTAAAACACTGAAGGTTTGATTCATTTACCCAAAGTGTGACTTGGCTATGCTGGCCTTACTCTAGTGCTGCAGAGGCACTGGGAGGTGGCAGAGCCAGGTCAGTCTACAGTTGTGAATTTGAATCCTGGCTCTACCCTCCCCTAAGTTGGTGACCTCAGGCAAGCTTCTCTGGTTAATAAAGACCTATTCGAAGCTAAGACCATTTCCTACAAAGTAATGAATATAATACAGATGATATAACCAAGACTCAGTTCTCTTCATCAGAGCTCAGTGAGAGTATGACATGTAGACAGGTAACATGTAGAGTGCTGTGGAGACACAAAGGTCACCTATACTGTTTCTAGGGCATGGGAATGGCCTCCCAGTCAGCTGAAGAGTGAGGAAGAGCTAGCCAAGTGTTGGGGTGGCAGAAAGGCCAGAGAGGGGAGATCTCCCAGTACTATAAGAAAAGCAGGCTCTTGAGTGCTTGGGGCAGGGGACCAATGAGATCATATTTGAGTTTAGGCTCAGTGTGGTTTTCTGGTGAGAAGGTCTGGTGCCTGGACTGGGGTTTGGCGGAGGGAAGGAAGGGAAGGCATAGACAAGAGAGGTAGAAGTTAGAATTAACAGTGCTTGGTGACAGATTTGGAAGATGGGGGTTGAGGGAGAGGCAGTAGTTGGGGTCAGTATCTCAGTTTGGAGGGGGACACAGGGCAATAGTTGGAGGAAGAGGAGTTCTGTTTGGACATGCTGCATTTTAGGTACCTGTGCACTTTGCAAATTGAGTTCCTCAGAGGGCAGGGAGCTGTACTGCCAGGCTTGGTGAGTAGGTGGTCTGGAGTGAGGCAGGCAGCATACCAGTAATCATTTATGCCATGGAAATGGATGTAATTTTCAAGGAACAATGTCTAGTTGACCCTTGAACAACATGGATTTGAACTGTGTGAGTCCACTTACATGCACATTTTTTACAGTTGACAGCAATTCAGTTGACCAACACAGTTCAAACCCATGTTGTTCAAGGGTCAAGACCTCTATGGTTGGGAATATGAGTACCTGGAGGGCTGGCTGTAGTCATACATGGATTTTTGACAGAGAAGATGTCAGCCCACCTAACTCCTTTATTGTTCAAGGGTCAACTGTAAATTGAAGAGAGGCAGTATAGTGATTAAGAGTGTGAATGCTGGAGTCAGACTGCCTGGATTCAAATCCAGGGTCTGCCCTTAAGTAGCTCTGTGACCTTGGTTGAGCAGCTCAAGCTTTCTGTGCCTCTTCATTATCTGTAAAGCAGTAATAAAACCTCATAGGTTTATTATGAGGTTTCAGTTAGTTAATAAGTTTAATTAAGGTACATATAAACCATCTGAAAAGGTTACCTATTGCTGTTGTGATTTGTTATTATCAAGGAGGCCTAGGACAAAACCCTGGGGACTGCCACAAATTCAGGTGAAAACTAGAAGGAGACCCTGAAGCCAAGAGAGGAGGATGTTTGGAAAAGGAGGGGAGTCCTGAGTGCTGAGGTACAGCAGGTTGGTGAGGAATGCAGGGTCATTGGATTGTTTCACTCCCGAAGCAAGGTTTGAGGTTCAGTGGAGTAGCTGGGGAAGAGCTCTGCTCTAGTACCTGAGAGCGGGGCTAGGGTGAGGCTAGAGATGCTTCTAGAGAGGTGGTTGAAGGAAAGAAGAAAGGGCAGTTGCTGGCTACGGTAGAGTTAGAGAGATGCAGATAATGGAGAGAGGCGTGATAGGGCATTGGCTTGTTGAAAGTGCTCTTGACTGTCAAGAGTGGCGGTGAAGGCAGGAGCTTGGTGGAGGGATCTCAGAGCCTGTTTTCAGATTGGGAAAGAATTGATATTCTTGGGTCTGGTTGATCATGCCATTTTCTATGCTTTTGTAGATGTTCCATAGTAAAAAGTTAAAAACAAGCACTATCTCCTTTTCCCTGGTAACCGGAAGAGGAAGAGAGAATAGAGGGCCATCAGCAGGGAGCATGTATGAGGAAGGACAGATGGGGGACCAAGGACAGCATGTATGGGATGGGCTCTTCTCTAGGGCACGTGTGGTAGTTTCTCTAGTATGTTGCAGAATGTCTCACAGGGAGTTGAGGTTGATAGATGTTTGTGTGGCCACTATGCAAATGATGATGCAGGCTGAGCAGATGCCTGTGGAAATTGCAGGTTTGGAGGGAAGCTTGTCCTTGAGGGACTGCTTTGCCCTTCCCCTGGGTGTGGTGTGTTGGTATAAAGGTGGATTGCTGTTTATTAATGTCTTTGATTTGTAAAGAACTGACACAAGTCTCAACATATAATGCTGTAATTAGGAAATAACACTTAACATGAAAAAATTGTCACATTCTGGTCATCAAAGAAAATACAAATTAAAATGAAATATATTGTGTTTCCTGTTCATTTAGCAAATATTTAAAAAAAATGGAAACTCAACTGCTGGCAAGAGTGTGTAGCAGATGTCCTCATTGTGGTTGATCTTGTTCTTTGGGAAAGCAGCTTGATTAAAAAATGTATTCAGCACCTCTGCTCTGTGATCTGCCTCCAGAAATCTGTGCTGAGTACTCCCAGCTGGAAGAAGGGGTCAGGAACATGGCAGATAGAGGGTATTGCCATGCACTGGGTGGAACACAGTAGGCATCGTAGACAAGATGCCTGAGGGTAAGACCTACAGTATCTGCTCTCTCTATGGTGTTTTCCAAATGTACTGGCATGAGCCTGACTAGAAAACAAGTTTGAAAATGATGTAAGTTCAGAACTCATCAGAGGCAGCCAAAACCCTTACTCATCTGGCCATATCCTATCTTTATAGCCTCTTTTCCCAAAATAGGCCTCCTCCTGGCCCTGGACTCTAGCAGTTCCCCCTCCCCACCCTGAAAGTTGCCACAGTATAAAGATGCTTGTTTCTACTTGGTTAGGCACTCTGTGAGTACTCTGTAGGTTGGTATTGTCCTCACACTTAGTCCTCATAATTCCTGTGAGGTTGGTGTCATTTCTACTTTACAGAAAGGGAAAAGGAGACTCCAAAAGGATAAATAAGGCTATACACTACAAAGGGCTGGATTAGAGTTGGGATACAGTCATGCTAGCTCCAGAGCAGGACCTGCCCACTCAGTGTTGCTGCCCTTTATGGCGTCCATGCCTTAGCTTGGCAGCTCCCTTGACCTGGATGACCTTGTTCTGCTCTGGCTGGCCCATACCACTTGTTGGGACCTAGTTACCCCACATGGTAGCTGCCCTCTGAAACCTTTTTTCTATCCTCTCTGGAGGTATGCTGCTTCCTCTGCTTCCAGCATATGCCACAGCACTAGAGCTGGTTTTATTCTGCCCTTTCTTATGACATCTGATTGTTTACATGTCCCTACCAGGTCACAAGCTGCCAAGAACCCCGCTTCTCCTTCTGTCCCTGTGGTGCAGACCTCCAACAGTGGAAAATCAAGGCATGAAGGAAGGTGGCTGTATTTTTGAATCTCTCTAGTTTTCCCTCTGACCTGTGTGCAGGTCAGCAATCTTGTTGATTGGCTAAGTAGTTGAGTAGTCAATAAGGCAGTGCCAGTTCCAGGTTCTGCTCATGCCCCTGACTTAGGGCCATTTGTTTGGTCCCTCTGGGCATCAGTTTCTCAGTGGTAAAATGATAGGAATTGGCCTTGGTGATCTGTTGAAATAGCTTCTAACTTTAAATGTCATACAATTATGGTTGTTATATAGTAGTAGCTTAATAGAGATGATCAGTATAAATTTTTAGCAATTGAATGTTTAAGGAGTTAACACTTAATTTAACTTAATCTTTCCAGCAGCCCTGTGTGATGGGTAAAGAAATAGGCTCAGAGTTAACTTGTCCAGGGTCACACATCTTATACACAAATGATGTGGAACTTCAAATCTCCTTTTAAAAACAGAGTTTGCTTTCAAATTTAATTCCTGTGATGCTACTTCAAGGGGTCTTCAGTGTATGTCTCTGGCCAGTAGTAGCCAAAGCATGTACGTGATTCTGATACGACAAGGAAATGTCAGCATTGGTTCCTTGGTAATCCACAGATTTAACAGTCATCATTATTTCTGTTCCAGGGTGCTGTGCCCGGTTCTCTGCTCGTAGCAGTCTCTACATTCACTCCAAGAAACACCTGCAGGATGTGGGTGTTCCAAAAAGCCGTTGCCCGGTCTCCAGCTGTAATAGACTGTTCACCTCCAAGCATAGCATGAAGGCACATGTCGTCAGGCAGCACAGCCGGCACCCAGGTCTGCTTGATTTTTGTCCCTTTTAGAGGGCTACAAAGATATGTAAGGTCAGCCTGTTTCAGAGAAGCAAAAGTGTATCATTCCTTCCTTAGCTTCTCTCAGAAGTTGGCTGAGTCTTAAGTTAATCTAGTGCTGTGAGGTCTTACCAGTCTAGGGACCATGACTGTCAAACCTGGTGGCCTCTTTTGGACTCTCCTGCCGCTTCTTGCCTCTGCTTCTCTGATCTGTCCTTGTCTGAAGTGCTTACATTGGAGAACATTCAGTCTTCTACTTTGTTGGCTTTTCCTAGCATATGCCTCCTAAGTCTGTGTCCCCCTGTGACCTAGGAACCCCCTGTGTTCCTCTGCCATTTCTATCTAGTTCAGCTGCTCTTTCTAAGTCCCATTGGTTCTTTCTGAGCATACCCTTTTGTCTCCTCCATTCTGGGGAAAGTCCTTGAAGACAAGAACAGAGTTGTGTTTCAGGATGTGGATGGGGACAGGATTGTGAGTGCAGAGAGGGAACCATGGCAGTTCTCTGGGAGGCAGGGGGTCCACAAGATAGCCTTGTTCATTTGGTAACTATTCCCTGGTGGCATGGAACTTAAGAGTCCTGTTTCTTGAGGCTGTAGTTCATAGTATTGTGGTCAGGATGTTGAGAGATCTGGGTGGCCATGTGATTGCCTCCCCTTAGAGCGCTCACATCGCCCTGCTCTCTGGGGTATGGTGGGGTTGCTGCATCTGGCAGGTCCTGGCCAGTGAAATCCTGGCAAACTATTATAGAGTTATCTGAACATGCTGCTAACCAGGTCTTGCTCATTGCCACCTGTGTGACAGGCAGCACCAGCCTTGGGGTGCAGCCATTTCCCAGCTGTGTGATCCTGGGCAGGGAATAGGCCTGCCAGCCCTGGTTTGTCCATCTTTCAAACACGGAATTTGAGTCGTTCTCACATTGCAATGTCTTGCTAAAGTGTCTAGGGCATGGTGAGTAGTTTAGTTCAGTGAATGTTTGTGCCCTTCCTGTGGCTTTCTCTGATCCCATTAGTGTGGTCACTTCTTCCCTCCTCTGGCTGTAACAGTGATTGCTTTGTATTTAAAGATGCTACCCTTCTAGACGCTAGGTAGGTATCTTGAGAACTCATGTTAGAGGCCGTCACCTCGGCTCAGAGGCCAGTTAGGTTCCTTATGCTGGTGTTCAGAAGCCCTCAGTGACTGATTAGGTTCTTGCCTCTGTCTCTAAAACCTACCTGCCCAACTGTGAGCTGGTGGTCTGTGATACCATGCACCTGGCCTCTAGCTTCTTCCCCTTTCCTAGCCTGGCTAATACAGAAGTCAGCAATAGCACTGTTTATTCTCTGGATATGAGAATCTCTCAGGTGCTTCTGTAGTGCCTGTTTTCCAGGCTCTGTGTTTATGATGTGACATTGACTTACTCATGTCATTCTTCCCTGCCACAAGTTAGGGGTGCATAGATGACCAGGTGTTTGCCCAGTGCTTGCCTCATGAGAAATAGGTGCTTGGGAACGTCCATTTATTGTGGACCAACTTTGCCAGGGGCTGTCCCTGGACTAGCTTTTTGAGTTTCTCCTCACAGTGGTCCTAGGATAGGGGGATCCTAACCATTCTGTCAATGACAAAGAAACTGAGATGGAAATGAGAAGGATTAGCTAGAGGTCACATAGGCAAAGAAGGGCTGGAACAAGGCCATGATTGTAACCTTATGCTAAGTGCTCTATTAATTAATGTTAATGATTTTTGAGTATCTGGTTCTTATACATAGCAGGTCTCTAGTAAAAGTGGAATTAATAAAGTGCTAAAAAGGAAATTTTTGGACAGACTACTATCTATTTGCACTAAGATTGTTATTCTTAATCTTTTCATAGGGAGCTGATTCCTCAAAATTGTCAAGGGAATTTTTGGAAAGTTTTGAAAAAAAGATAGTTTTCATTTTTAATTTTTCCAAAGAATCAGTTCCATTTTCTTTCAGAATGTTTCATCACTAAGAGATACTTAAGAAGCAATAATATATTGATCCTACATTTAAACCTTGAAGTGGTATGACAGTTAAAGAAGATATACTCTGAATTTGATTATTTTTAAATTTATTTGGGGGGGTTGTCTAGAGTAGATTCTTTCATAGGTTTGCAATGCAAATATAATAGGCACTCTGACCTGGTGTCCACATTTGGAAAGTAAGAGCTTGGATTAGCTAATGTTTGGTATGGGAGGAATAGAGCCAGGAACTGAGAGACTTTTTCCTGTGGCTGGGCGCTGGCACATTGTAGAAGTTGTAGGTAGGAATTTCTTAAGAATAACCTCAGGTCCTTGTTTGGCTCTGGATTTGGGATGATTGAGTGCACTTGTGTATAAACCCCCAACTTGAATATTCATTAAAATTTGAAAAACGTATTCCAGTGTTCATTATTCCCCCAGGGATATTCTGATTATTTAGGTTACTTAATTGGATAACTAATAACCAAATGATTAAAGAGTATTGGGACCGGTAAGACTGAATGAAGAGGGATCTACTAGAATTGTTTCTACTGTAATTATTAAATGTTACTTAAGGGCCAGCAGCCACTGTACCTGGTGCTAAGGTACAAAGATGGTCAGACAGACTGTACCCTCAGGATGATCATAGCAGGGGGTGGGGGGAGTATTAGAGGCTGGGGTAGAAAGGTGGTAGGGGGAGGGGAGTCCATCTCTAGAGTGCCTGGGGGACCAGGTCTCTTGAGTTCTCTGCAACTCCCTAGAGCTGGGGCCTACCGGCCAATTTTTTCTCCCCCATTCACCACCCCCAGATGACTCAAATCTGTTTTGGAGTGACAGCTAGTTGTGCAGTGAAGCATAGAGTTTGATGAGACATGAGCTGATACAAGCTAATTCCAAAAATATTCTCAGAACCAGAGTTCACCTCGGGTCTGACTTCGGAAGATTTGTATGCCATGGAAAGTTTTACAGTCTTCTCAGGGGTAGCTGTTGTACAGCAGAAAGAATACAGGATTTAAAGCCAGAAAGACGTGGCTCCAAGTTCTGTTACCCACTAATGTGATTTCAGAAAACTTTATTTAGACTCTTGAGTTATTTCCTCCATCTGGAGACATCCCTGTCAGCTCTAGGATTTGAGAAACATATGCAAAATGCCTGATGTGTCAGGCTTTCTTCATTGAATGTGCCACTTTTGATGTGCCAGGCAGCCGGGTCAGGAATTAGGCAGTAGGTGTTGCCTTGATGGGTTGCCAAACATCTTATGTACAAATAAAACTTCCTAGTCTTCTGCCCTGGCTGGTATAGCTCAGTTGATTGAGCATGGGTCTGCAAACCAAAAGGTCACTGCTTCAATTCCCAGTCTAGGGCACATGCCTGGGTTGTGGGCAGGTCCCTAGTAGGCAGCGCATGAGATACAACCACACATTGATGTTTCTCTCTCTCTCTTTTTCTCCTTCCTTTCCCCTCTCTCTAAAAATAAATAAATAAAATCTTAAAAAAAAAAAACTTCTTAGTCTACTAAGGGCATAAAATAACTGGACTGTTTATTCCTTTTCAGATCTCTTCCCTCAGCTAGGAGCTCCAAGTTCTCTTCCACTCTGTGAACTCGGAAGCCCAGGCCAAAGTGAGCTTAACAACATAGACCTGGCAGTACTCTTCTCTGATGCACCTGCTGATGGTGGTAGTGCAGCAGGGGCCTCGGGCGAGGCACTGACCCCTGGAATCCTGACTATTGATGTGACTTCTGTGAGCTCCTCTCTCGGAGAGACCATCCCTAATAATAGTTCCTTAGGGCCGATGGACCCACTGGTCTTGGTGGCTCACAATGACATTCCTCCAAGCCTGGACAGCCCTCTTGTTCTTGGGACATCAGCCACAGTTCTTCAGCAAAGCAACTTCAATATGGATGATATCCAGACTGTAAGTGCAGGAGGATTAGGCTGTCTGGGAGCTCTGCCTGTCAAGAACTTGAGTCAGGGCCCACGGTCTTTGACCTCCAGCAACAGTTTAGCAGTAAACACCACCACACTGACCTCTTCAAGCAACCCCCCAGGGAACACCAGTGTCCCAGAACTGCTGGCTTCAATCAAAGTGGAACCAGACTTACCTCCTGGCCCTGAAGCTGTCAGGCAGCAAAAACAAAGCAGAGAGGTGCCCCGGCCTGTGTTCTCCAGTCCTCCAGAAAAGCACAGTCGTCAGAGAGACACAGGGCTCAATGCAGGGACTGGCAACTTTTATTTGGTATGAAGTGCTATATTCAGTCACTGTCACATTGCCCACTTCTCTTACTCTCAATTTTGAGGATGTTCTGGATTGATCATTTATGTACAGACATTTCTTACTCTTTGTAAAAGAATGGAGCCCTGGACTGCCAGTTTGGAAATCTGAATTCTGATCCTGAGTCAGAACTGATTAGTTTTTACAACCTTGAGCAAATCACTTAACCTGTCTGAGCCTTAAAGTGTCATTTCTAAAATGAGGGGGATTGGCTAGATGATTTCTAAGGTCCATTTGAGTGCTGTGATTACTTGATAATGTGTTTCTTTTCCTTAAAAAAAATTGGTAGTATTTCATAATGTTGAAATAGTCTGCCTTTGCGCTTTCCACATAATAACAAGTCTTTAGACTTTAATAACCAGAGTAAGGGGGATCTTGTTATCAACTTTCTTTAGAGTTTTAATGGAAACTTTAAAATCATGCAAAACAATTTTTTTTTAAAGAATTAGAATTAAGGGGGAAAATGGGAGTAGTTTGTGAACCTTTGTTTCTGGAGGGTTATCAGTAGTTCTCCAATTTTGAGGCTTGACAGTTAATATACTTTATATCAGTTTTACATTTAATGTAATTTAAAAATAATTTAAAGATTCTTGGAGAAGTCTGATTTCTTGCCTCAGGTTCAGATGGGAATGATCAAACAGGGTTTTTTCTTTGTGGCACAGGTTAAATTTGATAGCAGTATTGTTCAAAATATTAAATCTTAGAACAACTTCTAAAAAAACGTTTAATTCTTTGAATTAGGATCAATTTTGAGGGATGTGGTAACTCATCTACCATGGAGCCAGCTTTTATGTCTTGAAAGAAGCTCCGTCTCTGTCTAGTCTTGTCTGGTGTCAAGACAATGTTGTGGGGGCATAGCTACATGTGCTAATCTCTGCTTCGGCGGCTGCAGCAGTTGCCTGGGCCTGGAGGGGACATGGCTGAGGCTCAAAGATTTGTGGGGTGTTACTGCCTGAGTGCAGGGTCTCAGTGCCTTGGGAAACAGTAGTTCTCTGGTGCCATTGCATCATCAGAGGCCTAACTGTGGGTGGAGGCAGGAGGAGCCACCATGACCTTGATCCTGACCCCTTGTTCATTTTCTCGCTAGCTGAGTGACATTGGGCTGCCTCAATTTTCTGAGCACAGATGGTGTATGGTGAATGGGTTACAGGTATGCCATGAGCTGTTTAGGGTTGTTCTTTCTCTTTTTGTAGTGATAAGTATTAAAATGTTTTTCTTAGAAAACATTCACAAACTCAGCTGAAGTCCTATTTAAATACTGTAATACTGTTTGACTCCCTCAGTAAACTTCCTGAATTCATAACCAATTATTGTTTTAGTCTGTGAGACACCAAGTTGAGCACCTGTCACCGGAGTGGCCTCTGCAGTGGGTATATGAAATAGGACCTCTTCAGGTCTGCCGTACAAGTATTATGTGGCATGCTCTGAAAAATGTTGGGAAGTGCTGCAGTAAATTAATCCTGCATCACTGAGGGAAGACTGGTTATTTGTTTCAGACAACAGAGAAGTATGTGATTCATTTTTTAACAGTTTCTGTATAAAATATTTTAATGTTTTAGGCTTTGGAGGAATAAACTTTGAATATCTGGGTAATAAAATTACGTATATTGTTCCAACTCTGATTTCGTTTAGCTATCACTATAGTCGTATATAGTATTTGATTCTCAATGAGCCTTTACTGGAGATTCTCAAAGAGTATTAGAACTTTACTCTGTTCAGGAAGCAGAATTACTACGTTTCAGTAGTTCCCTTGGTACCCTCCCTTTGCTGTTTGGGTCAAGTGACTGACACACTTTTCTTTGATCTCAGGAAAGTGGGGGCTCAGCAAGAACTGATTCCCGAGCCATTCAACTAGTCAAGAAAAAAAAGCAGAAAGGAACTGGGAGCAATGCAGGTGAGGTTGTGTGTGCTTTAGTGCTGGGGGAGTGAGGGTTTTGATAGTTAGCTTGGGGCTTAATTAGGGACAGAAGAAATACATAGAATGGATGTTTTCTATGTTCTTTGTGTTACTTTTATGTTCAGAATGCCCTTTCATCAACTCCTTAGTTTTTTATGTGAATTTAAGAAAAAAAGTTACAAAATTCCTAGCATCAGTGTGGACATGTTTTTTTTAACTAAAAAAAGCTGAGTGAAAGTTAGTGGTTGCAAACTTCATTGTTTGTTACCTGGTAGGCTGCAAGGTAAAGAGCAAAGTAGACCAGGTGTCAAAAGTGGAGGTGGAAATCTGATGATAAATGGCTGCTGGCCCTTGAGCTTGGCATTTTGGAAGACCCGGAGGACAGCTACTGCTGTCCTGAGCCAGCCTCTCGGTGGCATGAGTCATTACGGGTACCTAGTTCAGAGTTATGTTGAAATCTTCTAGTTTTAAAATGTCGGCAACATTTTTGATTTTTTAAAAAACACTAAGTAGACACAAGACCTGCTAGTTTGTGGTCTCATGCATCTATACATTCATCTATCCTGAAAATGGGATAGTGGGACACAGTGTTTAAAGGAAACTATGGTAAATTCTTTTGTAAAGGTAACAGTTAATTATTTTCAATGCTGTTATTTTGTATATTTTATTTGTCTTTTATATTTATCTAAATGTGTTTTTAAAATATCAGGGGATATGGAGGATTAGCAATATAATTTTATTATCTTTCTGTCCTTAATAATATAGGACTTTTTCTTTAAAATAATAATAACTCCTTTAGTTTTCTTAAAGCAAACATTGCCCTATAAGGAATTTTGTACATGTCAGTGTTCATTGTGACTGAGCAAGAGTTATCTCCACAGTTCACAGAGTGCCCAGATAGGACTTTTAGAGATAATAATAATAAAAGAAAGTATGGTGCTGGTGATGTATGACATTTCAGCACATATTAGGCAAAGCTGATGAAGGAAACCAAATGCCTTTATTTTACCTGATAGTAATCTCAGCTTGAAGAAAACAATATGATGAACATTCAGGTATATAATACATATTATACCTATTGCATTGCTTTGGAGTTGCATTTGTAGATATGGTTTTATAGTTTTATTTATTTTTTAAATATTTCAGCATTTTGTTTTAATAGGGACATTGAAAAAACATAGCCACATATTAATTATACTAGTATCACTTCATTAGAAATTAACACTATTTTCTTAATGTCAGTATTTAGCAAGTGGTCAAATTTTAATTGTCCCAAATCCCATAATTTTTTTTTAAAGATTTCATTTATTTATTTTTAGAGCGAGGGGAGGGGATGGAGAAAGAGAAGGAGAGAAACATCAGTGTGTGGTTGCCTCTCATGTGCCCCTGACCAGGGACCTGGCCTGCAACCTAGGCATGTGCTCTAACTGGGAATCCAACCGATGACCCTTTGGTTCTCAGGCTGTCACTCAGTCCACTGAGTCATATCAGCCAGGGTCCATAAATGGTTTTTATAACTAAATCAGCATCCCGATAAAGCTCATTTATGACTATGGGTTGACATGTTTCTTAAGTTTCTTTTACATCTGTAGGCTTCTCCTTCCATCTCTCTCCTGTGTATTTGTTGGAGAATCTGGCCAGTGTGGATTTTGCTGATTGTGTCACTGTGGTATAGTTTAACAGTTTCCTGTCTTTTATGTGTTCTATAAATTAGTAATTACATCTATAGGCTTGGTTTGATTGAAGTTTGATTCCTGGTGGGGGAGGGGTTAGCAAAACTCTTTTGCCAGGTGGTAGAGGGCTCTTCCAGGGGTCTCTGATGTCTTTGTTAGCAGCCGTTGATGACCAGTAGTGACTGGATTGATTAGGGGTTGCAGAAAGATGATATTCTATCATTCGTTTTAAAATAATGAACTAGTTTCTTAGCACCTTCCAGTAGTGATCAAAATGTTTTTATACACTTGTTGATAAACATTTCACAGATTTTTATGGGAAGAAATGTGGAACCTGCAAACTATTCAAGCTTCATATGTTGAAGGCAGGAGAATTTTCCTGTAAGTGCCAGCCACATACCATCCTTGAAGAGCCCTCTTGAAGTAGTATAACCAGCTGAGAGATAGAGGAATGAAAATACAGGCCCATAGTCCCTTTTCTAAAACCCTTGGGAGTAACTGTGTTTCCACCCCACCCCAGCCGTTAAATGCTTCTCTTGTTGGCAATATTCCATATGTATTGTCACCTATTTGTGTCCTCCATTTGTGGTGCCCTTCACCCAGCCTCCCCTCATATTAACATCTCCCACAATCACAGTGTATTTACCTAACTCATGATCATGGCCACTGTTCTATTACATGGACTGCAGGCTTTATTTGGATTTGACCAGTTTCCCACTAGTGTCTTTTCTGTTCCTACATTGCATTTAGTTGTCACGATACCTTAGCCTTCTCTAGTCTGTGTCTGTTCCTCAACCCTTCCTTGACTTCCATGATGGTGACTACGAAGAGTGCTGGTTTCCTAGTATGAAATGTCCCTCCATTTGGGTCTGTCTGATGCTTTCTCTTGATTTGACTGAAGTTATGGACCTTTTGAAGCCAAAGTGAGGTGTCCTCATTGCACTGTATCAAGGTACATGTAATCAACATATATAACAGATAATACTAACCTTGATCGGGGGTTGAGGTATTGTCTGCCAGGTTTTCCCATTGTGAAGTTACTATTTTTTCTTGTAATTAATAAATATTTATTTTGAGGTAGATACTTTGAAATGGTGCATAGATCTCAATGGTCTGTAAGATCACCCTCATTTCTCACACCCAACTGCAGGTTTGATGATCTCCAAGGCCACTCTTAGGTTCAGTAATTTTCTAGAAGGGCTCAGAACTCACAGTTATGGTTTATTGTAGTGAAAGAACACAGAATAAAATCAGCCAAGGGAAGAGGGGCATAAGGCAGGGTGCAGGACAGTTCCTAGAGTGAAGCTTCCAGTTGACCTGTCCCTGGCATTGTGGACAGTGCTAACTTCTCCCACTGTGTGACAACACACAGGGTATTGCCAGCCAGGGGAGTTCACCTGAGGCTTGCTGTCCAGCTATTGAGCAGGGCCTCCACCATAAGTCACATTGTTAGACTACTTGGAGTAGCCCAGGGCCCGAAGGTAAACAAACACACCTACCAGACAGGACATTCCAAAGACCTTGAGATTCATTCCCAGGAGCCTGGAGGGAAGGCCATACCTCACCTTGGGCAAGGTTAATCCATTCCCACACTCTGTGCAGATACCTAGTTTCTCTTTCAACCTCTCACTAAGTCAACACTCAAGGGTAGATTTGCCTGTGATATTATTACTGTGGTGTTCTAAAGGTGATTTTCTGTTTCCTTCATTTCTTGTACATTTATTAATTAGAATTTTCCTATAGGGAAGAGCTGTCCCTTCTCTCCCATTTATTTATTTATTTATTCAGTTACATCAGTATGGATGCAAAGGTATTTTATCCTTTAGGTTATTATAATTAATATTGTATTTTTTTAACTTTTTAAAACTGTTGTTTAAGTACAGTTGTCTCCATTTCCCCCCGACCATTCCCCCACCCCTACTCAATACTGTATTATAACCATTATTATCGGTATTTATTTTGATGCTCAAATTGTTCTGACTTTGGCCACTGGGAGCAATTTTGATTGGATTCTTGTATCCTTTCAACATGCCCCCATCCTGGTGTTTTAGGGGAACACTTCCTACTTTTTGGTTCCACCAGAATTGTCTTACATTATCCGTAGCGCAGTCCTGGAGTCTGTCACTCTCCAAGTAGCCCTGTTCCTTTTATTCGAGAGTGATATCTGAAACTGAGGTCTAGGCTGTGGGTGTGCCTGTTGATCCCTGCTACCAGGGTTTCATTGCATCTAGGCTTTCTCGGCAGATGCTGCTGGGAAGTGTATTTATGTTTTATATTGGGTTGGCCAAAATGTTCATTTAGTTTTTTCCATACGATGGGTCTAGTAGTGCTTAGTTGTCTTTAACTTCATTCAAAACAATTTTGTTAGATTGTATTGTGACAGCTGTCATATCAGCATGCATTTAAAAAATTATCAAAACTGTTGCACTTTTGTGCAGTCCTTTTAATTGAAGATGGAAGAATGTATAGAACATTTTTTTACATTTATGCTTTATTATTTCAAGAAAGGTAAAAACACAACTGAAATGCAAAAAAAAGATCTATGCAGTGTATGGAGAAGGTGCTGTGACCAATAAAATATGTCAAAAGTGGTTTGCAAAGTTTCTTGTTACCCCTGACATTTTGGCCAAATAATTCTTTGCTGGGAGCTGTCTTATGCATTGGAAGATGTTTAGCAGCACCCTTGGCCTCTAACCACTAGAAGGCAATAGCGGGAGATATCCAACATACTCAAAATACCCAAATCAATAAAGTTACTGGTGAAAATGAAAAATATGTCTTTTATTTTATGGAAAAAAACTAAACAGACTTTTTGGCCAACCCAATATTATGTTATATATATATATCAATAGAATATATTAACTTGCACTAGCTATGCTTTAACAGAACATTTCATATTTTAGAATGGAAATATGGTACATATGTTCTGTATTTGTTAACATGCCTAGTTACTACATTGGCATTTTTCAGTGAAATATATTCACATAAATGGGATTAACTAAGATTATAAATAGCTTCACAGGTGTTACTGCTAAGTTATTTTTGGCACCAAATTTAAGGGGGGGAAATGTAGATTTTGTAACTTTCTGGGTTTTGGGATTGTGGTATAATAAGTCCAGGAACAGTGAGGTTACAGGTTAGCAGGACTATTAGTGGAATTAAGTAACTTGAACATAGTCTGGACTTCACATTGTCAGTGTAGTGAAGTCCAAAGTTCATGTGCTGATTCTTAGAAAATGTGCAATCTGAATGATTTGAAAAATAAGGTATAGGGTCTAAAATCTAAGACCCTTCCTGTTGGATTGCTGTTGAGTGCAGAAAATAAAATTGTGTCATTTCTTTATCTTCAATATTGAGGTCCCCCCTCAAAATAAACCAAGAATATTTTCTCAGCTTAAAAAGTAAAGGGATACTTTTATTCTTGTAAAAAATAAAGAGAAACTTTTGTTCTTGAAGCCGATAGTTAGCAAAATAAGCTTTAAAAAAGTGTAACCAATTTTAGAACTATAAACATCTGTATTATACAAACTTCTATTTTCTACACTCTTAACAGTAGGGGGAAGGAAAGAAAACATAGTGCTTACTGGAAGAGACAGTAAACAGCAAAACACATGAGAGGGGACTTATACAGTAAAAGTGTAAACAAGTGTGAGTCCCCTGACTTTTATTTTTTTGATTGAGTCAAAGAGCAGAATCCCAACTTTATGTTGTCTAGAAGAGGCACATTTTGGATGTAAATATTTAGGAATGTTAAAATTAAGATAAGAAAGCAAAAGAAAAACCAAAATCACAAAGCAGCTCATACTACTAGTATTACTTTTTTTTTTTAATTCCTCACCTGATGATATGCATATTGATTTTAGAGAGAGGGGAAGAAGGGAGGGAGAAAGAGAGGGAGAGAAACATTGTTTGGTTGCCTCTTGTACGCTCCATGACTGGGACCGAATCTGAAACATAGGCATGTTCCGTGACTGGGAATTGAACCCATAACCATAAACTGCTGGCGACCTTTGGTTTGTGGGGATAGTACGCCAGGCAACTGAGCCACACCAGCCAGGACAATACTACTAGTATTAAAAGCATACAATTTAAAGATGATGACTTAGGGCAAAGAAGATTTTCCCTGTTTTTGGTTGCTCTCCACATATGATCAACAGCAGAACTATAAAAGACTTGTGGCCGTTTATGTGAATATTTATACGAAGGCTTACATTATCAAACATTAGAAAGTAAAACTGATGGAAATCTAGGACTGGATAAATGAAAACCTAGCAATATCCGAGGTGGTTAATTAACTCATTTACAGATGAAGCAGAAAAAGATACAAAAGATGTTTACAGTGGGAATAATAAAGTTGATTCAATAGATCCTGTTCCATGAACATGGAATATTTATAGAAATTAAACTGAACAAATAAGGCCATCAGAAAAAGCATTACAAAATCATTAGGCAAAAATCCCCAGCCTGATGGTGTATGTATTTGACCATAATGTGATAAAATAGAAAGTAAAAATTACTTGGAAAACAAAAGAAAACCTACCAAATTCTTGGGTAGAAGAAGCAATGAAAGCTAATTACAAATGCTTACAGAAGAAATGGATAGCCAAGTGGTTTTATGTTTGAACTCTTGAGCAAGCAGCTTCTCTGTGCTTCAGTTTTCTCCTTTGTAAAATAGTAATAGAAACAGCTATATTGGATTCTTGTGGGGAATAAGTGAGATAATAGAGGTAAAGTGCTTACAATCACTCCAAATCTCAGCTACTTACTGTTGTTAAGGATGAAAGGTAGGGGATATGGCTAAAGCCAGATAGAAGTTTATGCAGTACATCCCTTCCTATTAAGTAAGAGAGAGGAAATTAAGTGGAATAAACTTATTTCAGGTGGAAGAACAACTCTAAGAATCATCAGAAATCTGAATTTTGATGCTTAAGTGTGACAACCTATTCAGTGTGGGCCAAACAAAAAATCTTTATGTGGATATAGCCCCTAGCTTGTCAGTTTCTACCTCTGAGCAATTTCACCAAGGAGGAAAAAAGCGTAAGTGAATTTCACAGATTCAAAAAAAATAAGTATCATTGAAACGCTATGATAATAAATTAGAGTGCTTGCAACCAAATGGACACTTTCCAGGAAAACAGAAATTATCATTATTCAAAAATAACAACTGTGGGTAAAGTTAATATTTCAGAGTCTCATGCTTACCTGTTATACAGCTTCTGCTTGTCCATGGTATATGTGTAGTGGCCGCTGTTCTAGTGCTTTTGTGGAAAATAGGAAACTCCCCATGATCTGGGTACAAAGCCTGACCAGGATACCCCATGAAAATAGAGCTGTACATTGATGATTATGACAATTGATGGAAATGTTCTCAAGCCACATGGGATCTGGCAATAAATTTAATATTCTGACTAGTGGGGTTTAGATCCATAGCTTGAGGATGATTTCAGTGTTGTCACTCTGTTTATCACAATAGGTTGGTGAAGAACTTTATTATTTTTCTCAATGGATTCTGTATTTATTTTAAAAATTGGTATCCATTACTGATGGAAATAGAATGTAATAAGAATTCTGAATCCCAAACCAAGAGCCAATATCATACTTAATGGTGAGTTAGCAGACATTCTACGTGCATGCAAGAATTACATTTGTTACCATTATCACCCTTGGTATTTAATTTTGTTCTGGAGGTTCTTGCCATTGAAATAAAGCAAGAAAGAGAAATAAAAACTATAAGGAGGAGACATACAATAATTTGGATATTATTTGATTGTTTATCAGAAAACTCAAAAGAATCAGCCCTGGGTAGTGTGGCTCAGTGGATTGATTGAGTGCTGGCCTGCGAACCAAAGGGTCACTAGTTCGATTCCCGGTCAGGGCACGTGCCTGGGTTGCGGGCTGGGTCTCTGGTGAGGAGCAACCACACATCGATTGATGTTTCTCTCCCTCTCTTTCTCCTTCTCTTCCCCTCTCTCTAAAAATAAATAAAATCATATTTTTTAAAAGAAAATTCAAAAGAATCAACTGAAAAATTAGAACTTAAAGGATATTTAAGTGGCCAGTTTTAAAATAAATGTATAACCATCTGGAGTGTACCGTGTGGCACCAGGAGCTAATTAGGAAATATAATGGAGAAAATACCTTATTCTCAATAGCAACAAAAATTACAAAATATCAAGGAGGAAACTTCACAAGTGAGCAGGACCTGAGTGGAGGAGACATAAAACTTGACCGAAAAGGAGACAAGGCAACTCCTTCCTTCTGATACATATCCCTGCTGGGGACCTGAAACAACACAGATACCACTGCTTGCATTCTGATGGGGCGGAGAGGTTGGAGCATTTGATAAACAAGAAAAACTTTAAGTCAGATGGTAAATGTGAATAAAACAAGAGAAGGGGTCTGTGATGGATTCCAGTTGTTTTTTTTTTTTTAATTTTTATTGTTATTCAATTATAGTTTTCTGCCTTTTCTCCCCATCCAGTTTTAAAAAGGTAGACATTTAAAAAGAGGCCTCACAGAGGGTGACATGGAGGAGGTGAGGAAGGGAGTGCCTGGACAGATCTGCGTGATGACTTCTAATGCGCCCCTTAGGCTGGTGGGTGCTGTCAGTGCAAAGGCCTTTGTTGGCAGAGCCAGACAGCCTAGGAGAGAGTTTTTGGGAAGTGGTCAGAGAGCTGGTGGTAGACAGGCTGTTTAGGGCCTCAAAGTCATTGTCAGAACTTTGGCTTTCACTCAGAGTCAGATGGGAAAACAGAGGCATAATTAGAAAAGTGACATGATATTTTTAAGGGATTGTTCTGGCTGCTCTTCTGAAAAATAAAAGGCGTTGGGCAATGAGAGCAGGTAGAGGTTTCTTGTAGCCCTCCAGCAAGAAATGAGGGTAGCTGAGATCAGAGTTGTCGCTCAGCAGTGGGTAGAGTTGCTGACAGCTGCAGGTTTTGTGAGAGAAGTCATTGCAGACATGCTAACTCTTTCCATGGTATTTTATTACAGTTCCATTTGAAATTCTTGAGAGATTTCAGAGCAATTGTGTAAGAAGCTATGGGTAAGGACTTATAAGGAAACATGGAGAAACTAGCATATAGGATTTGCACTGTGCTTGTTAGGGCATCTCACAAGCTACAACAATTAAAACCGTTTGTCCTGTTGGCCTGTTGGCCTGTAGGCAGACAGGATACCATATCTACACACTGAGACACAGGCCTAAGACCACAAACGTCTTTGTGTGTATAAAGGTGGCTCTTCCAATTATTGACAAACAAGTGATGACCTTTTGGGAAAAAATATATATAAAAATTTCCTACAAGATAATGAAGATGAGAGATTTAAGGTTTTTTTTTTAAAACATGGAAAGCTGAAATAATAGCCAACACTTTGTTCTCTTCTGTGTGCTTTATGTGTATTAGCTCATATTGGATCCCTAAATATAATCTAAGGCAGGGGTGTGAAACTCATTTTCACCGGTGGTCACATCAGCTTCGTGGTTGCCTTCAAAGGGCCGAATGTAATTATAGGACTGTGTAAATGTAACTAGTACTTAACTAGGCAAGGAGCTTGGCACTGCTGCCGGTTAGAAAAAGGTGCGGGCTGGGTAAAACAAGGTGGAGAGCCAGATTTGGCCCGTGGGCCTTATGTTTGCCACCTGTGTTCTAAGGTAAGACTGTTATTACTGGACCTTTCTGCAACTAGGCCACCAAGGCCCCTCTCCCCATCTCACTCACTGCTTGGAGGGTACAAATGTCCATAGGGAAGCAGAGGCATGGGCCTCGAAGATCAATTAACATTGAAAGGTTTCTAAATGAGCAGAAACTATGAAATAAGACAACCACTCTTGTAAAAAACTGATATGGGATATGAGCCAGCACTGTGCAGAAGGCTGCTGAAAAATGAGGAAGCATCTTATCCATAAGCCAACAGAGTATGCTTGGACCTCAGAAGTGAGGAAGGAAACCCAGAGCTTGCACAGGTGTGCAGGGAGCAAATTCTCATGCTTTGCTGGTGAGAGCCTCACTGGGGATGCAGTGTGACATTTCTGGGGTGGGGGTCACTTGATAATGTTTTGAAGAGCCAGAGAATATACATAATGTTCAATCTTGAAATAACATTTTTGGAATTCATCTCAAGTAAATATTCAGGTAAATGTATTGTACCTATGCCAGCTGCAGCTATATGTGGAAGTGTGCGTTGTTGAATATTTATAACTCAAATGTCCAGTAAAGCTGCACACTTTGTGTATATTTTTTGCTAAGTCCATGTTTGTAAGAAAAGCTGGATATATTGATAGACATGTTGGTGTATGTATTTGTATAGAAACAAAAAATGGTAGAATTAACGTTAATGCAAGGATAGTGGTTTTTTGACTTAAGTTTATGGATTTTTAAATCATTATTATTCTTTCATTTAAAAATATAGTAATTATGTAATTAAAAATGAGTATTAATACTGTACACACCCCTCCCCCCATTTACATACTGAGAACTAGAGCAGCTGTGCCCCATGAGTGGAGGACACAGTGGAAGTTTCTTAGGTTGGACCTGGGATACTTGGGAGGGCTCCCCGTATATCTCACCAATAAGCTGAGATATGTAGTTTAGAATCAGTTTCCCTTCCCAGAGGGGAGTAGGGGTGAGAGCAGTAGGAAACAGACAAGGGCCTGGCATCATGGGTCAGGGGCAGCTCTGTGGCTCCTTGACTTTAGCCCAGGTCAGCTTGTCCAACGCTGGAAGATAGGCATGTGGGCAGAGGGTGAGGTGAGACTACTGTGCTTGGTGCTGCTGGTCAGTCCACATAGCTGGAATGTTGGAGTGAATAATTGGGTTGAAATGAGCCCTGAAATTAGGTTAGTGATGTACTTTTTAAAATACATTGACTTTTTTTTACATTAAAACACAAATCTTTGTGCATGTGAGTTACAAAGTGGCTCCCTTTTGTTCCTGTTGTTGCTGTGATGAGAGCAGAAGGACCACACTGAGGAGGACAGGAGAACTGCCCTGGTGTGGCTGTCAGTTAACTACGGAGTTACAACAAGCAGTTGTGACTTTTTTCCAAAAGAGAATTCTAGTAACCTTCACATGGACATCGAACCTAAAGGCCAGTGTGGTTTATGAATGTGAGTGGTGTGATGAAGCGACGCCCCCCACTCCCCTCCACCCACCCCATGTGGGTATGGGTGAGGAGTCTTGACTACAGATCCAGAAACACTGCCCTAGCAGTGTGGAGGAAAATGTGTCATAATCACTCAGGGGGCTTTTCACACCCCATAGGCCCTATTTAGGCACCCTGGGGCAGATGTAGCCTGTGATGGGGGAGGAAAATGGATTTTGGACTATTTGTGACATGGGTGGGGGGCCTCTGTTCTGGACTCTTCTTTAGATGAGAGATGTGTTGGCTTCACCTGGCCATGGTAGTTCCCTGTGCTGAGCTTCTCTTTTCTGGGCTTAGAGCCCTTCAAGCTAGGTAAGCACAGCTGTCTGCTTTGGAAAGCTACTCAGAGAGTGAGCCTTTTGCATTATGCTCATGGGCAAGACCATATTCCTCTCTGGTCATTGATCCCTTGGGCCCAAGGTTTATGTCTGTTCACAGACTCTATCTGTGGTTTTAAAGGCTGGCATACCTGGAGATCTCCCAAAGCATGGTGAAAGGGTTTGGTGACAGTGACCTTCCTGTTGTGTTGTTGGAGAATTGTGACTCTTCTCTGTGAACAGGCTATGAGTTGAGGTGTCCAGTTGAAAGTCCTCGTTAACAGGTCTCTAACTCTTCTACAGAGGAGGCCTCTGTTTAACCAAAAAATGTGATCAGCTTTGCTACACATAGAAGAGCTATGCTGTCCATGTGACCCATGGTGACAGCGCCAAGTGGCAGTGTCTAGGGATTCAGAGCACTAATTCTGGAGTCAGGAATGGGGGCTGAGGTCTGCTCCTCTGGATGCAGTGGCCTTGGGCAAGTGTCCAGCCTCTGGTGCAGCATCCTCCTCTGTGAAAGAGGGACAATATGGGAGCTGCCCTTCTAGGTGGTTGTGAGAGTCACATGCAAAGATTCTTACAAAACATTCAATCTAGGGCTAATGAGAGCCCCAGTGGTAGGTTTAATTAAATGTAAATTTTGCTTATCACATCTCCTGTAAGTTCAATTAACATTTTTGTTGGAACAGGATAAGGAAGACAGTGGCAGGACTTTGTATGTATGTGCTTTTAGGTCCTGGCCCTGAGAGCTCATCTGACATTACGTACTGTGATCTTGGGCAGAATCCCTGCTCCGCGTAGGCATGCCCTCCTTGCTCCCTGGAGCCTGACCCACCATTCTCTGCCCAACGTGTACTCTGGTGGTCCTGAGCTTCTGACAGTGCTCAGACACACTCGGTCCTGCAGCCTGCCCCTGTTTCTCTGTCACTCTAGGAGCTCCTGTTAATCCTTTCTATGTGCCATTTGACTTTCCCATCCTTGGAGACTCCTCAGACTCTCAGCCAGGGTTGGCCTGTGAGAACATTGACAGTAGACTAGGCAGAGGGAAGAGGGGGAACCCGTTCCTCGTTTGTTAGGAGTTTTATGATAATGCCCATGTCTCCTGTGGTTTCAGTTCTTGCTGGGTTGCCCCTGATGTAATTCTGGATCCTGTACACTGTCCCTCCTTCTGGACTCTGGTGTGGTGTTCCATCTGGCTATTTGCTTGTTCCTTAGTGCACTGTCACTGATGTACCCCATTGTGTGCATGAAGTCCCTCTGGGTGCAATAAACTAGAATGTTCTTGGGGTCCTGATGGGACCCTGACAACTCCCCTAACTAAAAACAGTTTGTCAAGAGCGATTGACTGCATTATGGCACTATGGTATCCCCCAAACCTTGCTCAGGTCTCTTGGCAGTAACCCCCTTACGGTTCCCAGGGTACCCTGTATTCCTTCATCATTGTATTTTGATTGTGGGTTTGTCTGTATGACCCTGAAAAACATACATATCTGCATCTAGAACACACCAGCCATCGGAAGCTCCATGGTAAGGCTCATCATTATTAGCACAGTATACAATATAGTAAACATTCAGTCAGTATTTATGGAAAGAACATAACCAGGTTGCTGGTAATGACACATTCAAATAAAAGCCATTCAGTTAGCCCACTCCAGTGCTAAACCTGACAGCTATGACCGCTAATTAAAGATCATGGTACCCAGTATTGTTCGAAGTTCCTTCCATCTGTTAGCACCTGGAGTCCTCACAGTACCGGTACCCCATTTTCTGGATGAGGAACTTAAGGCACAGAGAGATTAACTTGATGGGAACTACATAGCTAGTGGCTGACCAGACGAGGAGTCGAGCCCTCAGCTACATAACACACACGGAAACTATCACCTTCAAGGGAAGTGGACCTGGAACCCCCAAGTAAATAAACTAGCACTTGGACTCTCGGTCATTAGGGCTTGTCCAAGGTTCTGGGTGGGTGGGGTTAGACATCTATCAGCATGATCTGCCATATCAGAAGACCAGAGGAAAACCACATTCTCTTCCTGATGCCAAAAAGAGCAGCCAGTAATTTCTCATCACTGCTGTTTTCGTTTTTTAATCACAAATCTCAATCAACTCTGAACCAAAAACACTTCCCTAATAATGGAGAGTGAGTCAGACTCACAGTGTCAGTGGGGAGAAGTGTTCATATTACAGTCTGGAGAAGAGGCAACAAACCAATAATGCAATGATATTGGACACTTTCATAGAATGTTTAGAGAAAAATAGGGAATCAAATAGAAAGGAAGCAGTGATTATCAGTGACAATGATCAGGTTTAGAAAACCCAAGGGAATCGACTCTAAGTAGAAATAAAGATAAATAGGCAGCTAATTGTATAATCAATATTTACGTATATCACATTAGTAGCTTTTATCAGAAAAAAATAGTAACTAGATCTCCAAATGGCAATAAAAATAATAAAGGGATCACCAGTGACAAATGTATACTAGGCCTGGATAAGGTTTGCTTAAGGCCTACCATGTACTTTGGATGGAAACACTCAGTTCTTATTAATTTACATCTTTGTTCAATTCCTTTAAAATCCCAAAGGAACTTAAAAGGAAGAAAAACCCCAGTTTTAAGTTCATCTGGAAGAATAGAATCTCCATGCAGGCTTTGAAAAAGAGAAACAGTGAGGTGGGGAGACTGCTGTGCTATGATCTAGACATGCTGAGGAATGTTGGTGATGAAAGCCTGGCTGGTGCCCTGGAGGAGAGCTGGTCAGCAGGACAAATGGGTACAGCTGGTGCGGGTTTACAAGTCATTAAGCAGAGGACTAGTGTTCAGTAAATGGTTCTGATAATGTTGGTTTACTCTGAAAAAAATGAAGATTCATTTTTATGCACTTTCTCCCACAGCTTCACCACCTAGAGGAAACCACTTCCAACATTTTCATCTTAAACATTTCACTATATGTATAAACTATACCTATTACTTAATTTTGAAGAAATGACATGTTTTTATTTGCTTTTTACTGTTAATATGAATATTTTTCATTGTGAATAAATATATTTTATAGTACATCTTTTTAGTAGCTGTGTAGCTAGTCCTGGTCAGGTGGCTCAGTTGGTTAGAACGTCGTCATGATATGCCAAGGTCGTGGGTTTGATCCCCAGTCTGGGCACATACAAGAACCAACCAATGAATGCATAAGTAAGTGGAACAACAAATCCATCCCTCTCTCCGTCCATCTCTCTCTCTCTCCCTCTCTCTCTCTCTCCCTCTCTCTCTCTCTCTCTCTCTCTCTCTCACTCTCACTCTCTCACTCCCCCTCCCTCTCCTTCTGTCTCCCCTGTACCCTTCTTCCTCTCTCCAAAATCAATAAATAAAAAAATCAATAAAATAGCACTGTAGTACCAAACATATCAGAAACTGAGAGAATTAAGCCTCAGTACCCTCCACCATCCACGATATATAATGAGTCAAATCTCCCATCTTCAGAATTGGGAAGTTACTCAAGTAGTTTGCTGTGTTCTCTGATTCATTGAGGAGCCCAGTGGAGAAAGTGCTCGTAAAGGCAAAGTTATCAGACACATCCACACCTCCCCCACCCCAAATACACCAGATTGGGGAAAGGGAGGCATCTGAGCCAGTGGTGTGTAGGATAGAGGGCTAAGTGCTCTTGAGGCCCAAACCATTTTCATTGTACATCTCTCCCTGAGGATGAGGATAATGGGTACTTGTGTTGGCACGGAATTCTCCTGTAGTTGTCAGTATAGGGGCACCTTTAGGAGGTCTCCACAGTGGTAGGGCTGGTGTCCGTGCAGCACTTCTTCTGAGCCAGGCACTGTCCTGCTGGCCTCACTTAATTCTCATAGAAGCTGTATGAGGTGATAGCCTGCTATGCCGCCATTCCTGGAGGAGTCAGTGGGAACTCAGGTCACATGACTGCATGGTCCAGTTCACTTTGCTATTTAATATCCATAGGATTATCTTTTTAGAGCTACTTACCAGAAATTTCTTTGGTGGTAGGATTTATACTACTTTCCCTACTGTTTAAAGTTGTCTAGCACAAGTCAGTGTCTTGGATAAATGTTGAAAATATAAAGGCAAATTTCATTTTAGTATGAAGATTACCTTGCTCTATACGGGGCTGGGGATTTCCACTGTAAGAAAGGAATTTTTTATTTTTCTTGTGATTGGCTTATTAATTAACTGGGCCATGTTGTATTTAGAACTGTGACTTTTTTTTACTATTGAGGACTCTGCTGTGTGATCATAAGTGGGGTTCCGTGTAGGGACCACCTATTTGCTCTAGCATGCCTTCAAGCATCCATAGATGGAGAGTCTTGCTTAACAAAGAAGTGTATAATTACTTTTTACTCATCTTAAATGTTGATGACACAATTCCAGATGGCAAGGTGTATCGTTTGGGATCATATAACAAAACACCCTGCCCTGATGGCTCCAACAGTAAAGGTGTTTTTTTTACCTTGTGAGCAGGGAGACTAGAAGCCACCTGCTGGGCTGATGGATGCTTGGTGCACCGTGGGGGTCAGATACCCACTCTCCTTGCCCTGTCTTCTTTGCACCTCTCACAGGAGCTGATGCGCAATGTTCACCCTGATTTCCAGGACCTTGGGTGTATGGGGAGACTTTCAAGGGGGAGGCAGGCATGGATAGTTTTAAAGGAATCAGCTTTCAGATTGTCATCTTGCATTTGTAATTGTACCTAAAATTGAATTGCCTGAGAGAGTGAATTTGAGCCTAGAAGTTCTATAGGTTCACTTGTCCACGTTTCTTTTTATAGCTGCCCTTCTGCTTTCTAAAAAATTAGCCATGTCCCTCAACTAGGCTTTTACAGGTGTACATGACATAGGGTGTAGATAAAAATAAACAGAATATCACTGGCTGGTGTGGCTCAGTGAATTGGGTGCTGGCCTGTGAACCAGGGGTCCCCGGTTGGGGTGCATACCTGGTTTGCGGGCTGGGTCCCCAGTAGGGGGCATGCAGGAGGCAACCACACATTGATGTTTCTCTCCCTCTTTCTCCCTCCCTTCCCCTCTAAAAATAAAATAATAAAATCTTAAAAAAAAAAACACAATAATTTTCCAGAGGACCAAACCCAGCATACTTCAGGATGCTGGTTTTAGGGCCAGCTTGCCCTTTGTTGTGCAGAGAGTTCTTTTTAGGAGTGAATGGTGAGATGTTCTGAATGGAAATATATCATAAAGGGGGTCTTGGGTGGGGTAAGCAGTTTTCATTTGAAGCCCTCACTATTCCTAGTCCTCTACTGTTGTCATAAAATGAACTGCTTTTTAAGGACAAAGTCCCATGAAAGCAACAGCATTCAGCTATTCACATTTTTCAGCTATTCATGTTTCATCCCTAGAATGAGTTATTAATTAGAAAGAAAATAACCTGGTGCTAGAGCAGTTCAAGTTAGTGGCAGTGATTCTTTTAAGTGTAATTGTGGTGTCTGCAGGATTACCAGATTTTCAGACACTGGATTGAAGGTACAGACTGAAAAGAGAAATTCTATAATCTTCAGATTGTATATTGACAGAGTAGTTAATACCAATTTAGCTTTTGATATACCATAAAATATTGTAGTTATAGTCAGTCTTATTTCCAGTTATGAAAGAAATGCCTTTACAATCATATTGTAGTTACTAACTAGTGTTTTAGTAGTGAACATTTGTCTTTCATTAAATATAAAGGAAATGTTTAATCATGGTGTCTAGCAAAATTAGTGGAATTTATTTATGGTTTTGTACACATGCCTTTTTACTTAATTTCCTCATAGTTGAATAGCATACATGGTAGCACACATTTAGTGAAGGAATGCAGGCATTGATCATTACCTCATGTTTCATAGATTTAGACTGTGACCCACACAGTTGGCATTGAATCATTACAAAATAAATGAGAAATAGATAAGATTTATCTTGTTTTTTGTTATAAAACTAAATGATAAATATCATATATGCATCATTTAAATCTTGCCTGCTTCTAAAAGTAAGTTGAAAAAAATACATGATTTGATGCCTTCTTTTAATTCCATAATATTCCTTGAAACATGTTTTAATATTGCTTATTTGAATTAAAAAATGAAGTTGGACCTTTTATCAGAAATAAGCCAACCATCCTGATAGTAATGACTAACCGTGCTGCTTGGGCTTTGTGACACACAGTGCCCCTATACTGAATCAGGTGAGTCTGCAGTTGCAAAGTTGTGATAAAATTATGTTTATTTATTTTTAAAGATTTATTTTTAGAGAGAGGGAAAGGGAGGAAGACAGAGGAAGAGAAACATCGATATGTGAGAGAAACACCAATCAGTTGCTTCTCATCCCGAACTGGGGACCTGGCCCACAACCCAGGCATGTGCCCTGACCAGAAATCAAACTGGTGACCCTTTGGTCCACAGGCCAGTGCTTAATCCACTAAGCTATGTCAGCCATGGCTAATGAATTACATTTAAACACTAGCATTTTATTTTTAAAAATATTCTTTTAATTGGCAAAAATATATGCTTAACTGTGTCTCAGTGTAGCAATAAGTAATAGTTACACACAAACACATGCACCCTAGACAGAATGGTTGACTGTGTGGGAACCTGGTGGTGCCTGGCGGAAGTCTGTGCGGAAAAGAAGCAATCGGGCGCACTCTTCTTGATGTATTTTCGGTATAGTTTTGCTTTTACTATTTCATAATTATCTATCAAAGTTTTTATATGTTATTTGGATGTGGTTCACATTACTAATAATTGCAATGGTAACTAAGTTTTTCAGATGAAGAATTGTAACTCCTAGGAAGTACATTTATTTAAATACATTTTAAAAATAAGTAAAATTGCAATTTATGTACAGATTTTTATTGTAGGGAAATATGATGGGGTGATAAAAGACTTCAAAGTATAACAGCACATTCAGGTAAAATTCCAGAGTTGAGTAGAATTTATATTTCCAGAAGAATAGGGAGTGATGTACGAGTTGTAACTGTTACAGAAGAGTGAGTGAATTTTACTCCCTAGTACCTCACCCCTTGCCTCCTCACCCTAGTCCCAGCCCTGCTCTGTTGTCTGACACCAGTACAGCAATTTAGAGAGACATTGAGACCAGTCAGTGTTCATTGCGGGTGGTGGGGGTGGGGTGGGGTGCGGCTATTATTGGGGTAAACTGAAGCAGAGAACAAAAAAAGGAAGTGCTCAGAGGTGTAATGAAATAGCATTTCCTTGTAGCAAAAGGCGCACTGAATCTGTTCCCTGGGAAACAGGCTTGCCATCTGAAGTCCTTAGTAATTATACACTAAACATAAAGAATTCCTCAGGCACCCAGGAAGAAAATAGTAGGCTGTGTGCAGGAACACACACTGCAGTTAGCAGTGCCCCTCACCCCAGAGCTATGAGTATCAAGCATCGAGGGTAGGGAGTTGTGATCCCGGAGTTTCATACCAGCCAGGGTGGCTAGTGAATGCCGAGGGCAGGTAAGCTTTTAAGACATGTGGGACCGCGAGAGATATGGAAAACAATTGGAGTGAGATCCAGCCACTCATGAGATGAGCAGGGTCAGGAAGCAGCAGGCACCATGCTTACAGAGAGGAGAGAGCGCAGCTCTGGAGCTGGGACCTTTGGGCTCATGTGGCATTGAAACCTTAAGGTAAAATCTGCTGTAACAAAGACAGTTCAACCTGTGTAGCAGTCAACTGTTGCTGTTTAAAATAGAAAATAAAGTTTGAAAATAAAGTTCCAAAAAAGAATCCAGCCTCTCCTATTTTTCATTTTTTCTTTAAATTTAGATTAAATTAGAAATTTCCATGAAATAATTTTGTAGAAGTTTTAGCAAGTCCTTCAGTTTAATTTGTTTCTTTTCATTTTGTTAAATTTAACAAAATTAAATTGAATACTTTTATTCAGAATAACTTGTATGCTATTCCTTATAAAATTGTCTTTATGAAGCCATTCATATACATGCATCCAGCTATGTCTGGACATAACAGGAATAGCACCTAAACTTCCTCGGTACTCACTATGAGCCAGGCACTGTTTTAAACTCTTAAACATATTTATTTACTCCTCCCAAAACTTTGCAGTAGGGACTATTACTCCCATTATAGGTACAGAACACTGAGACTAGAGCTTAGGTTACTTGTCCAAGGTCAGGTCAGTTGCAGAGCCAGGCATTAAATATAGACTGTTGGTTTCTGCTTCTGGGATTTCCTGCTGCTCACAAACCATATGAGTGTCAGGAAAACCTTTTCTGAGTGTCAGGATTTTTCTTTCTTCCTTGTATTTAATTTTTTAAAAACCTTTATGAAACCAATGAAGTGATGATGATTTTTGGAAAGGAAGCTGGACAGAAATAACCTGAAGGATATGGCAGCCATTTAGCAAGTGCCAAGGTGCCCAAGGGTGGGATGCAATGACCTGCTTTCTTTCCTTCTTTTCTGTGATTCTGCTCTTCCGACTGGTTAGTTTTGCTCAGAGATCTGCATACCTGGATCTGTTGGAGTTGGAGGGTAAAGAAGAGTTTCTGCCCTCAAGAAGTGGGCAACTGGGGTCTGATTACTGTCTGTCCAAAAGACACATGATCAGCATGTTTTTTTCACCTCTTACCTCGTGACAGTTCCTGTTCAGTCATTTCAATTCTGCAGGGCTGTGCAGAGTGACAGGTAATGGGAAGGAAAACTGTCTCCAGAGTGTGCCCTCCATGAAGGCAGGGGACTGGACAATACAATGTACAGTGCATTGTTGGTTTGTTTCATTTTAGGAGCTTCATGGTCTACTCAGAGAAAAGTGAAAGGTGGCAAAGTCAGTCCTACTCACTTGTACGCAAGCCAGAGCGGTTGGTTGTGTGGGAATCTGGTGGGGCCTGGCGGAGGTCTGCCAGAACCAGCTCCAGCAGCCAGGGTGCAGTGTGTTCAGGCCCACTTAATGCAGGTAAGAGCCATCGAGTTGGGAGGAGACAGGCCACAGAGGTGTCCAGGCAAGAGCTGTGGGCAAGGTTCAGGCCTTATGTCTCTGAGTATACCTTCCTCTCAATGAATGGCCCTGCCCCTCACCCTGCTTCCGAATTGTTCCAAGTGCTGTTTTATATCCTAAATATTCTCTCCATAACCCTAGCTTCTTCCTTATTCCCATCCATCATTTTTTCAAGCTTTTATCTTCATTAGGATTGATGCATCAGTGTCAAAACTCCGTGTGTGTATCTGGTCTTCCCCGCTCCCCATGCGGTCTATCTTCCGTACTTTGTCAGGAATCCTGTGGGGTGTAGAAATGTGCCTGCTCCATCCCAACCCCCCCCCCCCCCCCCCCCCGCCCGTAGCTGTCTTGGCCAAAGCTGGCCGCAGACAGGTACTACAATGTTACAGATGCCTTAGGGTGCCTGGTTCCTCATGTTGCCTGCCCCACCCCAGACCCTACTTCTCTTTTCAGGGCTGGGGTGAAGGGGATTTCTCAGGCTGCATTGGTCACCCCCATCTCTGGGGTCTACTTGCAGCACTCTAGAGGATGTAGCCTTTATATATTAAACTTGCTAGCTTTTTTTTTCTCTTCTTGTTTTCTTACTTACCAAACTGAACCCCTCAAGGGCAGGGCCAGCCACCTCTCAGATTGTGCCCATAGTCTAGCAGATTGTCTGCAGCTGGTAGCCACTCCATGAACACTCACTGGACACATTCACCTCTATACCTCTGTATACACTTTTATTGCCAGTCTTGTTTTTGAGGGGCCAGAGGGGCCAGAATATGGAAGTAAGGTAATTTGGGTTTTAGGACAGAAGAGATTTAAAAGATGAGGGTACGTCCCTCTGACATGACCTGATCACATGCTACCTCTTCACTGAGTAACTTTCTGTGTCCTGGGTACTCTGGAGCCAAAGAGCACCATGTGGCCAGGGCACAATTAGGAGATGTCATAGGACATCTGAGTCCTGAGCTGGTCTGGAAGAGGGAGGAGGGTAGTACCATCTGTGGGGTCTGTAGTCCTGGGACAGGTTCATGAAGAAGATAGGACTATGTTGACCGTTAATAGTCTGTCTGTAGGGTTCAGATAAGTGAAAGAGAGGCAGGAATGGCCTGGGCAGAGCCTGGGGAGGGCTTGGGAGATGGGCCCAGTGAATGACCATGCTGTCGAAAACCAGGAGCTGATGTAAAGATTTTGTGGGACTTGTCTGCAGAGAGGTGAAAGATTCTCCCAAGTTAGAGATAGTGGAGGTAGAGGGTGTGTGTGAGGCAGACTGGCCTGAACCTTCTGAACATAGTCAGGGCTGATAGGTCAGAAGTGAAGAAGGCAGGACTCAAGTTTCTGAAATGGATACTACAGAGAGGCTGGTACCACTGGAAGAACAGGAACTAGTTGGAAAAGGAGCAGTGGCTATTTTTCTTTAAAAAAAAATTTTTTTAATTGTATTTTTTCCATTACCATTTATCCCCCTTATATCCCCTCCCCGCTGCAGTCACCACACTGTTGTCCATGTCCATGAGTAATTTTTCCTTTTTGCTTGATCCCTCCACTCTCTAACATTCCCCGCCCCCCCCCCCCAACAGCTAGCTGTCAGCCTGCTCTCTATATATGAGTTGGTCTCTATTTAGCTTTTTTGCCCATTCAAATCCACATATGAGTGAAGTCATGTGGTATTTGTCTTTCTCTGACTGGTTTATTTCACTTAGCATAATGTTCTCCAGGTTCATCCATGCTGTTGCAAAGGGTAAATTTTTCTTCTTTTTTTGGCCAATTGGTGCAGCCACTGTGGAAAGCAGTGGCTATTTTTCTAAGAGATACCCAATTAAAATTGCCAGCTTTGAGGTAGAAAAACCTGAGTTTTAGTCCTTTATCTTTCCCTTGCTGGCTAGTGTAGTCTGCAGCTAATTAAGCACTTCTGGCCTCTGTTTTATCATATGAAAAATGGGAATGATAGTGTTCAGTGCTTTACACAGAAGGTTCCTGAGGCTGTGGAAGGAACGAGAGGTGCTAATGGTGGTGGTGGCACCAGGATTTGAGTAGTGAGGGCTGTGGATGGCCATGGGCAGAATGTGCAGATGAAAGACAGGCAAAGTGTTAAGTAGTGTTCCTTTCCTGAATTGGGCGATTAGGTGCCTGGTAGCCTCCCCCTCTTGAAAAGACTTTCCATCTCTCTAGTCCCTTCCAGCTTGACTGAGGGCTGGGTCCAGGGCAGAGATGAGCCTACCTGTGTGGTCTGAGAAGTCTGCTGGAGAGCACTGAGGACACAGAGGCCGAAGTCTCCACCAGAGTTCAAGAACAACAAACAGGAGAGAAATTGGCATTTGGACTAAGGGGAGGAATTTGAGTGTGGGAGAATATGGGAAAGTTGCAGAAGAAGGGCTTAGGAGGGAGGAACAGCTGATCGTAGGTGGTTCAGGCCCTGCTTAGCCCACTAGACCTTGGGCTGGGATCAAGGTGAGACAATAAGGACCAGAAGGAGGGGCAAGCAGGTCCTAGCCCTGCTTTTATTGCAGAGTTCTCAGGCTTCACCTGAGTCCAGGTGGTGCCTTGCCTAGTTTTGCTGCATATCATACTTAGATATCTCAGGCTGAGGTAAGGAATGCTGTCATGCCTGGTTAATAAAACGTGTGCTGTTGCCTCCCCAGGATGACCCTTCAGGTGAAGGAGTCTTGCCGTTGGTGCTCAGCCCGCAGCCTTCTACCTTCCACCCCCTGTTCACCATCAGTTTGCCTGTCTATGTCCTCCAGGTCTGATGCCTTTACAGCCCTTTGGGTTTGTTAGTAAGACTATCATGAAGCATCCAACTTCCGAGGCTGGTCATGGAGGTGGGGCTTGGGTGGAGATTCGTTGGGTTGGTTGCCAGCATATGTACTGCTTTCTAGAAAAGGTGGTAAGTGGCCAAGAAATAAAGGCTAAGTAAGACTAAAGCCCAAATTTTCCTCCCTATTCATTGTAACTCCTACTTGTAAAGAAGGTGAAAATACTCTTTAAAACATTTTATATGTAGAAATTCTAGTCACTTTCTTCTGTGGGAAGTTAGTTTTTAACCTGTGGGAAAATAGACCCAGACAAATTAAAGAGTTTGCTTAAGTAAGTGGTTAAGCTGGGTATAGGTGGCTGTGGGTAATTTGGATATAAAATAATGAAAGTATCCAACATATTAAATTTCTAATGATAAGCTTAAATATGTATTTAAAAATCCATACAAATAGTAATTTTAGTTTACTTGAATTCAAATTGGGCTGTTAAACATTTTCCTTAATGTCAAAAATGAATATAGAATAAAGCTCTGGTATGAGGTGGGGGTGGGGGTGGGAGCTCCTAGACTGCCGGGTTGGGGGTAAGTTGGAGGGTGGTTTGGTAACACCTATCCAGAAAGCCTCATTAGTGTCTTCTATATTGTGGCTGTTTCCCACTCACGAGATCACTCCTAAAGAAATAAGGTAGGATATAAGTAGCCAAAAGCTGGTAATCATGGCCTCTCCAATGATGTAGGAATATTTCTCTGGCATGAAGAGGTGTATTAGATGGATGATGATGGTGCAGCTGGAGGTCTGGTCAGCCACTGATGATGCAGATGGACGCCTAGTAACTAGGAAAGGTGCTTCTTCCCACATATGAAGTTCAGGGAACAGGGTTATAGGTTAGACAAGGATAGTCTTACTTTTTGAGAAAACCTGTAATATAGTATTGAGTTTATTTATCCTTACTTTTGTTTAAATTTCTTCAAGGAACATATGTTTAAACATAAGGGCAAAACAAGTTCTTTTTAATTGAGAAAAGTCAGGAGCACCTTACTGGCTGGCCCTACAGGTTGTGCTGCCAGTTGAGTGGCAGTGAGGTAGTCCTACACCACCTTAGCCCTCTGCTCTGTCCCCCTCATTACTCTGCTTGGTTTTGCAGGAGGTGCTTCCTGCAGCCGGAGGGGACGCTGGGCCTGAGGATACGCACTGCCCAGGCAGCACAATCAACCTGCAGGACCTTCAGTGAAAGCAGCCCTCTACCTGAGGGACCCAAGGGCGACACCTCCAGTCTGTGTCCTGTGACTCTGTTACGTGGTCTTGCAGGCCTGGGTGAGAACCCACTTGCTTTCTGCTCAGAAGGCCAGCCTAGTTCTTCAGAGACTTTTGGGTACATTTATTGAAAATGTTTTTCCTATATTCTATCAGGAACCAGTTTGAGGCTATACCATTTGAAACTGCCTTGTCCAAGCAAAGTGCTTCAGTGATGCAAGGATTGCCTTCCTGGCAAAGCATGCACCTCTTCTCTTGCCTGTGTGTGCATACCCCTTGTCCCATTTGATCTGAGCCATGTAGAACCAGTTGCATTTAATAAAATAGACTTGTGCAGGAAATAGTGTACAAGTTCCATAGTCAAATACAACTTTATCTGTAGTAAAACCAAATGGGGTCTTTCAGCTTTGGTGTTTCAGCATTTGCCCCGAGAGAGATCTAAAAACCCCATTTCCCTTTCTTAGAACTATGTAACAGGCTGTTTCCCAACCCCTTGGATGGTGTTTATAGTTGGGTTTTGTCACACTGTGGGGCAGAAGTGGGCTTGTTGTTATAGGAAGCCAAATTTTAATCCATGTTCAGGCAGACCAGGCAGGCTGCTTGTGTGAGAGGAAAATACTCAGGGTGAAGTGGGCACATTGGGGTCCCTGTTAGCAAGCCCTCTGTGTAGCCTGAATTTTAAGCTCATAGTTTGTGGATGGTAGAGTTGAAACATTCCAAATTATTCTTCTAAATTCTGTATTTGGGTACTACCATTTAATAGTAATTTGACAGTGGTTTATAATGTTCTGAATACTATAAATTATGTGCCAGATTGTAATGATGGAATGTACATGTTTTTGTTGAGATTGAAGATGTGCTATCATATGTGACCGTATATTTTTACAGAGTAAGTTTTGTATTGCAGAAGGAGACAAGCAGATAACCTTGCACATACTTATTTGTTAATTGGTTAGTACACTGGACATGGTCACTCAGAAATGCTGCTTGCCTTGTGCCTTTTGAAGTGTGTGTTTATTCAGACGCTATTTTGGTTTTCAGACTTGGAATCATCCAAACTCTGAACATTCTTAGTTTTCTTGTTTCTTGAGTTTTTGGACTTGGGCTTTTGGGAGTGACCCCAGCATTTGATTGTGATTCCTCTCTGTCCGGTTCTGAGGTGCCATCTGCTCCTGCTCAGTGCTTTTGCACCTGAAGAAATTTAGGCCCCATTTATAAATGGTTCATACAGAACTCTGTGCTGCGTCACAAACTAAAGTTCTGTGCTGATTTAGCTCAGCTTCCAGGTCCTCCAGAATGCCCCAGCCAGGCCTGGCTGCCAAGGGTGATCGTACTGCACTGGTCTACCAAAGGAGGACAGAATTGTTGGACCTTACTCCTGTACGTCCCCAGTGAATGTCCACTACAAAGTGATTGCTATTGGCTGTCAGTTTTATGGCCACTGAGGTTCCCTGTTGGCCATGGAGCCAACTACTAGTGCAAATGAATAAAAGTTTTTGTATAGTTACACACTGAAGGTTTCTCATGGCTTAAATTAAGAAATTGTGTGTATAGTGTTGACATCACTTTTTCTTGCAGTCAGTAGTAATAACCCTTCCATCTGCCCAGCTTGCTGCTTTTCTTGTCTTTGTGTTGGGGCTAGTCCCACACTACACCCCAGCGTGGAATTGGCTTTCGTCTCTCAAAAAGCATTTGTTTTAGATGGGAGCCAAGATAGACTCCTTACCAGAAGCATTTGCTTAGTGTTAAATGATTAAAGAGGAGCACTGGCATTTGGAGAAAGGGTCTGTTTCCTTAAACAGGCCTTAGACACCAAAGAGTCATGGGGTTTATTTCATATGAGTAAGGAAACATACAGCAGGAGACCACGAGGGGCACAGCGATGGCTGCATTGGGCTCTGACACAGCCCTGTTTGCTTCCTGCTGCCATCTTTCCTGTACTGTCAGCCAGACCAACGCCATGAAGCCTAGGTGAAGAAGAACAGTTGCTCCTCCTTTTCCTTGTCCAGCAGCTCGTACTCAGGCTCTTTCTTGGTTTTCAAGACCGGGGGCCGGGAGCGGCACACCAACTTTCTGCCTCTCTGCAGAGGTAGCAGACTCAGTGACTCTCTGCCTATACTGGTGGCTTCAGTATACCAGAGGTGCTGCCTAGATGCTGAGAAGTCACACCCCTGCCAGGAGGCTGGGGAGCTGGGACTATGGGGCCCTGTGAGCCGTCCCAGCCTCTGGTCACTCCTTGTCAGCTGCAGGCTGGGGGCTGCAGTTGCTGAGCCGACTCAGGAGTGTGTCCAGCACCAAGGCCTATGCCCTGGGGTGCCAGCCCCTACATGTGTGGGGGCAGTGGGGGTGGTGAATACCTGGAAATACAGATAGGAAATAACTCTTGCTGTGGGGATTATGGAGGGTATCCTGCAATGTCTGCCATTTTCCATGCCACAGAATGGAGAGTGCTGGTGTATTCCAGGGAAAGCCCATTAGCCTTGTTTGTCCATTATGAGCCATATTCAGGCTTGGGCCCGCATTAGAGACCATGCCTCCTGTGCTAGGGCCAGAGGCAAGTGGCTAGTTCTGCCCATTCACTGTGGGGTTGGAGGCCTTGGGACACAGCAATCTGGGGGACCCTAGGGATAGGTGATGAGCTTGGCCTGAAGTATAGGTTGTATAGTGAGACTCTGGACAGCTGAGCTTTTGTGCTAGCTCTCTGTACTCAGGGCCTACACCTGGGCGGGGCTGGGAGGGCATAACCAGGCCAGTCACTGACCAGGAGTGTGTGCAGGAGGACTGGCAGCCCCAGGGGAAGGATTCTGGAGGAGGGGGAGGGCAGCCCTGAGGGGTAGTAGGCCCAGGAATGGGAGACCCTGCTCTACCCAGGCCTTGATCTTAAGGCCCCAAGATGCCCACAACTGCATCTGCTAAGGGTTTGGTGAACCAGGCTTGGCTGCAGGCCCTCTTTTCTTCCCAGCCCCACTGTGCCTGGTTGTGGGACCCTTGCCCAGCAGTAGCTCCTCAGGGCCACCCTGCCAACCTTCTTCTTGATCTCAGCCTGGGCCCGGGCTTGGGCCCGTTGCAGACGCTCTTCTTGAAGCTGCTTCTGCATCTTGGCCTTCTCTTCCCGGAGCCTGGATGATAATGACAGCAAGAAATGGATTGAAGACTAGAGGGGCCAGAGGAACCTGCCAAATTCTGTTCCTAGGCCCTTCCTCCACAGCCCACCATCTTCTGAGAAGATTTCCCACTCCTGTCCACCCTTTGCTTCCAGGGCAGGGCCATGGTTCTGCTGCTGCTCCTTTGAGGGCATCCCACCTCCAGGCTTCTCTGGGAGACAACCGAAGGGCCATCATCTCATACCCTCAGGAAGCCCAGGTTCCTAGATTCATCCCCTGGTCACTGATTGACGTGCCAAGGGCTTCCCCATCATCACTCTTGAAGGCCCAGACCCCAGCAAAGTTAGTAGCCTTGTCTTCTTCCTGTTTGTACTTCTCAAACCTTTGCCCAGTGTCTGCCCTGAGCAGGGCACTAGAGGAGGAGCCCCTGTGTTCATGGGAGAGACAGATGGCTGTGTCTCAGGGCTCTGCACAGGACTGAATGATCCAGGAGCCCACAGGCCAGAGGAGTCATGGCCTCTGGAACTCATCTGCACCCAACTAGGCCTATGGGGAGTTCCCCAGGCTTCTCCTTGGAGGACGGGTCCATGCCACCTGTATCTAGTGTTCTGACACTGCCAGCTCCACCTTTATGCCCATGCCACTAAACCTTGGGCTCCCCCCCCAGCTGCTGTCGGAATCTTTGCCCCTTCCCTGGGCTCTGGCAGCGCCAATGTCTTCTCCAATCCAGCCAGGAAAATGTCCCTTGTCCTCAGAGGTGAGGGTGTGCTACCCACACCTCACCTTGGCTCCTGGGTTCCCTGACTCCACAACATCCCACTCTCCACAAGAGGGGCTTCCCTCACTGGGTTGAGCTTGGTGCCCCCTCCAGTTCCCCCAGAGTCCTGGCTGCTGGCCCTCCCAGCATGGAGGACCTGGATCCAGTCCCCTTGGGAGTTCTTGGAGAACAGGATAACAGGGCCAGCCCAGAAGGGCAGCCTAGGCTCTCACCTCTGGCGCCGCTCCTTCTCCTTGGCCTTCTCAGCCTGCTCGACCTTGACCTGGGGCACACGCTCCAGGTTCTCAAGCAGCTCATCCATCTGGTGCTCAATGATGGTCAGCATCTGTACAGTGCCCAGGTTGGACTCCTGCTGGACACCGACACAGTGCCGGTACACATCCAGAACCTTGTGGTTGAGACTCTCCAACAGCTTGTCCTGCAAAGTGGGCAATCCACCAGCGGGGTCACTTGGGCTTATGTCTGCCCCCACTCCCCACTTCATGGTCTGCCTTCACTGTGGCATGGTGGACCTCCCAGGGCCTTGTTCAGTACAGGTAAACACTCAGGAAGCATGGGGGAGGACAGAACTTGGACACCTGGACTTACCATGGCCAGAGCTGTGACCCCTTTGCTCTTTTGTGGTCAGCCAAATCTTGAGTTCCAGTCTCCACTGGGGCTGCCTGTACCTCAGCCCCCCCCCAGCTGCCTCAATGTGTCCACCAAGGCCCTGTCCCCTCCTCCTGGGAGCCCTTTCTCCACTGCCCCTACATTGACCTCAGCTCCCCACAAGACCACATCCTGTGACCTACTTTCTGTGTGGTCCTGGGCCAATGAACTCCCCTCTCTGGGCTTGTTTTGACATTCAGAAAAAGTTAACCATCCCCCGGACACACAAGTGGGCCTGAGGTCTAAATGAGAAACAGCAGACAAAAAGGCTTAAGCCAGGCATAGGGCATAGCTGGTACCCAGTGACAACCAACAAGAGGTGGGGGATCCACAGCCTACTCATTGTGGCATCCTGTGTACCTGGCCCAGTGCCTGCAATAGGAATTTGGATGAATTAGGAAGCTGGAAGTGCTATCAAGAAAGGTGTGTGCCAAATTCTGGTCCCGCTGCCTGGAACATTCCTGGCCTGTGCCTTCAGAATTCTCACCCAGCTTGGCCAGGGGATGTGCCTGTCTTCTACCAAGCAGGGTCATCTTGTGGGTACATTGTATAGGTTTAAGAAGCAGACATGTTTGTTGAATGAAAAGGAATGGAGGAGGTGTGTTGGGCAGCTGAATAGCCATGGAGCAGAAACGCAGGGGATGCCTTGGGTTTGGGGACCAAGAGCTTTCTCAAGCCAGTGCCCCTTGGTCTGGCCCACAGAGCCTAGACATGGCGAGGGACTGTGGCAGACCCTGAGCATGGCTGAACCTCGGGCCTTGCTTTCCCACTGTCACAGCTACAGGCCCTGGGCCCCCTCCCAGCAGGTGCCTGGAATAGGACCCCCACCTCCTACTGCCAGCCTGTGGCCACCTGCATTCCTTCCTTGCCCACCACCTGCTGGCTGCAATCCAGGGACCTACCTCCTGAGCACCCTTGTACTCGCCAAAATGGAAGACCCGGGCTTTGAGCTCCAGCTCGGCAGCTGTCTCCTCCTCCTTGGTGATGGCCATCATCAATGTGGTGATCCACTGCTTCAGTTGGTTGACCTCTCTATCCCTGGATGGGGGACCAGCAGGACCCAGCTCACTCAGTGTGACCCTGGGCACCTTACCTCTCTGAGCCTCACCACTTCCTCTACTCTCCTGAGGGCTAAGGGACCATGACTGCAAAGTGCATGTCCAGGGGTCAAAGGAGCTGTGAGATGCAGGGGTAAAATTTAAGAGTTTTAACATTAAAAAAAAGTTTTTAATATATTCACAAAGTTGTGCAATTATTGCCATAATCTACTTTTAGAACATTTTCATCACCCAGAGAGAAACCCAGTACCCATTAGCGGTCACTCCCCATTTTTCACTCTCCCTCTACTTTATATCTCTCCTGAACATTTTATAAACATGAACTCATATACATGTAGCCTTTTGTGTCTGGCTCTTTCACTCAGTTCAGTGTTTTCAAGGTTCATCCACATTGTGGCATGTGTCAGGACTACAGTCCTATGACTGCATAATAGTCCATTGTGTGGACAGACTGAACTTTGCTGAGCCACTGATCCGTTGAAGTACATGTGGCTTTCCATCTTTTGGCTCTTGGGAATAATACTGCTATGAACACTCACAGACAGGTTTTTGTAAGGACTGTTTACAGTTCTCTTGACTAAATATTTAGGAATGTAATTACAACCATCAACTTTTAAATGATACAAATTTTTAAAAAAATAATGAAAATCACAATCATGACAGACACCCTTATATGTTGGGGGGTTTCCCAAGCTGAAATCTCAGTTCTCATGGCTGGCATGGCTTCCCCCAGTGCAGGCAGTTGCATGCAAATCCTGGTCACAATGACCAGGTCTCATGCAAATTGGGCCACTTCACCAACAGTGCCTGGGAGGCCCAGAGGTGGCCCCCATCCCTATGATGATTTCATGGCTATCTCTCCATCTGTTAAAACCTACTGACATTTTCTCCATCTTAAGCAAAGTGCCATGGGCCGCAGCTCTTGCCCACTAGGGGTCCCATGATCTGTCACATGCATCGACACAGGGCCACAGCGACACCATAGTCCAGAAGACTGTGAGTGTGAGTAGTACAGAGCTGGTCTGAGTCTCAGAGGTGGTGGTCAGAAAGGCTACATGCAGCTTGGACGCAAGCAGGTTGCCTGGGGTGACAACAGCACCTCCTGACATCAGGCCCTATTTCCCTCCAACCCTGAGCACCTTTGGAGGCCAGTGGTATGTCTTCTAAAGGATACATGATTGCATTCGGCTTTAACCTGGTTTCTAATACTTCCTTCACTTTCCTATGCCTTAACTGGCCGGTGTACTTTCCTACATATCCTACAGCTGGCACTGTGCTGCTTCACCTCTGCTCTCATTTGTTATGTGGATATGGTGGTGGTGGTTTGTTGTTGGTTTTCTACTTCTTCAGGTGATTGGGATCATTACCCCCTACTAGTTCTCTTTAAATGTAAAATTGTTGGGTGACAGTCTTTTTGTCTCAACTGGGTCCCACCTCCAATTTATAGGAAATGCAGAGGCACAAGGGACACACAGCTCTTTGTTGGTCCTCAGACTGACGTGTGTTACCGGCGTATTTGTCATAAAAGCAGAGTCCAGGCTTTGATCTGGACCTACCCCGTGAGAGACTTCATTTCACAAGATTCCATGCGGAGTCCAGTGTGCACACAGAGTCTGAGGAGCACTTTCCTGCCAGAAAAGTTACCTGGTTTCTTCAACAACTGGACTGGAGAGGGACATAAGATGGCGAAGGAACCTATAGATCAAAATGGATTTAAAGACAACCAATTGAGGAGTGTTAATTTGGATTCTGATTCAATCTAATATCTTAAAATGCAATAATATGAGGATTATTGATATTAAATAATAAGGGTTGCTGGTTTTTTAAAGATGATGTTTTTGAGGTTATGTTAAAGAGCCCTATTGTGTAAGAAATATTGAATATTTATAGATCAAATGATACAATGCCTGCAAGTTGCTTATGAATAATACGGAAAATGGGGACATGGGTGGGGTCTAGATGAAAGGATATTAGCTCTGAGTTGAGCAGTGTTGAAGATGGTGATGGGACTGGGGACTCATTATTCTATTCTCATATATATGTTTGTATATTGGAAATTTTCTTAGAGCTATTGGCCTGAATTGGAGAATTTACAAAAAGTTTTTTTGTTGTTGTTGTTTTGTTTTTTGTTAAGGTAACAAGAAAGAGGATTCCTTTATAAATACCTAGGGACATACAACCAGACAGTTTACTAGACAGGTAGTAAAGAAAAAAAGCAAACACCAAGAAATGTAAATAAGTCATTCAAAAGACCAAACAAAAGTTACCATATTACTGCAGAAATAGCAAGAAAGAACAAAAACAAAATATTTTAAAATAGAGGAAGATGGCAGAGTAAGAAGCCCTAGGAATCCGTCTCCCCACCTAGATAGCAATTGCACTGGCAGAACGTGTCTAATAAAACTATTTTGGAATTCTGGAATAGTGAAGCTGACAACTTCCAGGGGAAGCCTGGATAGTAATTGCAGTTAATTTCAGTCGATTTCAACTCTGACACAACTACCCAACTACCAGCCCAGTGGCAGGCAGCTGTGTAAGTTTCCTGCAACAGCTTGCATAGCCTGTGGGAGCTCTTGTGGGAAAAAAAGGACCATCTCCTCCAAATATTGGGTATCTGCTCAATTACTGATTGATGCTTCTGATCACAGAGGGGCAGACATACAGCGATTGTTGTTGCAGCTCCCTGTATTGCTGTAAGTTCCTCTTCCTTGGCTGAAGTGACTTCCAAGGGATTTAAAGGTTTGGTGCTTCTCCCTCCCTTCATTTTTTGCTTTCCCCCCTTTTGAAAGACAGACACTAAAGACCGAAGATGTTAAGGTATATATAGGGAAAACTAGAAAGTGACTGTGCATGCCCAGGTTAAGGCTCAGAGACCTTAAGTTTACACCTCAGGCTCAGCAAAGAGACAGCCTACAACTTGCATATAAAAACAATAACAACAATCCTGGTGTAGGGAGAGAAGCTGATTTTCAGGGTTACCACATTATTAGATTTGAATGTTAAATGTTCAGAAACAAAAATCACAAGGCACACAAAAGCACACAGTATGGCCCACTCAGATGGGGAAAAAAAGCAACAGAACCTGTTCCTAAGAAAACCTGATGGCAGATAAACTACAAAGACTTTAAAACAACTGTCTTAAAAGAGGCTCAAATAACTAAAGGAAGATGTGGGGGAAGCCAAGAAAACAATGTGAATGAAATGGAAATATTAATAAAGCAATAGCCTTAGAAATGCTGGAGCTGAAACGTACAAGATTACTGAAATGAAAAATTCATTTCAGTAATTCAAATCCCACTAGAGGGATCCAAAGGCAGATTTGAGCAGGGAGAAAGAATCAGCGATCTTTTAGAAAGGACAATGGAAGCTATCAAGGCTGAGGAACAGAAAGAAAAAAAATAAAACAGAACCTAAGGAAATCTGTGGAACACCATCAGGAGGACCAATATACACATCTTGCTTGTTGAAGAAGGAGAAGGAAAGAGGAAAGTACAGAGAATGAAGAAATAATGGCTGCAAACTTGCCAAATTGGATGAAAGACATGAATATAAATATCCAAGAAGCACAAGGAACTGCCAAGTAAAAGGAAATCAATGACCCACACTGAGACATGTTATAATAAGACTATCACAGGATAATCAAAAGCCAAAGCATCTGGAAAGCTGCAAGAGAGAAGCAAATTCTCACAATAAAAGGCCTTCAGTAGGTTACCTGCAGATTTCTCATTAGAACCTTTGGAGGCCAGAAGACAGCAGGCCAATATAGTCAAAGTACTCAAAGGGGGAAAAACATGGTCAACCAAGAATTCTGTATCTGGCAAAATTGCCGTTTAAAAGTGAAGGATAAGTTAAGACATTCCCAGATAAACAAAACTTGAGGGAAATAAAAACTTGAGAGATTAAAAAAATGCAACATACCAACACACGACACAGAGGAAGTGGTGCTTAGGGGGAAATTTATAGTTATAAACACATTTAAAAAAACCAAGAAAGATCTGAAATCAATCTAACTTTACAGCTTACATAACTTATTTTTAAAATATTCTAAACTCAAAGCTAGCAGACGGAAATAATAAGGATTAGAAGAGAAAAACAAAATAGGGAATAGAAAAACAATTGGTTCTTTTTGAAAAGATCAAAGTTGACAAACCTTTAGTGTAGATGGACTGAGGAAAAACACTCAAATTACTAAAATCAGAAATGAAAGTGAGGACATTACTACTGGTTCCGTGGAAATGAAAAGGATAAGAGTACTGTGAACAATTGTACATCCCTAAAATTGGATAACTTAAATGAAATTGAAAAATTACTAGAAACAAAATCTACAAAGACTAAATAATGTAGACATAGAAAATATGAATAGAACTATAACTAGTAAGGAGATTGAATCAGTAACCAAAATCTAATTCCAATCCTTCTTAAACATTTTCAAAAAGTTGAAGAGAAGGGAACACCTCCTGACTCATTCTATGACACCAGAATAACTATGATGCCAAAGTCAAAAATACTACCAGAAAGTAAACTACAAACTAATATCCCTTATGAACATGCATTCAAAAACTTAAACAAAATATTAGCATACAGAATTCAGCAGCATATTAAAAGGATTATATAACACAACTAAGTGGGACTTATTCCTGGAATGCAAGGATGGTTTAAAATATGAAAAGGTAATATACCACATTAACAGAATGAAGGGAAAATACCACAAGATCATCTCAATTGATGCAGAAATAGGATATGAAAAAATTTAATGTCCTTTCATGAAAAAACACAACAAAATAGGAATAGGAGGAAACTACCTCCACATAATAAAAACCATATATGAGAAACCCACTGCAAACATACTCAGTGGTGAAAGACTGAGAGGCCATATGCAGCTTGGGTGTAAGTAGGTCACCTGTTCAGGAACAGGTAAGGATGCTCACTTTCACCACTTCTATTCAATATAGTAGTGGACCTTCTAGCCAGAGCAATTAGGTAAGAAAAAAAGGCATCTAAATTGGAGAAGTAAAATTGCCTGTTTACCCATGATAATGATCTTACATCTGGAAAACCCTAAAGACTCCACCACAGCCCTGGTTGGTGTGGCTCAGTGGGTTGAGTGCTGTCCTGTGAACAGAAAGGTCACAGGTTCAATTTGCCCTTCAGGGCATATGCCTGGGTTGCTGACTGGGTCCACAGTCAGGGGCGTGTGGGGTGATGCACCGAAGTTTCTTTCGCACATCAATATTTCTCTCCCTTGCTTCCCTCCTCTCTAGAAAATAATCAATGAAATCTTTTAAAAACGTTTTAATAAAAGACTCCACAACAAATCTGTTAGAATTAATAAATGAATTCAGCAAAATAGCAGAACACAAAGGTAACATAGTTTGTTCATTTTTATACACAAATAACGAACAATCTGAAAAGGAAAACACAAAAACCATTACATTTACAATAGCATCAAAAAGAAGAAAATCCCAGAAAAAAGCTATAAAGGACTTTATCACTACTAAACCAGTATTACAAGAATTGTTAAAGGACTTTAAGAAGAGGAAAAAAAGATAAAAATACAAATAAAAAATGGCAATAATGACATAATTATCAATAATTACTTTAAAGGATTATATGGTCCAATCAAATGACAGGGTGGCTGAATGGATAAGAAAACAAGACCCATACATTTGTCTACAAGAGACCCACTTCAGATTGAAAGACACAGGCAAAGTAAGGGGATAGAAAAAAGATATTTCATGCAAATGGAAATGTGAAAAAGTGGAATAGTATTACTTATGTTAGACAATGTAGACTTTAAAACAAAGGCTATAACAAGAGACAAAGGAGGATCCAGCAATTCTACTTCTGAGTATCTAAAGAAACCCGAGACACTAGTTTGAAAAGACTCGCATCCCTATGTTCATTGCAGTATATTTATAATAGCCAAGATATAGAAGCAACCTAAGTGCCCATCGATAGATGAATGGAATATTACTCAGCCATAATAAGAGTTAAATTTTGCCATGTGCAACATCATGGATGGACCTAAAGGGTATTATACTACATGAAATAAGTCAAACAAATACCATATGATTTCACTTATATGTGGAGTCTAAAAAATTAAATGGACAGACCAGAAACAAACTTATAGATACAGAGGGCATTTTGATGATTGCTTGCCTGATGAGAGGGGTGGGGATTGGGTGAAAAGGGGGGAAGGGATTAAGATGTAAAAATCGCCAGTTATAAAAGCAGTCATGGGGATATAAAGTGCAGCATAGGGAATATAGTCGATAATATTGTAATAACTGTGTATGATGTCAGGTGAATACAAGATTTATCAGGGTGATCACATTGTAAGTTATATAAGTGACCTAACCACTATGTTGGACACCTGAACTGTAATTGAAAAATAAATATACAGAGTCTAGCACAAAAACACCCCTTTTATTACAAAATCATAAGCATGTAATTTTGAAACATAACAATATCACACCCAAGTACACCATATGACATTTTAGGTGAAATGTTCAAATTAAAACTTTAAATTATTACACCCATATTATTACTCTACCAACCACACTGAAGCAGGTGCTACTTCTGCTGGACCCTGTATATTATGTTAAAAAAAATCTAGTGCACATGATATGGATATACCACATTTTGTTTATACACTCACCTACTGATGGATGTAGGTAGTTTTCAGGTCTTGGCTATTATGAATAACTGCTGTGAACATTCCTGTAACACAGCCACCCTTTGTTCCACTGTCGGAATAGACTGATCATTTACTGTTGTATGTATTATTTAAACAGAGACTTCATTTTTAAAGCAGTTTTTGGTTCACAGCAAAATTAAAAGCAGAAGGTACAGAGATTTCCTAAATATCCTCTGCACCCTCCACCTCTCCCACTGTCAACATCCTGCCTGGGAGTGGTGCACTCGTAACAATTGATGAACCTACACTGACACATCATTCTCATCCAAAGTCCATAGTTTACTTGAGATTCACTCTTGGTGTTGTACATTTTACGGGTTTTGAAAAATATGTAACAACATGTATCCACAATTACAGTATCATACAGAATAGTTTCACTGCCCTAAAAATCCTGTCATTTACCTATTCATCCTTCCTTTGCCCTAAGCCTTGGCAACCACTGATCTTTATAGTTTTGCCTTTTGCGGGATGTCCAATAGTTAGTCATATAGTGTGTAGCCTTTTCAGATTGGTTTCTTTCACTTAGCAATATACATTTAAAGTTCCATCATGTCTTTCTATAGCGTGATAACTCATTTCTTTTTTAGTGAAGAGTAATATTTTGTTATCTGGATATACCACATTTTATTTATTCACCCATGGAAGGACATCTTGGTTGCTTCAAAATTTTGGCAAGTATGAATAAAGCTGCCATAAACATCCACGTGCAGGGTTTTTTTTTAAGATTTGATTTATTTATTTCTAGAGAGGAGAAGGAAGGGAGAAAGAGGAAAGAAACATCAATGTGTGGTTGCCTCTTGCATGCCCCCCACTGGGGACCTGGTCTGCAACCCAGGCATGTGCCCCAGACTAGGAATCAAACCACTGACTCTTTGGTTCGAAGGCCGGCACTCAGTTCACTGAGCCACATCAGCCAGGGCTGTGTGCAGGTTTTTGAATAGTCGTAAGTTTTCTATTCCTTTAGGTAAATGCCAGGGAACACGATTACTGGAAATTATGGTTAGAGTATGTTTCATTTTGTAAGAAACTGCCAAACTTTTCCAAAGTGGCTGTGCCAGTTTGCATTTCCACCAGCAATAAGTGAGAATTCCTGTTCCATATCCTTACCAGCATTTGGTGGTGTAAGTTTTGGACTTTGGCCGTATATGTGTAGCAGTATCTATCTTATTTTAAGTTGCAATTCCCTAATGACATCTGCTGTTGAACATCTTTTCCTATGATTATTTGCCATCTGTATGTATATTGTCTTTGATAAGGTGTCTGTTAGGGTCTTTGGCCCATTTTTCAATTGGGTTGTTCATTTTCTTATTGTTGACTTTTAAGAGTTCTATGTTTATTTTGGATAATAGTTCTTTATCAGATAGGTGTTTTGCAAATATTTTTCTCCCAGCCTGTGGCTTGTTTTCTCATTTTCTTGTCATTGCTTCTTAAACAGCAGAAGTTTTTAATCTTATTGAAGTCCAGCTTATCAATTCTTTCTTTAGTGAATTTTTGCTTTGGTGATATATCTAAAAAGTCATCACCATACCTAAGGTCACCTAGATTTTCTCCTATGCTATCTTCTAGGAATTTTATAGTTTTGCATTTCATATGTAGGTCTATGATCCATTTTTAGTTTTTTTAAAGATTTTATTTATTTGTTTTTAGAGAGACAGGAAGGGAGGGAGAAAGAGAGGGAGAGAAACATCAATGTGAGAGAGAAACATTGATTGGTTGCCTCTCATATGTACCCTGACTGAGAACTGAACCAGCAACCCTTGGCTTTGTGGGATGATGCCCAACCAACTGAGCCACACCAGTCAGAGCTTGAGTTAGTTTTGTGAAGGATTTAAGGTTTATGTCTAGATTTATTTTTTTTGCATGTGGATGTCCAGTTGTTTCAGCAGTGTTTCTTGAAAAGGTTTTCATTAAACAGGTTTCCCCTGTTATCTGAAAGTAGAGCATCCTTGTGAAACCTTTTGTAAACTAAAATAGCACCAAGCAGAGTATCCTCTCCTTTCTAAAAGTTTGCATTATACTACTTCACTTTTATGAAAGATCTACATTAGTATGATAACAGCTTTATTCATAAAAGTGAAAATCCTCTTTAGATTTCTTTCAGATAAAACAGGTAATAATGTAGGTCTTTCATAAAAGCAAATTGGTATAACTTGAACTTTTAGAAAGCAGGCTTACCTATATTACCTTTGCTCCCTTGTCAAAGATTAGTTGACTATAATTGTGTGAGTCTATTTCTGGGCTTCTGTTCCACTGATCTATTTGTCTATTCTTTTTACCAATACTACATATCTTGATTACTGTAGCTTTATAATAAGTCTTCAAGTTGTGTAGTGTGAGTCCTCCAACTTTCTTCTTCCATAAGTATAGTGTTGGGTGCTCTGGGTTTTCTGCTTCTCCATCTAAACTTTAAAATCATTTGCCAATATCTACAAAATAACTTGCTGGGATTTTGACTGGGATTGCATTGAATGTATAGATCAACTTGGAAAGAACTGATATCTTGACAATATTAAGCCTTCCTATCCATGAACATGGAATAGCTCTTTATATAGTTAACTCTTTCATTTCATTCATTGGAATTTTGTAGTTTTCCTCATATAGGTCTTACAAATTTCTGTTAGATTTATACCTAATTATTTCATTTTCTGGGGTGCTAATGTAAATGGTATTTTGTTTTCAACTTCAAATCCCACTTTTTCATTGCTGATGTACAGGACAGTGATTGACTTTTGTGTATTAACTTCGGATTCTATAATCTTGCTGCAGTGGCCTTATAGTTTTTGGAGGGGCTTTTTTGTCGTTGTGATTCTTTCAGATTTTCTATAGAGAATCATGTCATATACAAAGACAACTTTATTTCTTTCTTCCCAATCTTTATATGTTTTATTTCATTTACTTGTCTTATTGCATTAGTTAGGACTCCCAGTATTATGTTGAAAAGGAATGAAGAGAAAGGATATCCTTTCCTTGTTTCTGATCTTAGAAGGAAAGCTTTAAATATGATGTTAACTGTAAGGTTTTTTTGTAGATGTCCTTTATCATGTTCAGGCAGTTCCCCTCTAATCCTAAGAATTTTTTTACTAAGAGTTTTTATTATGAGTGGTTAAATTTTATCAAATGCTGTTTCTGCATCTATTGATAGGTCATGTGATTTTTCTTCATTAGCTTGTTAATTGCTTTTCAAATTGATTTTCAAATGCAGAAGCAGCTTAACACATCTGGGGGAAAATCTCACTTTGTCTTGGTATATAATTCTTTTTATATATTGTTGAATTCAATATTTTGTTGAGGATTTTTACATCTATGTACATGAGAGATACTAGCCTATAGTTTTCTTGTAATATTTTTGTCTGGTTTTGGTATTAAGGTAATACTGGCCACATAAAATGAGTTAGCAAGTATTCTGTTGTCTGGAAGAGATTATACAGAATTGGTATAATTTCTTCCTTAAATGTTTGGTAGAATTCATCTGTTTTGGAAGATTATTAATTATTGATTCAACTTCCTCAATAAATAAGCCTATTCAGATGGTTTATTTGTTGTATTTTTTGTTTGCTTTTTGTTTTTTTCCTGAGGAAGAGTAGTTGAGTTCATGGAAATTAAATGTATATGGGCTGTGACTCCCTTGAAATAAAGTGTTGTTGCTCTTAGTATGGCTCAGTTGTTGGAATGGCTCAGCTGGCTTAAGCCCAGTTACTGGACAATACCTCCAGGATTCTATGAGGTGTGTGTATGCATGTGTGTGTCCTCTCACCAGGTTCTTGGAATCTGGTAGGCTGTCTGCCTCTCTCCAATTCATCTCTGTGTGTGTCTCTGCTACCTCCCAGCTTTCTAGAAAACACAATTTTGCCTGAAAGCTGGTAATTTCACATAATTGTGGAGATTCCCAACAGGGGACTCTCCATGGCAGGACAGGGGCCAACATGGCATGGGTATTCAGGAACATATTTTCCCTGTGGGACATTGAATCCTTGGGCTGGCTCCCATCTCAAGGCCTTTGCACTTACTTTCCCTCTGCCTGGCACCCTCTTCCCAGATCACTGTTTGGCTTCCCATCACCCAAGAAGTGCCTGACTCAAATGACATTTTCCCCTGGAAGCCTCTACTGCCCTCATCAATCTGTGCCACTCTCCACTTGAGCCCCCTTCTCATATAATTCTTTTAATTTTCCTTCTAGCATGTGTCAGTATCTACAAATCAAATATGTGGGCCTGTCTGTTGTTTGTCTGCTCTCATGGAATGTCAGCTCCATGAGTCAGGGCTTTACCTTATCCTTTGAGGGCCTAGACTCAGGCTTGACCCAGCATAGGTGCTCAGTGTGTATTTGGGAGTGAATTCCTTGCTCCCAACAGGCCTCACCTAGTGCCCCTGCCTGACTCTGCCCAGCCCACCTCTCCTGGGCCTGGCACCAGCAGAATGTACCTCGGGTGAAAGGTCCTTAGGATGTCCCCTTTCTGGCTTCAGACTGCTCCAAGGTGGTAATGGACCAGTCTGGTGTGGCCCCACCCACATGACCTACTCCCAGAACACTCCTGGTTCCCTATGACCCTCAGTCTCCCTGCCCAATAGGGCACATCTCACCAGAACCAGGCACAGCCTTCAAACAGAGCTTTCCAAAAAATGGAAGTCAGGGAAGGGCCAGGGCTATGGACAGGTAGGGTGTGAGGGTGGCACATACAGTCCAGCTCCCAGTGACTATGGGGGTTCCAAGATGAGAGTCAGTGACAGAGCTCACCCCTCACTGGCCCGGGTGGCCCCACTTGAGACTTACATACGGATCTGGGTGTTTTTCAGGGTGAAGCTCAGCTCCTCCAAGGTCTCCTCCATCTCCTGTGTGTTCTGGATCAGTGAGAGGTTCTGCTCCTCCAGCTTTGTGAAGACATCCAGGAGCTGCTGGGGCTCTGTGAAGTACAGCTCCAATTCCTGCAACAAGTGTGTGTGTGTGAGAGGTGGGGGGTCGTCGGCTCCCCTCAGGGCCTGCCAGGAGTGGGGCCACTGACCTCCCCATCACTGTCTGGGTCCTCTTGCACAGGGAGGGCAGAGCTGGACCTGTGGAGAGATGTGGGTTCAGGGCACCAGGGCCCAGCCTGTGATGTGTACCCTACCCCAGGGGTGTAGAATCCTGGCATTTACACAGCATCTCTCCACCCTCACACCCCTTGTCCTCCTTGTCCATTCTACAGGTTGCCCAGGTGGTGGTATCAGCTTCCTCTTGGTTCCTCAGTTGTCACACAGCAACCAGGTGGCTAGTTTTAAATTCAATTAACTCATCTCACTCCAGTTAGAATAAAAATTGGCCTCCACCTGGGAGCTGTGGGGGCCTTGCTGCCCTCCCAACCCTTGCCTCCCCCACTGCCCGAGGTTACTCTGCTCCTGCCCTGTGAGCTCCCTAGCTGTCTCTCCAGAAGCCAGCCCTGCCTCAAGGCCTTAGCACTTGCAGCTCCCACTACAGAGACTGCCCCTCTCCATTTGCTATCCTTTTTTAAAAGCCACTTTCAGGTCCTTTTGTGCCCATCTGTCTTACTTAGGTATGTCCTTGACTGTTGTCCTTGATTGCCCTCATAGCTGTCCTGTGACACAGCTGCCTTCAACTAACCCTGAGCACCCCACAGGGGCAGAGACCATCCTGGGCCAGCCCACATAAGTGCAGGAAAGGCTTTGCAGGCTTGGAGCACTTGGTGTGGGTCCCTGGAAGGCTCTACTGGATGGGGACCCAATCTTGCCTGATATCTTTCATCACCCTTTCTCACCTGCTCCAGCCTTGGCTCCCACCCAGGATTTACAGGTTCTGCTGGCTGAAGAATGGCCAGAGGAACCTGGGCTGAGGCCTGAGAGACTCCAGGCCCTGACCTGTCTGCTGTGGAGAGGTGAAAATTGCAGGGCCCTGTGGGAGAGGATACTAAGCACTCACTGGGCCTGTGCCTCACATTGTGTACACATCAATGCCCATTTGGCAAATGAGGAACATGCAGCTCAGAGATCTAGTCACCTGCCCAAGGTCACCTGTAGGACATTGCTGGCACATAAGGTTTGTTTTTAAGAATCTGGACACAATGTAGGCGACCTCTACTGGCATGCTATATTAAAAGTACCTTACTTTTAGAGTTGAATAAAATACTAGAAAAACTCAAAAAATAAAAAAGGGACACAGCCTGGGGTGTGGGCTGGACTTTAGTCTCCACTCAACCTCTTGGCTAAGCACCTTGTACATCATACCCTGACCAACTGTACACAGAGGCCTGGTTACATGGCTAATAGATGGAGAGGCCCAGATGCAAACCCAGGACAGAGTGATTCCAGACCTCTATTTTCAGGGGCTGTCCCAACACAAGACCTTACAGTGGTAGCTCTAGGGCTGAGGGGCAACCTAGGCAGAGGAAACATGCATGCGTATCTAACCTCTTGGAGCCTCCATCCAAAACTGAACTGGAAATAGCAGTCCCCACTGGCAGGGGTTGCAGGGATCAGAGTATATAAACCATGGTATGTGCCTGGCCCCGAAGTGGTGGCTACTCTTCTCCATAAGGCATGACCATGATTCAGAAAGATGAACATGAGCTTGCAAATGGGTAGCACTTGGGCCACCTTCCAGCTGGAGAAGTATCAGTTTGGGATATGGGAGGTTGAGTGTAGAGAACATCTAAGGAGGGGGACACCATGGGGGGCCTGGAGCTCAGCAAACAGTGGGAGACAGAACCATGGGAGGGGGTGGCCAGGCCACTGGAGAGAAGGAAGGACAGAAGACAGGATACATAAAGGGATGAGCAAAAGATACAGATCCTGAGAAGCAGAATGAAGGGGAAGTTCTTGAGCCCTTGAGCTACCCATTCTCCCTATCCCCACTACCACCACCTTCATTCAAGCTGATAAACCATGAAGCTTCCAGAAGAAAGCATTGGAGACTATTTTAGTGACTTTGGGATTGGCAAAGGTTTCTTAGATAGGACACAAAATCACCAATCATAAAAGCAAAATTGGTAAACTTGACTCAAAAGATAACATTGAGAGTAATAAGATAAGAGAGACTAGACGAAGATACTTATACTAGACTTATTACATAAAGGACTGGCATGCAGAATATACAAAGTAATAATAGAAAACCAGAAGGGAAAGGCCAGCAATCCAATAAAAAATGTACAAAAATTGAACAGACACTTTTCACAAAGGATATCTGATTGGCTATCATACTTCTCATCAAGAAAGTATCATTAAAATCATGATATATCACCTCACCCCTGTATTAACTCTGTCTTTGATTTTCTGTATTCTTATATTTTGATATCTGAGGCCATGTTGACTCTGGAGGGATGAACACCCTTGAATGTGCTTTTCAAATGCAAAGCAACCAATCCAGTGCTCATATCCCAAGCTCTCACACTGGAGGCATTATCTCCCTGCCTCATTACCAGGGCCAAGTACCAGACAACCAGGGATAGCCAGTGTGTCCCAGAGGCCTGAATTTATTCAAACCAGCCAGTTTAAGCCCACTTAACCTGCCTCACATATTCCTGCCTGCAGAAACCACAATAAAGGCTCCTATTCACAGTTTCTCTGCTTCCTTTGCCTCCTGACCACCCTGGTGCTTGCCGAGGTGGCTCCCAGGGAATGGCATGCCTCCTCCTCTGGGAACTGTGAGAAACAAACCAGCTTTACAAAGGTAGTCATCTCCTGATCTATTGGCCTTATGGAACCTCAAATTTCCTCTCAATATATATTTCAAAACAATCCTGCCAGAATAATGAGAGGGACTGACAATACCATTTGATGAGGAAGTGGGGAAGCTGGAACTCTCATGTATGCAGGCAGAAGCTACTAAAGCTAAGCATATGCCTACCCTATGAACCAATAATTCCACCCCTATTTCCATAGAAATAGTGCTCAGTTAGAAAAGTACAAGAATGTTTGTAAGTAGCTTTAATCAAAATAACCAGGGATGGGTGATAACTAAAATGGCCACCAATAGGAGAGTGGACCAAGACAGCAGGGCTTTTTTACCCCACAGTGGCTTACAAAACAGGTGCAAAGAGCAGCCTGTGGCTGCACAAAGCTAGGCAAGTGTGAAGTGAAAAGAGCTAGAACCAGAGCGCAGTGGTGGCGTTCTAAGTGCATCAAGTTCAAGAACAGGGAAGGTGACCCAGAGTGATTGAGGTCAAAACAGTGGTTAATTTCTGGTGTGGGTTCTCACTGGGAGAGGCACCATGGTGTTTTGGGCCTTGGGATTGTGTTCTGTCTGGATCTGGGTATGGTCATGTGGGTATATACTTATGTAAAAAGCCAAATGTTCACTTAAGATTTGTTCATTTTGTGATGTCAATAGCACTTCAATATAAAAGAAAAAAAAGTAAAGAAGACCTAAATCTGATCATATCGCGGCTTTGCAGAAACTTCCTGGCCTCTGCAGGTCCTGGACCCAAGGGTGGACTATGGAGCCCAGGGTTCCAACTCTATCTGTCTGCTCTGTGCCTCAGTTTCCTCATCTGTCATGTGGGTGTCCCTCCAGAAGGTACTAGAGTTTGGAGTGGCTGAGCTGGAGGCACAGGGGATGGGGGCACCTGGGGAGGGGTGGTGAGAGGATGGTGAAGTGTGAGGATGGGCAGGGGCTGGCTGGGGAGGGAGGAGGTTGGGAGTAGGGCAGGAGGAGATCTGTCCTGTGGTCACTGGTCACTGCTGGAGAGCATAACAGGAAGGTATCCAGGAGGTGTCTGAGAGGTGCTTGGCAGTCCCAGAGATGGGAACTGGGACCTTGGACCTGGGAGCTGGAGGAACTACATACAAGTCAAGAGTCACTGGAGCTGGAACTTGCCCAGGAGACCTGACCTTCAGCTAGAGCCTCCTAGGTGACTGATGAAGCTGTCAGACACTGGCATGATTCTGCATGGTTAGCAGATCCAGCTTTGAGTCCCTGTGATGATTTTATGTGTCAACTTGGCTAGGTCAAACATTATTCTAGATGTGTCTGTGGAGGTGTTTTTTTAGATAAGATTAATAATTTTTATAACCTTTAAGTTGTCTGTAAATTGATACATTTCTTTATTTTTATCAATATTATCAAAAATAATGTTTTATGTATTTTTGTGTATGTTTTTTAATTTAATCTTTATTTTTTTCCATTGCCCTTTGGTCCCCTTACACCCCTCTTCCCCCAGCAATCACCACTGTTGTCCATGTCCATGAGTCCTTTTTGCTTTTTGCTTAATCCCTCCATCTCTTCATCTCCCCCATCCCCAGCTGTCATCCTGCTCTCCATCATTAAATCAGTAGATTGAGTAAAGCAGCTAACCCTCTATGATATAGGTGAGCCTCACCCAATCAGTTGAAGGCCTCAATAGAGGAAGACTGACCTTCTCCAAAAAAGAGAGGATTCTGCCAGACCATTGCCTTTGGACTCAAGTGATAGCAGCAGCTTTGCTTCCTTAGGTTTGCACCCTGCTGGCCTGCCTGCAGAATGTGGACTTACTAGCCCCTAAATAACATCAACCAATTAAATTCTCTCTCTTTCTTTACCCTGGCTCCAAACCTGCCAGCCACCTGTCCTGGCTCACCACATGGTTCTCCAGGCCCTCATCCCTCTGGCCCGAGGTGGTCCAGAGTCCATGGGAGAGGAGAACATCCTGGCAGTGACCCTGGCACTGTGAAGGCAAATGCCAGTCAGCCGATGCTGTGGTCAGTGCTCGACCCCAAAATTCATCTTGTGAGTTTTATTCCCGCCAGCATCAAGATGTCAGGGGCAAGACAGGCCACCAGGGAAGCTTGAACCCTGGCTAAAAAGGACTGCCTTTGGACCTACCCTGGCAATATTGCTAATGGAGAAATAGTGACATGTACAGGTCAGCTCCCTTGTGAAAGGAAGGGTGGGCATAAGAAAATCTCCTTTGCTTGTGTTTAGGCTGAATCATAAGGACATGCCAGTACTCTTTTGACCTACATATGGTTCAATGTATTATTTGCTTAAAAGTGGCTGAAAAGACATGCAGGAAATAATAAACTCATTGCAGCACTGCCTGTAGCTTCCCGGGCCAATAGCCTGGAAGGAGGTACACAGGGACCTCTCAGCTTTTACACCTTCTATAGAGTTGTGATTTTTGTGAATGTTTCAGTGAGAGAGCAGTGACTGGGTGGTCCAGCAACTAAACATATGCCCATCCTATGAACCAGGTGGGGTGGGTGGAGGATAGCTCTGGCCTTGGAGGTTAAGGAGTGGAGGGACAGATTTGCACTAGACCATGGATCTGTTTGGGGTTTCTGTTTTCCCTCATTGTGTTTTTTAGAAAATTTGAAAGTAACCATCATACTTAAATCTGGGTGATTTTATAAAGTCTAGACTTCTGGCTTCTCTTGACCAGCTCTGGAGCTCTGGCCCCTGGGCCAGCACTCCCTGGTGACAGAGTGCTGGCATGGGGCATGTGCCATCTCGTTCTGTCCACCTGGCTGCCCTCATCTGTTCACGCACCTGAGTGGGCCACCCCAGGCTTAAGTTTACTGAATCAAGCAGAAATAAACCTTTCTTGAGAAAACCTCTTGATTTTCCAACTGAAGTCAGACTGTACTTGTATACTCTCCAGTATGGGAACAGCCCCTCCTCACATTCTTCCCCTCAGGGAATCTGGGCCCATCCTGGGTACTCCTGGCCTGGAACCATTGGGGAGTAACCCCCTACCCTGGCCCCAGCCACCTTTGCAGCTCTCCCAAGTCCACTCACCCTTTGGGGTCCAGCCCAACACTCATACTGGGCAGATTCTCCTGCTGGAGGCTCATGGCGCTGGTCAGGATCTGCCCTGCCCGTACCACCTGCAGCACTTTCCAGGGTTTCCTTGGGCCCTGCCCATCTGAAGGAAGCAGAGGAATAGTTTCTATGGGTTCCCAACCCAGGGTGGGGGGCCCTCCAGCCTGGGGCAGCCACATACCTCTGGAGCCTGTCTTGCCCTTGATCCCTGGTCCTACAGGAAGCAAGGGAGGGGTCTCAGATGGCCTTGGCTAGAATCAGGCCAGCAGCAACACTGCTTGGGGGCACAAGTTTCCCCAGGACCTCTCAGTGGCAGAATGAGGGAGGTGCATAGGAGGAAAGCCCCTAGGGTTTGAGTTAAGATCCAGCCCCACTTCCCCAAGTAGGTGCTTGGATTGAGCCACCAGTGGCTAACAGGAGGCTGCTGCCTCAACTGGAGCTCTGCAAGGTATGGAAGGGGCCAAGTCCATGGCCTGTACACCTCCAAGGCCTCTGCTGGCTGGACACAGGGAGTAGGTGGACCCAGGGACCTGTATTCTCTTTTCTGCTACCTTTATCCCCTTGTGTGGAGAATAGATTGTTCTCTTTGGGGGCCTCGGCAACCTTGACCTCCTCAGCCTGTTTGAGAGCCAAGTGCTTCTTCTCTTGTTCTTCCAACCACTCCTTGGGTGACAGTTTATACAGGAAATCTTTGTAGACCTTGTAATGTTGCAGAGTGTCTTCAAATTTGGAGATTTCGCTGAACCAGGGGAGGGGACAGGTGAGGTCAGGCTCTGCCTACTGGGGTCCCCCCACCCCCCAGAGGGGACCCAATGCCCCCTGGCCAAGAAAGGCAGGCACAGAAACACTAGTACCAGGGAGAGTACGCCCACCCTGCTGGGACCAATGTGGGTTATGCCTCCCAGAGTGACAATCCTCAGGGACTCTGTCTGCTCCTCTCAAGGGGGAGCCTGGGGGCCTCGGAGCTGTGTGAGCCCTGTGTCTTGGTGTTGTGGCCTTGGGAAAGTCACTGAACCTCTCCTGGCCTCAGTCACCTCATCTGTAAGAACTTGGACGGCAATCTGCAGGGCTTCAGAGTCCTGACATGTTTAGGGTTCAGTGTTAAAATGATGAGGTTTGCGTTGTAGGGGCTCCCTTTGGCTAGCAGAGAAGTGATGGAGGAAAATGTGGGCAGGCCATCCCAGGCCCAATTTGCCTCTGACCTCACCTTTTGATGTTCATGATCTGGGAGGTCAAATCTCGGATTTCAGTGATCTTCTCCATCTTCACTTTGGTCTCCTTCTCTGCTCTGGAGGTTGGGATAGGGGCAGAGAGACAATCTCAGACTTTAAAGAGAGGCATCCATGCTGCCCTCAGGCGGAGCTGGAAGTGGGGGGACTACCAAGGGCCCTGGGTTGGGGTCAGGATTGAGGCAGGGTCAGGGGGCAGGGGTAGGAGTGGAGACCGGGGCTGGGGCTGGGTCACAGCTAGGTTAGTTGGGTGTGCACAAGTCCAGGGGATCCTGGAGGGATGGTGCATGGCCAGCCAGCTCCTCAGGCCACAGGCTCACGCTCTCAAGGCCTGCACTGAGCTGCGGTCATTCTCCCTGAGGAACTCATCAAACAAGGCCGAATCCTTCTCCAGGGACTTCTCAGCCTGCTCCAGCTCTGCCTCCTCCTTAGTTGCCAGCATCTCCAGCCGCTGGATCTCACTTCGCTTCATATCCAGGGCATACTGAGGGCCACCAGAGCAAGAATCATGCTCCTCACTGGGACAGCCCACCAGGGTCCCCTTCATGGGAGCAGATGGGCCTACCTGGATGAGGAACATTTGCCGTTTCTGGTTGATGTACTTGTTTATGTTATCAGATTCCCCTTTCTTTTCTGCAATGAGAGAAGGGAGGCATCTAGAGGGGTGGGGTGGGCAATGGGGGACAGACCCAGGTTCTCAGCTGTAGATGGTATATAGCCAGAAGAGGGGAGCCAGACAGCTGTTCCTGGTGCGGTGCTGTACTGCAATGCAAGGTCCAGGTTATTACAGGGACCATGGAAGAGCGAGCCCTTTCTCCAGCAAAAGGAGAGAAGGCTCTGCTGATATATCTCCATGCCTGGAGATGGGTCCAGGTGGGAGAGCCTCTCTTGCACTCCTCTCACCTGGAATGAGACTCTGGACACCTCTGCCCTAGAAGTCTTACCCAGCTGGACTTCATTTAAAGAAAGGCCTATTGCCCAGGACCTGAGAGAAAAAAGGGGGAGCATGATCTCTACTTGGGGTACCCTAAGTCCCCAGGGTCCAATTTGTGCAGCAGCTAAGTCTACACAGCCAAGATTTAAGCCAGGTAGGAGGACGTTAATGTGAGCATCTGGATGACCTTCCAGAGTATAAGCAGAGAGGCAGTACAATGGGGCCAAGGACTGTGGGAGCCTCTTTCCTTAGCCTTTCTGGAAACAAAGACCTAGATACTCCCCAACTTTGGAGACCCCAGGGACTGTGAGACAGACTGCAGGACCATGTGACTGTCTTGCCTCTCAAATCATCTCCTTTCCAGAAGAAGCTAGTGTGGTGCAGCAGTCCTATTTTAAGTCTAGATGCCCACTAGGCCACCGTCTCCCTGGTCTACCCTGGGGAAGTCTCTGCCCTCAAGGAAACCCAGCTTTTCACTAGAAGGCCAAACTGGAACACTGATGAGTCTTCGTGTCTAAACCCACTAGGTCCAACCTTCCCTATCAAGGTGCCATCTGCCTCTCCTAGGTCTTAGGCATGGAGGGTGGAGACAGAAAGGAAACACATGCTGTACTGCTTCCCCCATGCAGAACTTGGCACACAATTGTCAAAGGAAGGTCAGGGCTTCCTACCTCAAAGAACAAGCCATGGATGTCGGGGTGGAGGCTGGGAGTTTCCTTATGTTTATATTCATATCCACTACACTTGTAGTCACTGGGGGTTCCAGAACTCTCTGATCCCAAGCTACTTCTTTCTAGTTTAGTGACAAACTTTACCATCTGAAAAGATGCATTTTCCTTACTTAAGATTTTTTACTGGGTCACAAAAATAACAGTGCATGCACACACAGTTCTTTCTCATTACATGCAATATCTGGTGATGTTGAATCCCACAACCTTGAGGTGGTTACTGTCATTAGCCAGGAGAGGAAACTGCCCTGCCACGCAAAGATGTTAGCTAGCTCACCCAGTATGGTGCAGCCATTAAATGCTGATGCTGAGATCTGAAACCAGGCAATCTAGTTCTACACTGACTCTCTTTATCTCTACGTTAAATGCATATACATAAATCCTGGCCTGAGTTCATATTTTCTTATCTTTTTTTTTCTTTCTTGTAGTAGAGAGAGGAAGGCAGAGAAAGAGAGTGAAAGAAAAACATCGATGCGATTGTGAGAGAGAAACATCCATTGGCTGCCTCCCATATCACCCTGACCTGGGATCTAACCTTTCACCCAGCTATGTGCCCTGACTGGGAATAGGACTCATAACCTTTTGGTGTACAGAAGGATGCTCTGACTAACTGAGCCACCTGGCCAGGGCAAGATGCCTATATTTTATACAGCTTGCATTCACTGTGCAGAGTCAACACTCAGAATGTATGCAATGCTGGGATTAAAAGGGTTTAGACTTGCACTCCAGCTGGAATTGATCTTTGTGACCCTGGACAAAGAAGACCCTTCTTTCCCACTGCACCGAAGCCCTGCCTCTCCAAGCATTTTTAAAGCACTACCCTCTCAGGCGGCTCAGATCCCACGTTGGTGAGGGAGGAGCAGCACCTTTGGTTACGGAGAGCTTCCAGGCAGTGTGGTATTGGAAGGCACGCAGCTGCTCGGCCTCAGCACGTGCCTCCTGGTCCTCTGTCTCATCCTCCAGCTGCAGCTCGCGCCGCAAGCTGTTGTGCTTGGCCGACACTTTGGATGAGTGTGTCATCTTCTCATGCACCCGCAGCACCTTCTTCTGTTGCCGCTCCTGGGGGGCGGGTCAGGCGGGGGTCCCTCAAGGCCAGCCTGCACCCAATCCCCACCCCGCCACCCTCCACCCCGCCCTGCCCCGCCCCGCCCAGGTCTCCTCCCCTCTGCATTGCCTGGTCCCAGGTTAGCGAGGACTTGAGGTGGTACACACTTAGCTTGGGCAGGCTTGGGGGTTCGAAGGAGGAAAGTGCTCTTCGGAAATCTGGCTGCTGCTTGGGAAGGGAAGAAAGAGCTGGGGTAGACCTTGGTCTTGGATACTCACTGAGCGAGACTTACTCTTCTCCTGATCTCTGAGCAGGAAGAAATCCACGTCCCCAGACATGTGGAAAGGATTAGCTGAACAGTCGGAAACGATCACAGACTCTGTGGAGGGATATACCTCATTGGAGAGACTAGCCAGCTCTTCCAAGCTGAGGTCTGTGTCCCTGGGGTCCTGGCATCCTCCCAGCCCCAGCACAGCGAGCTTGAGTGAAAGCACGTGCAAATGGCAAATGTTCTCTTGGGTCCAGCTGTGCCTAAAGTACACCCCTGGACCTTCCAGTTCCCTAAACTCACCTGTCTGGTTTAACCTGGTTGGAGTTGGGTGTCTGTCCCTGACTTCTCAAAGACACCTTGTGAACACGGCCTCTCCTGTGTCTTAGATATCTACTAAATCCTTGGCCCTCTGTCCTCTCCCATTTAAAGTCTTGGTGGGGGATATGGGTAGGTGGGATTGGGCAAATGGGGACGGAAAGATACTTTGCTTTGGGTGATGGGTGCATGATGCACTGTGTAGATGATGTTTTGTTGAGATATTATGTGAACCAATATCACTCCAATAACTTCAATAAAAAGAATAAAGTCTCAGGAACCCCTACTCTGTAGAGGAGGGAAGCAAGAGCTTGCTGACTCCAGAGCTGAGGTGCTTGCCTGCAAGTGGGAAGGAGGCACTCTATGCGAATATGCCTTGTTTTTGCAGGAGTCTCCACCAGACTCTCAAGGAAGGACTGGGCTTGGGGGTGGGTGAGAGCAATGTGCCTGAGGCCTGGGGAGGCAGTGCAAGAATTTGGGAGGTGGGGACTATCAAGGTCCCCAATTCTGCTACCCCCCCCCCCCACAAGGGCTTGGGGAGAGGTTCCCACAGCTCAGGTATCAAGGAGGACTGAAGCCAAAAGGCACCGAACAAAGGGCTCAAATATATGGTTGCTTTCTCCCCCTATCCTTTTTCTAAAAGAAACAGGGTGTTTTGGAAACAAAACAAAACAAAACAAAACAAAAAATTCTTGAAAGTGAAAGAATGTGAGAAAGAAAAAAGTATTGGCTTTGAATCATCTGCTGGTAACATTTTTGAGGGTATTTTCTTCTAGTACTTTTCAACACACCTTTTAAATAATTCCATATATTCCATATAAAAAAACATTTTACCATCAGCAGTTCCCTCTGAAATGACTAATTCTTTTTGGACCCTGTAAGCAAACATTAAGAGCTGCAGTGACAGACACACTATGTCATCAGATGTGCAGAGCAGTCCACAGCACGCGGGTATCCTGAGGACATTGCCAACTACTACGGACTGGTTTTTAGAAACTGATTTTCCAAAGGGAGTCTAGAGGCCAAGGGCTGTGGGAAGCCTTCTAGATGTCTGTCTCACAAGCAGAAAGAGGGCACTATTAAAGGGATTCAAAGTTATGATAGCCTCAAAATGCCTGTACACAAGATACTTATTAATTACCAAGGGAAAAGGAGCTTTACAGTGGAGAAGTCTAGTAGACTCCATGTCATTCAAGCGACCAAAGTGAACATTTGAGAGAGAAAAGTCGGCACTCTCTCCAAAGGGAACCCAGCACATCACTCAGACATTCCTGCCTAGGATGTTTCCTCTGCAGTCTGTCCTGAAGAGTCAAAACACAAGTTTAAAAAACTGAGTTATGCTCAGAATGAGAAGAATAAAGGTTATCTGTTCCTCAGCCCAACTGCTGGGAGGAAGTTGGAAGGAAGGGCCTCCAGTCAGTTCTTGATGTGCCTGGTGAGGAAGGAGCAGAGCTTGCATTGTGGCAGGAAGGGAGGGACACAGGAGCAATGCTGGCCTGAGGCCCATCAGGGACCTCTGAATAGGAGGACCAGAGATGGGACAGAGGCTCATGCAAGATGGGGGTGAGGGGATCCAGGGGACAGGAGACCATTATAGGGGCTTGTGCAGGTTTGGCTTGAGTGTGGTTCTTGTTCCATGTCTATTCATGACTTTCTTTTGTACACTGACTTTGCTTCTGACAGACTCCAATAGACATTTCCAAAGGGCCCCTCTCAGCCTGAGTTGTCTAGGGAGGTAGATGGAGATGGTGATCCATACACTTGACTTCCCCCACACTAGGTCCCTGTCACTGCCAGAAAAGTCGTAACAAATTTAGAAATGGTGGACAGCTCTGGACAACAAGAAGAGGCAACACCAGGGAGTAGAAACTGATAGGGAGCTTAGTGGAAGAAAAGGCAGACAGGATAGGGTTAAGTGGCGGGAAGTGCAGTTCAATACAGCTCCAGGAGGAGGGCATGGAGGGTGGAATGGCTCTTGGCAGCAGAAAGGGATAGGAAGAGCCTGAACAGAATTGCCACAGCCATTCTCTTCCTCAGTCCACACCTCAATCTCTCTCTCTCCTCTCTCTCTCTCTCTCTCTCTCTCTCTCTCTCTCTCTCTCTCTCTCTCCCTGTTCCTGGCCACCAACCCAGGGCAGAGGCATTTGCCCTAAATTCAGAATGGTGGGGCCTGATCCTGGGTCACAGTGACAGTACGACTGAGAGACTTTATGTCCCCACACTGGGTGGTAGCACCTCCCAGTCTCCATCAGAGACACTAATATGATAGTTAACAAGCACTGAGGATTGCCCTTGTCCAGAATGAGGATGTTGCATGACTTAACTTTCATAATTATTGTTACCCCTAATGTGGAAACTGAGACACAGAAAGTTAATAGGCTCACTCAAAGCTATGTAGCTATATGCTTTGTGGAGACTGGTTATGAAAACAGAATTTGCATTTGCAGTTAAGTGAGTAGGAGATGTTTAGTAGATAATCAGTGTATTATTGTGAAAATAAGCTCACAACCATGAATGGCAATTATTTGAAGCAAATCATCCTAGAAGTGCAAAGTTAGTTTAACATTTATAAGCCAATCAATGTAATATACCCCATAACAGAATGAGAGAGAAAATTACGTGATCATTTCAATAGATGCAGTTACAAGTATTTCATAAAATTAAAAACTTATTTTGAATAAAAGTCTTAGCAAACTAGGAATAGAGGAGACTTCCACAGTCTGATAAATGGAAGTGGAGTGGCCCCCAGAGATATCTGTACCTGAATCCCTAAGCCTGTGACTATGTTCCCTTATATGGTAAAGGGGACTTTGCAGATGTGATTAAGGACCTAGAGATGGGGAGATGATCCAGATGGGATGCCCAATATAATCACAAGGGTCCTTATAAGATGGAAGCAGGAGGTTCAGAAGCAAGAGGAGGAGGTGTGATGAAAGAAACAGAGGTTTGAGTGATGTCATGGAGATTGGAAGATGCTACCTACACTGTTGGCTTTGGCGATGGAAGAAGGGGCCACAAGCCAAGGAGTGCAGACAACTGGAAAAGGCAAGAAAACGGATTATCCCTTAGAGCTTCCAGTAGAAACACAGCCCTGGGACACCCTGATGCTAACCCTGTAAGATTCCTTTTAGACTTCTGACCTCCAAAGTCATTAGATAAGATATTTGTGTTGTTTTAAGCCACTGAATTTGTGATAATTTGTTACAGCAGCAATAGGCAATACAGGTATGTATAAGAAAGTTCTAGGTGAAATATTGAATGTCCTCTCCCACCCCAAGATCAGAAATAGGGCAGAGAGGCCTATATTTGAAGTTCTTTCTACTCAACACTGCAGCAAGGTTAGAAAAAACAGTACAAGGCATAGGATTGGAAAGTAAGGGCAAATCATGTCATTCCAGGTGACATAAGTGTATAGCAGAAAATAAAAAATCTATAAACAAAATGGTTACAGTTAGATTAATTAAAATGATTTATAGATCTTAACTATGGAATTAAAATAAAACTTATAGAAGATACAATAATCAGAAATCTTTATGACCTTGCAGGGGGTGGTTGGTCAAAAACAGAACACAAAATGTACTAACCATGAACAAATGTTAAATTGAATTACATTAAAGTTAGGAACTCTTGTTCACTAAAAGGCACCATCAAGAGACTGAAAACACAAACCACAGAGTGTGGGAAGACATTTGCAAGGCCTAAAACTAGTGAATGACATATTCAGAATATGTGAAGAGATCCTAGAAATCATTAAAATAAGAAGACAGACAACCCCATAGAAAAGTGGGCAGTAGACAAAAACTGGCATTTCACAACACAGAATCACCAATAGCCCATAAACAGGTAGTCACTCTACTTGGTAACCAGGGAACATAAAATGCTAATACATAGCTAAATGATCAGGTAATATTAAAAGGACCAACAAAGTGCCAAGTGTTGGAGAGGATGTGGAGCAACTGGAATTCACACCTGTTGGTGGAATTGTTAATTGGTATAATTGCCCTGGAAAACTGTCCAGCGCTGTCTACTAAAGTTAAACATATAACCAGCAATTCCTCTCTTTCATATATACCTGGAGAAATGAGTGCTCATGTCCCCAAAATAGCATGTGCAAGAATATCCATAGCACTGTTATTCGTGATAGCAAACAACCAGAAACAACACAAATGTTCATCAACAGCAGAGAAGGGACTCCTGTTACATGTATCTCACAGACATGATGTTGAGTAAAGGAAGCCAGATCAAAAAAGCACTAAGTGATTTCATTTATGTGAAGTTCAAGAATGAATAAAACGATTCTGTAATAGCAGACTATTGACCATCTTTTGGGGAAAGAGAACTTCTGAGCAGATGGAAATGTTCTAGATGGTGAATGGATGAAGGGTAAGAAGATTTATTCACTTGTCTAAACGGTATACCTGAGATTTGTTCTTTTCATTGTATATGACATGTCTCAGTGAAGAAACAAAACAAATCCAAAACTGAGGCCCTACACTCTTATTTTAACAATGAGTTCAGCACAAGCACCTGTGAGTAGAAGAAACTATTGGGTGAATGCCTGGTGAGGATCTGTGATGGAGGGTCAGGTGGCTACCATTTGGACTACCATTGCAGCATGGCCAACACTGAGGCAACTGGATGTGTGCGCTCCTTATGAAAGATAGTAGGAAGCACCTTGCCCACCTAGGAAGGAGCTGTGGACAAAATGTAACATGGATCCATTCTATGAAACATCTAGTGTCCAATTTGAGGAAATATGGGGAACAGAGAAACAGTTATAATGACACATATAACTGTTTCTCTGAAACACCAGGAAGCAGGTGGCACATAACCAAGGACATTCTACAGGATAATTAACACCATTTTTCCAACAACTCAAGGCACAGAAAATGAAAGGATGTGAGGGTGTGGCTGTGCTAGATTAAGAGAGGTGAGAGACGGTTCTATCTCCTTTGAATCTCGATTAAAACAGATCTTCTTGGAGGAAGACATTACCTAGATAAGTAAATCTGATGATGGTCTGGTTAACTTCATTGTGGGCTTGTAAGAAAATGTTCCTATTTTTAAAAAATATACATTGAGATATGTAGGGATGAAATGACATTTCTGGAATTAACTTTAAAATCTTTTGGCAAAAACCAAAATGGAGAAAAGGGATAGATGAAACAAGTGTGGCAAAAGCTTGTCTACTGTCCAATTTGGTATTAGGCATGTCAGTTCATGTGAGTTCACTGGACTTTAGTCTCTATTTCTGGGAAGGTTTGGATTTTAATCAAAAGAAAGAGGAAATAGGGGGTGGGGTAGGCTGAGAGGAGGGAGCTTGGCCTGTGAAGCACAGGCACAGGGAACATGCTCACATTTGCACACCTCTGCAAAAGGACCAGACTGGCCTGTAAGCCCAGGAGTGTTGGGGGTGGGGGGGAGCAGTGCAGAAACCAGGAGGAAGTCCAGGAAGCCAGGATATGAGTGACAAAACAGGGCATCAGAGGATGAGGTACACGCAGCTAGCTGCCTACCCTTCTTTCCCCTAACAGGTGGCTCTCACATGCCTAGCTGAAAAGCTGCACTTCTCTGCCTCCCTTGCAGACACTGATGACCCTGTGACAAATAAAATACAGTCAGAAATCATTGGATGGAGCTTATGGAAAGGATATTTTCCAAGGCAGGTGGACAGTTTTGCTCTTCTCTTTGGTCCTTCTCCCTGTCTGGAATGAGATGTGATGGTTGGAGCTGCAGCAGCCATTTTGTGACCATGTGACAACCTTGTGTTTGAAAGCCCTACAGTTAGATAGAAGAGAAGGACTTAGGATATAGTCACCTGGATGATTTTGTAGAGTTGGTATTAGTGGAGCCTCATGGAATCATGGACTGCCTCTCACATTTCCCATTATTGGAAGAAACATATCCTGCTTTGTTTATGTCCCTGTTATTTCAGGTTTCAGTAACCCATTTTCTAATGGAAACAGAAGCATTCCCCTTTGCCTTTCACACTGTAGACTAGGTCTTGGGGCATCTGGAGCTGAGGGAGAAAGTGAAAGTCCCCACTACCTGGTACTTCAGCTCCCTGCTCTTTAGGTACCTTTGCCTTTTTTCCTATGCTTCTTTTTCTCTTCCGTGATTGTAGGAGAACAGTTGTCTGAGGATTCCAGGCTGTTCTCTGTGGAGACACAAAGTGAGGGCCACAGCAAATGACATATTTTGTGATAGCTTGAAGTCAGTGTGAGGCTGGGGAGGGTCTTAGACACGCGATAGGGCTCCAGCCCCAGCACTGTCACCTGCTTGCTGAGTGGGCGTGGCAAGTTGCTCAGCTTCTCTGAACCTTAGTTTCCACATCTGAGATAATCATGCTGACTTTGCCAGGAAGTTGCAAGAATTGTGCAAGAAAATGGCCACAAAATTTCCTAGCACATGTGCCTGGCACACAGATGATTTTTTTATGCCTTCCCTTTATATCCTTCAAATTATTCCCAAAGAGCAGCACAGGATTATACAGGAAGGTCACGGGCCTTAAGCTTCTTCCTCCTGTCTTGCCAGCACTTTTGCTGCCAGCTTCCCAGGTTCTTCCATCAGGGTTGGACCCACAGACTCAGAGATTTCCATTTCCTTGTTCTCTCCTCAACTGATGCCCACAGGGAAGCAGGCATTTGGCCCCATGCTTCTCCAACTCCAACTCAGAAATCGTTTGTAGCTTGGAGATCCCAGTATATGCCAGCCCAGGAGGACAGCCAGCTGAGAGGGCACACAGGGTGAGGACTGCTAGAGAGCATAGAGTTGTGTTTTGGTGGAAAGCTCAGGGAGCTGGCCCTCTTGGACCAGTGTGGGGGAGGGTGACCTGGGATGATGAAGGAAAAGTGAGGACCTGGAAGTTGGGGGGGTATACTTCCAAAGGCCAGGCCCTGGGCAGATGTCTCATAGGGTGTGGGAAGACTGAGGAAAAGAGGATTATTGTGGAACTGGCAGAAAGGTCAGGATGTGGGGGTGAAAACAAATGCCTCCAGGACCAAGCAGCATATATAGTGAGTGGTAAAGGGGAAGGAGGCTGTAGGGAGTGGTGAGGACTGTGAAGAACTCCGGGGTACAGGTTGCGGGGTCTTTATTATTTTCTGTCTTTCTTAGTGACTATATGATTAAATTTCCAGGTAGTAAACTTTATTTAACCATTTCATAAAAATCAGAAGACACCACTGTAATTTAAATAGACCAAAACAAAAACAAGACAAAAATCTTAATGAATTTAATTTTTCTTAATTGAAAAAGCAATTGCACATACATAGCAAGTTTTTCTAACAATGTAGCTTTGATGTATTGACATGATCAAGATTGATATGATGTGTTTCTATGATGATAAATCCTTACCTGAAATCCTTACTAGCAGATTTTTGTATATCTACTCAGAGGTATTTTATGAATGAACTTAGATGTTACTTGCTTCTTCACTAAAAATGCATCTGCTTACATGCTAAGACATTAATAAACCTTAAGGATATCATACAAAGTGAAAGAAGTCAGTCACAAAAGGGCAAATAATGTATGATTTCACTTATATAAGGTCCCTAGAGGAGTCAAATTCATAGAGACAGAAAGTAGAATAGTGGGTGCCAGGGGCTGGGGAAAGGGGAAGGGGAAGGGAGTTAATATTTAATGGGTGCAGAGGAAAGATAAAGAGAATTCTGGGGAAGGATGGTGGTGATGGTTACACAACAATGTGAATGTACTTAATGTCATTGAACTAGACGTGAAAATGCTTTAAATGATTAAAAATAAAAATGCTTAAATTTCATGTGGTTTACAGTTTTAATAAGTTAAAAAAATACATCTGCTCAAGCACAAGCCTCATTGTTACTTAATAAGTCCCCTAGTGGACCCTGAGGTTATGTCCAAACTTCTGCAATGGTCACTCTCCATCACCAAGCTGAGCTGGACTATTTCCCATACACCTGGAACTTTGTCAATCTGATAAAATTAACACTCTCAGTTTTAATTTGCATTTTTCAATTTTGAATGAGATTGTGTTGCTTTTTCAGGTGTTAATTATCCATTTGCTTTTCTCTTTCTGTTAATATCTTTTGCCAATTGTTCTGTTGGGATGTTGTAGTTTTTAAATGATTCTTGAGAACTTTTATCTATTAAAGGACAGTAGCTCCTTTGTTTGTCAGAGCTGCTGAAAATATTTTTCCTTTAGAGGATTTGTCAATTATCTTTGGACTAATTTTCATATCTTTTCTTCACAGGACATTTTAATGTTTGCTTAGTGAAATGCTTTAGGGTTTTGTGTCCTCCTTAAAAAGGCCAGGCCCTGAGCAGATTGCCCTGAGAAATCTGAAGGTAAAACACATTATAAAATATTCCTGTGTTTTTTCTAGTGCCTTAACAAAATTAAAAATTTTTAATTAAAAGTTTTAAAAACATAAGCCTACTTTTAGAATAATTCTCCCGGACAAACAAGAAAGGGTGAGCTGGGTGAAAAATATTCTCATAAAAAGTGATAAAATACACACACACTCTGGACAATGGGAGATCTCGTGTGAGCTCTGGGCATCTGAAGGTCCTTATAACTCCTGAGTCACCAGCACAGCACAGTGTGAGCTCTGCTGCTCACAGAGGAGACCAAGGACTGCCAGCTCTCTGAGCAAGCCTGCCTCTCAGTGCTTCACCACCCCTCAATAGCCCCTTCCTTAGGGCTCCTGTAGCATAAGTGCTGACAGTTGTTTTTTCCTTTTTGTAATGCAAGTGCCTGACTTAAGCTTTGACTGGCTAGGTATCCATTTCAAAGAGGCACCCCCTTCATAGCTGGCTATATCCCAGCTATGCAGGCAACAAGACTAGAGCCAGGCACCTTCCCCACTGAGGCTCCTGTCTCAGAGATCTTAGTTGATTTCAATAACTGACCATTTGGGCTACTTGTTTGATTTATATTTCCTCTAAATTCCTACTCTTATCTTTAAATTTACCTACGAAGAGTGAGCTCTCAAACTCTAGGCTCCCACCCTCAACCCCAAAGAAAGCAAAACCCCAGGCCCTTATGGGAAAGTGTTAGGCATACTCTCTTCCTCTCTCTCTCCCTCTCCCTCCTCCTCCCCCTCTCCCTTTCCTCCTTGTGGCTGTGTGGCCCCAGGTGTGCAGTGTGACTTTCAGGTCCTCTAAGTAATAAAACTCCCCGCCCCCAAAGTTTCCTGGTGGTTATTTCTGAAGGGCATCTTGCAACAGAAGAATCACAAAGTCTTATCCATTGTCAAAAACATTAATCATTGTAAAAAAACAATGGAGCCACTTTAAAATGAGTCAGACCTGCCACCCCAAAAGAACTGCTTTGCATGTCTTATACCTACCTCAAAACTTTGGAATGTTAAAGACAGGGCAGATTAACTTTGGACTGGGCCTAAGTCCAAGGTTAATCTGCCCTGTTTTTTGGATCGTACCCCAAAACACTATTTTCAAAGATAATAAGAAAGCAGATATTATGACTACTGTACTGATGGCTACTGGACTGAATATTAAAAACTGTTTAGAATTAACATCAGTATGTTAAGTTATCTGCACCAATAGAAATGCCTTCGTTCTATAGGCGTAATTGTTCCCCTTCCCTTTGTCATAAATATCCATTGCTTTTTGTCTCCTAATTGGAACTATTTGGGCTTCTGCTTGAAATGGTGCACCTGAATAGCTATTCTTATTGATTTCAATAAAAGCTTGTGGCCTCTCACTTTGAAAAGCCCTTTTGTAGGCACCACTGTACTCCAACTAGCCTGAAAAGCCCTTTTGTTTTTGTTAACATTATCAATAGGCTGAGACAGGGCACACAACATTTCTTTAAATTATTCCACTTACTTGGACCTCCTGTGTCCTGCTGGGATTCTGGTAATGGCCTTCCTTCAGCTGCATGGACCCATTCTGACGACTGTGTCCCTCCTCATTCGTAGCTACCCCCTGAGAGCTGGCCAAACTCACCATTTCTACTAGCCTCCCTTTGACACCTCCCCCCATGCCAGGAATTCTTGGTTCTGGTCTGTCTGTCACCACCCCCAACTTAGACACTCTACTCACTCTGGTAGGCAGCAGGCGAGGTTGCCCTCCTAGGGCACTTGCCCCACTGACATACTCCTTCTCCTCCCCTTGCTCTGGCTTCCCTCTGGTCTGTCTAGTTGTTCTCTTCACCTCCTTTGCAAGCTTCTCCCAATGTCAGAATTCTTCAGGCAGTGTCCAGGCCACCCTCCCCCTCTCTCTCAGGACCACAGCCTCAACTTCCATCTGTTCGCTCATGACACTGACACTCCTAACCTCTATTCTTCTAACTTCAGGCTTCTATCAACAGCAGCCTCTTCTGAGTTTCCACTTGGCTGTTCCCACAGGCACTTGAACCGAACACATCCATCTGAGCTATCCACAGATCCAGTCCTTCCTCCTCTGCTCTCTGCCAGCTCAGCAAAGAGCACATGATACACAGGTATTCTTACATAAGAGATGGAGTTACCTTGACACTCCTTTCTCTCCCATGCTCATATTCAATCAGGCATCCAGTCCCAGGACTCTCTTCTAAAAAGCATAGATTCCATCCAATCCACCTCCCTCCCACCTCAGCTACCACAACCCTTATTTAAACCACTATCCGTCTTCTGTGATTTCCTTTCCTCAGCCAGTTCTACATCAAGTCCTGACCCCCCACCCCAACTGTGTGGCAAATCATTTAAAAATACAATTCATAAAACCAATCACGTGTTTGCATTCTTTGTGGTAGCCATCGTCTAAGATGGTCCTCTACTAGGGAAAGCCTTATGCCCCAGAGGCCCCAAATTCTTTAAACCAACCAATCCTAAGCCTTCTCATCCTGCTTCATTCATTTCTTACCAGGAAAAACACAATCAAGTCTCTGCCCTGAGTTTCCTGCTCCCTCTGCCTCCTGAGCACCCTGGTGCTTCCCTGCATGGCCCTGTGTGGTATGCCCCACCCTGGGTTCCTGATCTGTTAGCCTCCTTAAACCTGAATAATAATGAAATCTACATGTTAAAACAATAGGAACCACACTGTCCCAGTACCTGACCTGTTATGATATCAATAGGACAACCAGCCTTCTTTGCACTTGCCCTGTGGAATTTGCTGCTGAGGGTCTCTGGCCAACTCTGATTAATGGGACAGGGTGTGATGGTAGCTTACTCAGCCTCCACCCAGCCAATGTTTATAGTCACTTTCTAGGTGTCTGTGATGCTGCAGGTGCTGCGATGTCTTCTGGGAGTTAACATTCTAAACAGGTAACAAACAAAAATAAGATAGAGAGTTGGGCAGTGATATGTGTTATACAGAAAAATAAAGCAGGGTAAAAGGCAAGTGAGAGCGATGTTCCAGTAAATAAGGCAGTCGGGGATTCTCAGTGAGGTGGGGCATTTGAATTGAGACCTGAGGGAAGTCAGCATGAGGTAACTGAGGGAAAAAAATCAGATGGAGTGGTGTGGCTATCCCTTTTCTGACAGTGTGGCATGAGCTTAGTGAGTATGGGGAAATGAGGCTAGAGAGGTGGCTGGGGCCCCATGAGCCATGGAAGGGCCTTGGATTTCATTGAAAGAGCAATGTGAAGTCACATAAAGGGTTTGAGCAGGGAATGATAAGATTCAAGGTGTGATTTTTAAGAGCTTGGAAGCTGTCATAGCTGGGATTAGGCTGGTAGCAACTGGTGGGGATATAGATTTCTGGGCCTTGGATGTTGAGTGGGGCAGAGAGGAGGAAGGGAGACTCCCAGGTTATTGACTTGAACACCTGGGTGACAGTTAGTGATGGGATGCCTGGTGATGTGGAAGGGAGGGATAGAAGTTTGTGGTAAGTTCGCTATGCCACTGGACATTCAAAGGGTTGCAGAGTAGTCAGCCAGGTATGAGTGTGGAGTTCAAGGGAGAGGACAGACTGGATATTGGAACTGGAGCATCAATAATGTTGAGTCACTGAGATTGGGAAGCCTCCTAAAGCTGCTGTGGGTCAGGTAGAGCTGGGATGTAGTCAGCTGTGCTGTGCACATGTATCAAATGTACAGAGTGGGTGTCAGGGCTGAACATCCCTGCCCCTTGACAGTACTCCATGGACCAGAGGCACTTATATGTTAAATCTCACACCTGGGATCACAGGTGACTCCTGAGTGTTTGAATTAGGCATGCAAAGAGGCTTCAGGAACTTTAACCAATTGATTTAAGTTATTTTTTTAAATATGCACATGTGTGATACATGCTAGAAACCCCTGTTTAAAATAAGTCTAAAATTCTAACGCAGCACTGAGTCATTGACCACATTTTTCTTTCTTAGTGATGCATAAAATAATGCTGGTTTTTTAGAGTCTGAAGACCCAGCCCTAGGGAATTTGTGGGTTAGGGTCACTGAGCTGTACAGGAGTCTGTACAGGAGGCTGAGAAGGGGAGGAGAGCAGAAGCAGGTGGGAAGTGTGGCTGCTTGGAAGCTGAGTGGAAGAAGCACCTTGAGTAGGTAGAGGTGGTGTGGCTGTCACAAGTTGGTCATTTTGGTATTTAGATGACTCCCAAATCAGTATTGCAGAATTCCCCTGAAGCACCAACAGTCCACCAGGCATAATGGTACTGTAAGCTGTGCCAAAACCTGCTCCACCATTCCCAGAGAGCCTACCTGTTGCCCCCATCTCCAGTCCCTCACCTAGCCTCCCCTGTGGCAGCTGCCCTGCTCTGGGTCTTCATCTGCTTGCCCTCTTCTCACCAACCAGGTATTATTTTGCTTGAAAACTTTGAGTGCCTGCCCACTGCCCACTGAGGCCCAGCCTGGTGTATGGGCCCTCTGTGATTGCCTTCAACTTACCTTTCTATCTAAAGGTGTGACCTTCCCCCACAAGCCCACCCTTGTCCATTTGCCTGCAGCTCTCTCCAGAGTGTCTCTTCCCCTCTCCACTTGCTCAAGTCCAGCCATCAGCATGGATCCTCAAGGGAGCCCTCCCGCAGGACCACAGGAGCTCACACGGCCATGTGCTATAAATTCTGTATATGCTGAATAATCCTCCTTTCTCAGGAACAGAGAAAAATGAGGAAACTGAGACTCAGAGGGTTCAGTGTTACCTCAGGTGGAGCTGGGATCCAGTGCCCTGCTTGCCCCTAACCAGTGATTTGGAGAAAGGTTTGGGTCTGGCCTCAGGATGGGGTTCTGCAGGGAGCCAGCACCACCAGTGTGTGGTCCCAGAAAGCCATCTCCATTCTTTCCCTTCTGACACAACAACAACATAAGGACTGCATTCCTGGCCTCTTCCAACTCTGTTTGCCCATTTGACTAAGTCTGGAGTCTGGAGATGGGCAGAAGTCCTTAAGGAGAGCACCATGAGGTCAGCAGAGCAGCAGGATGACAGAGACCAGCCTTGGCTGCCACTCTGATCTCTGTGCAAGTTTTGCTTTCTGGGCACTGTTCTTAGCAGCCAGCCTCAGTCCTGATGCACAGTCTCACTGGACAGTAGGTGTGCAAATATAAGACTTTCAGGTCTTTTGACCCAGTGATACATCTTGTATTTCATCCCAGAAACGTGGAGTGGGGGTGGGGGGAAATGCTTGTATAGGATATCTACTTTAGGACTGTTGGGAAAATACTCAAACCAGAATTAGCACACAGTAGAGGGAGATCTGGTGAATGCTGCTATGTCACACTATGGGCATCTCTGCAATCTTTACAAAGCATGGAGCATGAATGTGTGCAGACAGTAAATGATCTCCAATACCTAGAGTTAAATGAAGAAACTTGGCTTCACAGCATATTAGGGCATTGGCACAGATTAAGCCCCACTCCACACCAGGGCCTGGAGGCCCTACAAGGTGTGCTTGCTGAGACCTGTCTGCTGTCTCCTCTATCATCTCCTTCTCCCTCCCTCTTCTCCAGTGGCTCAGCCTCCTTGAGATCCTCACACAGGCCCCACAAATGCCACCCAGGATCTTTCCACTGGCCCCTCTGCCAGGGCACCTCTTTTGACTCTTTGCATGGAGAGTTTTGTCTTTCTCAACTGATGCCTGCATAGAAGGGTCTTTCCTGATACCCAATGAAAGACACCCCCATATCAATGTGATGCCACTTGAATTCACTTCAATCTCAGCTCATATCACTGTATCTGAAGGCATCAGAATTATCTGAGCATTGCTCATTTTCTGTCTCATACCCCTAGAATCTAAATCTCATGAGGGTACTTTTGTTCACAGGCATGCCAACAGCGTCCTTGGTACCCAGTTGAAATACTTGATTATTTGGTTAAAATGAACATGTACATTCCTTCACAGCCCTCGGTGAAGGAACTATATTATGTCTGTGCTTGAATGCCCACCCTATACCTGCAGGCAACTCAACCCCAGGCACTTAACCTCTCCCCAATCTTGGGCTTAGCAGAAGGGTGGGAGTGGGCCCGGAATCATGTTGCTTGCTGCTGAAATTCCAGCAATGCCAATTTGCGTAAGTGGAAGGAAGCAGGAAGCCAGCTGAGGAGCTGGACATGGACAACCTGCCTCTGTCCCCCTTGCCTTCCCCTTCCCTTCCCTCCTGATCAGGAAATCCCACCTCCTAAAAGCCAAACATTGGCCTCTCTTCCTCCCTTTCTGAACCCCTTCTGTGAAATCTCCCTCAGACTTTCAGGAACACAATGCTGTCTTCTTTCCTGGGTGAGTATGGAGAGAGGAGATACTACTTCACCATAAGCCACACCATGATGTACACATCACACAGACATCTGTATACATACATACACACATGTGTATTCACACCCACCCCACTCATACCTTCTGCTTGTATTTTTATGGCCCCACCTAAACACCACTGGTGACATAAGCCTGTCCTTCTGCTTGGCACTCTTTGTGACTTGTAATGGACAAATGCACCCACCCCATGCCCCTCAGAGTCCTGTCCTCAAAATCCAACCATATTGTAGCATGTGTCAGAAAAAAATTTCCTTCTTTTTAAAGGCAAAATAGAATTCCATTATATAGATATGCCACGTTTGTCTATCCATTCATCTGTCAATGGGTATTTGAGTTATTTCCACCTTTTGCCCATTGTGAGCAATGCTGCTATATGCATGGATGTGCAAATATCTGTTTGAGCCTCTGCTTTCAGGCTAGAGGTGGAATTACTGGATCATATATATGGTAATTCTATGTATAAATTTTTGAGAACTGCTATACCGTTTTCTGCAGCAGCTGCATCATTTTATATTCTCACCAGCAATGCAGGAGAGTTCCACATTTTCTACATTCTCACTAATACTTGTTTCTCTCCTTTATTGTAACCATTGTAGTAGGTGTGAGATGATACATCATCATAGTTTTGATTTGCATCTCTCTAATGACTAATGAAAATTTAGCATATTAAAAAAATTTAAGTATGTTTTTTGATTATGCTATTACAGTTGTCCCATGTTTTTTTTCCCCTTTATCACCTGCTGCCCTGCATGCCCCTCCCTCCAGCATTCCCTTAGTTCATGTCCATGGGTCATACATATAACTTCTTTGGCTTCTCCATTTCCTATACTATTCTTGACCTTCCACTGTCCATTTTGTACCTACCAGTTATGCTCATTATTCTCTGTACCTTTCCTCCTATTGCCTCCTTTCTCCTCCCCACTGATATCCTCCAAGTGATCTCCATTTCTGTGATTCTGTTCCTGTTTTAGTTGCTTGTGTAGCTTGTTTTTGTTTTTTTAAGGCTCAGTTGTTGATAGTTGTGAGCTTGTTGTCATTTTACTGTTCATAGTTTTGATCATCTTCTTTTTCTTAGATAAGTCCCTTTAACACTTCACATAATAAGGGCTTGGTGATGATGAAATCCTTTAACTTGACCTTATCTGGGAAGCATTTTATCTGCCCTTCTGTTCGAAATGATAGTTTTACTGGATAGAGTAATCTTGGATGTAGGTCCTTGCCTTTCATGACCTTGGATACTTCTTTCCAGCCTCTTGTTGCCTGTAATGTTTCTTTTGAGAAATCAGCTGATAGTCTTCTGGGAACTTCTTTGTAAATAACTGTCTCCTTTTCTCTTGCTGATTTAAGATTCTCTCCTTATCTTTAATTTTGGGTAATTAAAGATAATGACGTGACTTGGTGTGTTCCTCTTTGAATCCAATATCTATGGAGTTCTCTGAGTTTCCTAGACTTCCTGGAAGTCTATTTCCTTCACCAGATTGGGAAAGTTTTCCTTCATTATTTTTTCAAATAAGTTTTCTGTTCTCTTCCTCTTCTCCTTCTGGCACTCTTGTGATTGGGATGTTGGAACGTTTAAAGTTGTCCAAGCGGTTCCTAAGCCTCTCCTCATGTTTTTGAGTTTTTGTTTCTTCATTGTGTTCCAATCGAATGTTTACTTCTTTTTTCTGTTCCAAATCATTGATTGGAGTCCTAGTTTCCTTCCCTTCACTGTTGGTTCCCTGTGTATTTTTCTTTACTTCACTTTGCATAGCTTTCACTTCTTCCTCTATTTTGTGTCTGTGTTCCATCATTTCTGTGAGCATCCTGATTACTAGTGTTTATTTAAAAAATATTTTATTTATTTACTTTTAGAGAGGGAAGGGAGGGAGAAAGAGAAGGAGAAAACCTTCAATGTGTGGTTCCCTCTTGTGCACCCCCCACTGGGGACCTGGTCAGCAACACGTGGCCTGACTGGGAATTGAACTGGTGAGCCTTTGGGTCTCAGGCCAGCACTCAGTCCAGTGAGCCACACCAGCCATGGCCTAATTACCACTGTTTTGAACTCTGTTTCTGATAGGTTGGTTATCTCCTCGTCACTTAGTTCTTTTTCTGGAGTTTCTTTCTGTTCTTTCATTTGGTCCATATTTCTTTGTCTTGGCGCACCTGTTATGTTGTAAGGGGTGGAGCCTTAGATATTCACCAGGGTGGGGCAATCCACTTCCTGGTGGCTGTATGTGGAGGAGGTGTCAGAGAAGGAATGATGCCACTTGCTTGGCTCTCACCCCGCTTTCAGTAGCTTCTCCTGCCACCCACAAGCAAATTGCACCCTACTGGTGCTGATTCCAGGGTGGATGGATTTGTGTACATTCTAGGACCCTGTGGGTCTCTCCAATGAACTCTCCTGTGAGACTGGGAGTTTATCCTGCTGCTGCAACCCCCACAGATTTTTACCACCAGAGGTTTTGAGGCTTTAGTTTCCCATGCTGGAACCCTGGGTGTGTGGTCTGTCTCACTCCCTAGTTGTTCCTTCTGGCTTATCTGCATGTGAATGTGGGACTGTCTGCTCTGCCACCTTGCCACACATCCTCTGCGCCCCAGCTGCCCGTCTCCGCCCCTCCTACTAGTCTGGATGAATGTTTCTTCTTTAATTCCTTGGTTGTCAGACTTCCATACAGTTTGATTTTCTGGCAGTTCTGGTTGTTTTTTGTTTTTAAATTTGTTGTTGTCCTTCTTTTGGTTGTGCAAGGAAGCGAAGCGTATCTACCTGTGCCTCCATTTTGGCCAGAAATCCTAGCTATTAAACATCTTGTCATGTGCTTATTGACTATTATATATCTTTGGAAAAATGTCTATTTAAATTCTTTGCCCATTTTTGAGTTGAAGTGTTTGATTTTGATTGTTGTTGAGTTTTAGGCATTCTGTATATATTCTGGATATCAGTGTCTTGTCAAATATTTCCTTAAATGTCTGGCTCCCAAAAGTGTGAGGCAGGAAGGTCCTATCTCCTTAAATCACTGTTGACAGATGTGGCAGGGAAGTCACTCAGCTTTTGGTGCAGACCCTCAGCAACAAAATATATAGCCCCAACTTGAGTAGGGCAAGGCACCAGCAATCCACACCAGGAATGTGGTCACTCTTGCCACTGAAGTTGGTCTAGAGGTTGATACCCTCTCCACAAAATACCAAAATTCACCAAAATTTCCCAGCCTCTTCATCAACTTTCCTCTGGAAACTGAGTGTTTAACTAGACTCCAGACTTCCTATTTTGGATTTTGAGAGTTCCTGCCACCTCAATATTTATTTTAGTGGAGAGACTGATTCTTGAATCTTACTACTTTGCCATCTCCCATGATGTCACTCTTGATATTGTACTCTTTTAGATGCCATTGTAAATGGAGTTGCTTTCTTAATTTCCATTTTGGACTGTTCATTGCTGGTGTATACAACTAATTTTTGTGTGCTCATCTTGTACTCTGCAACTTTGCTGAATTCATTTATTAGCTTTAGTAGCTTTCTTGTGAATCTTTTGAGATATCTCTCTATAGGATCATGCCACCTGTGATTAGAGATAGTGTCACTTTCTCCTTCCCAATTTGGATGCTTTTTATGTCCTTTCCTTGTCTAAGTGCTCTGGCTACTACTCCCAGCACAGTGTTGAATAGCAGACATCTGTTTCTTATTCCTTCTCTGTAGAGAAGGCTTTCAGTCTAACGGAATTCTATGGAGGCCTTATTATGTGCCAGGTTCTAGGGAGACAGCAGCACACAACAAAGACAAATACTCCTGCCCCAGGGAGTTTACATTCTATTGGGGGAAGAGAGAAACAAGATAAGCAAGGATAGATGAGGTAGGTTGAGAGTGGAAAATGTTAACCAGAAAAATAAAGCAGAGAAGAGCCAAGAAAAGAGGAGAAAGGGTGTGGGGTATTTCAGGCTTTAAAGAGGATGTTCAGGGGAGGCCTCACCAAAAGTTGATGTTTGAATAAACTCCTGAGGGAAGGGAAAGAGGGAGGGAGCCACAAGGAAATCTAGGGAGAGGGCATTCCTGGCACAGGGAACAGAAGTGCCAAGATGCTGAGGGAGTATGCCTGGGTTGTCCAAGGAACCCAGGTGGCCAGAGTGGCAGGAGTGGAGTGAGCACAGAGGGGAGAGCTGTTGTTTATTGCTCATCTCTGCAAACTATTAGAGCAGGCATCACCTCTGTCTCATTGACTTCTGCATCCCCAGCATAACACAGTCTCTGAAACATAGTAGGTGTTCAATAAATATCAGTCAAATGTCTGAATAACAGTAGCCTGGCAACAGTGTCTAACACATAGTTCATTTGGCCACCAGGGTGGGATTCAAATGGCCCAATGTTGCAGCTCCCCAGATGAACTTTGGATCACTTAAAACCATAATTCTTAAAATTGTCAACTATAACTTCCCTCAGCCATACAGTCACACAGAGGGAAGGCCTAGACATCTGTATGGTTAAGAAGTCTCTTTTGATCCCTACATCTTTTGTTGATGCTTCCAACATGGGGAATGTGGACTTGAGGGGCAGCACACAGATCTGTTTGGCATCTTCACCTGGTAAGAGAGTCTTTTTAAGCAGGGATGAACTTTCACCACACCCTCATCCCCGTACCCATAGTCTGGTCTCAGCCACTCAATGAAGGCCACTCCCCACCCCACCCCCATGAGGCTCAGGCTGGGTTCTAGCCTAAATGTCACAAACCCCAGAGATGGAGGGACCAGCTGCAGGCCAGGTCTCCCTGAAGTGGCTCTGAATTGGGGTGGGGTGCAGAGGGTATGAGGCCAGAGTTGGGAGCATGTCCTGTAGCCCCTGCATACACCAGCCCTGACTGGGAAGCCTTGGGGTCTGCTCTGGGCTTTCCCTGGTTCTTCTGCCTGGTCATAGTCTCTATCAAGTGTCATCTGTTTTCTGCATCAGGGACAAGGCCTTGCCCAGGTGTCCTGAGGGAGGCTGTGGGTAAGCCAGCCCCACTGCTTATGTCATAGGGAATGGTGCCCTTAGTCATAAAAGTCACAAAAGCCAGAAACTAGGCATTCTCCCTGCCTAAACCCTTTCAGTCATCTGAACAGAGCTGTTCTTCTCCTCTTTCATCCTTTAGGATTGTTAATGATAGGTATCAAATGTCCCAGAGTGCTTTCCTGACCACCTTTCCCATTTAAATTACCCCTGCTACCTCTTTGAGGCTTCCAGTTGCTTTTACTTTCTCCACTTTTTGGCTGTTGTAAATATAAACTGGTTGTGTTTTTTTTTTTTAAAGTTCCATCAGGGGGAACTCCTTGCGTTTTACTCACCCCTGAATCCCCAATTCCCAGAACACATGCCTGCATACAGCTGGCACTTAAGTGTTTGTGAATGAAGAACGAACCCAGAGCTCACTTCTCTGAGTCAAATTTAAGCTAAGTCTGCCCAGATCCACCCCTCTGCCCTTGGCCCTCTGGCTGAGACTGGTGTCCAGACACCTTATCTGTTCCTGACCCAGACTTGGAGCTAAGTTATTCCCAAGCCCCTCATCCCCTAGGGGCTAGGAGTCTTCCTGGTCCTCACCTTTGTTCCTCGCTTCTGCAGCTGAATCCAGAACATCAGATTCAGCAATCCTCCTGGCTTGAAGCCCTGGCTGGTGTGCCCCCTTACAGGCCAACTTCACTAGGATGCCTGGATTGGTATGCCTGGTTTGGTGCCCCTGACTGGCCTGGTCTGCCAAAACCCTGGGTATGTCAGCTTAGTAGTGGCCTGGCCTGGTTCCCTCCCAAATGCACAGACCTTCAACTCAAAACAGGCTACTAAGCTGAAAGAGGCCTCCCCTTTGCATATCACCTCCTAAGAAGGTGAATAACCCAACCTTGAGAGTCACAGGGTACCTCCTCTCATCACCTCCTGATACCACCGGATGAATCAGTATAGTTTATAGAGCCTTCAATTGTCTTGTGATAGTGCCATTATGTTGCATTGTTGTGTGTGTGTGTGTGTTTTAGAGTTAATTTGTTATCTGTACATTCCAAAGCTTTTTTTTTTTTGCTTTTTTGTAATCCTATTTCAGCCTTTCTGCATTTTTCAATTTCCTCTGGAGCAGCATGAGCGAGAGTGAATGAGCACCCAAGTGTGATGGTGGGGACAACTGTTAACAGTAACACACTTTTTGAAATAAGCTAAATGCCCATTAAACAGAAAAGTGGCTAAACAAATTAGGATACATTCACACAGGATTACTCAAAACACTAGAAGTGCAAGGAAACTTTTAGCTGTATGTGCAGGGAGCATGGGCATGGAGCTCACTTAGATGGATGCGAGAGACACTGCTGACACTGGCCACCTCCAAGGAGGGGACACTGGACGTCTGGGGACAGGTGGGGTTAGAATTTTCACAAGGCAAAGTTTTGAACACACTTCTGAATTTTGAACCATGGTAATATTTTATCTATTCAAAACCAAATTAAATTAAAAGCTGAAGGTGATTTAGAGTACATGACAGTTGATAGTATCGCCTGGTCTGCCCACCTCAGCTCAAGCAGCCCCACATGTGCCTCAGCAGTCTCCCTCTGTGCCCCACCCCACAAGTGGGAGTGCTGGGCAGCCTGTGTGTGACTCTAGGGAGGCAGACGTTTCACACAAAGACCTGGGGCCAGCTGGCACCTTCTCTGGGCTGAGTCCAGTGGCCATGGCTTACAGAAAGCTGAGAGAGGCCCACCTTCACTATGGCACCTTACTCAAGGTCTGTTATAAGGTCTCATGGTCTGAATTGTGTCCTGCCCCAAATTAATGTTTTTGAATATTTGACATCTTAACTCCTAGTACCTCAGAATGTGACCTTTATTGGAAATAGGGTGATTGCAGGTATAACTAAGATGTGGTCATGTTGGAGTAGTGTGGATGCCTATTTCAGAAATTTGTAACATACACATATCCAGACAAAATATCATGTGAGGATGAAGGCAGAGACTGAGGTCTACAAGCCAAGGAAAATCAAAGATTGCCAACAAACCAACAGAAGCTAGAGGCATAGACTAGATTCTCCTAACAACTTGATCTTGGACATCCAGCCCCAAATCATGAGACAATAAATCTCTGTTGTTTAAAACACCAGTCTGTGGTGATATTTTGTTCTAGCAACCTGAGGACATTAATACATGGGATTTCTAGGAAACCTGGTGAAATGTGATTTGTGCCTCATGGCTTGATTTAGAGTCACCTGAACCCGGGATTAAGTCTAGACCTCACTGTCCAGGCTTCCAAGGCTCTCTTTATCTTTGAAAGAGCCCACACCAGCTCGGTACTTACCATTATACATCATGTTCTTGGAGACCATAGTAGACAGGACCTTGGATATCCTGGCAGAGGAACAAGGGCTTGCTGCAAAACTTGACTTTGGCTAAAGGAGGTTCCAACCTGGGGAGTGACACAGTGCTTGAGCCAGATGGTCTGCAGGTCCACAGCCCCCCTCCCCTTGGGTGGCTGAGAACAGCTGGCATTTACTGAAGGTTCACCATGTGGTCAACACCTGCCGCTCCCTGTATTTTCCCTGTCCTGAACCCCATTCTCTCTCTCCTCCCTTTGTTCTAGCTTCCCTGTCTAATCTGTTGGTAGGTCACACCAACCATAGTCTGCCTCAGGGCTTTTGCATTTGCTGCCTCCTCAGATAAAAAATGTTTCCCATATCCAGCTCCCACAGTCTCTCTGTAGATATGAACTCAATGGTCATCCCTTCAGAGAAGCCTTCCCTTTTCACTCCATTTAAAGTAGGTTCTTTACCCCCACTCCCACGACTTCACTTTATTTTCCTCTCTGCAATTATCCACTGTCCAATTGTTTTAAAAAATCAGTTTATTGCCTGTTTCTCCCTTGAATATAAGCTCCACGAGAACAGGGGTCTTTTTTGGTTTGTAGCTCTTGCACTTATCAAAGAGCCCAGCATATCCTTAACAGGAGTGTCTTTTCATTTTGCAAAGGAGGAAACGAAGTAGGGATTCACAGAGGTGTACAAAGTCACACAACCAGGAAAGGCCAAACTGGGACTCCAGACTAAAAGTCCTTGACTCCAAAGCCTGTGCCCTTCCAGCCACATCCCTGCTACAGTACCACGGATAGGAATCTGGGTACCAGAGGTGGGCGGGTTAGCAGGGTCTGGCCTCTCCATCCCCAGCTAGGTCCGGACAAGAGGTCTGGGACCTGGGACAGACTAGGTGAATGATAAAGCAAGTATAGTGACGGGAGAGGGAGGGCGGGGAGCTTTGCAAAGAGGCCTTGCACTTCTGCCCAGAACGCACCCCGACACCGCCTGTTCCCCACCACAGTCCCGTGCGCACCCTGCAGCCCCGTGCACCCTCCAGCCCGGCGCACCCGGACTTGCTCCGAAGCTTCTGTGCGGCAGTTCCAGGCTCAACGCGTCAGGGCCTTTGTTTGACGTCGCCATGGCAACCATTCTCCTGATTTCTGGGGCCGTGACGTCACAAAAGCCGCTTTAGGGTGGGGTCTGTGGCCGCAGGTTGGAGTGCCAGGAGGCTCAGAGTTCCACTACTTCAATTCCAGAGGTCCCACTAGGGCGGCGACCCGCCCAGGATGGGGTCTGGTGAACAACAATTTCCTTCTTCTGTCATTCATTATATTCACTCTACTCCGGCTTTTTTTAATCCCCTAATTCATTGATTCAAAGTGCGCCTTCGCATATGGTTGGTCCTTTCTGCAAAGTGGATCTCACTATCTCGAGGAGCAGTTTTTAAAGCGTAGTCCTGGGACCTGTAGTTTCAGAAATGCTTGGAAACTCATTAAAAAGCAAATATTCTACCTGCTCCTGTAGCAGAAGCTCTGCTGTGGAGTTGTCAATCTGAGATGTAGCAAGCCCTCCCCATGATTCCCATGCTGGTTAAGGTTGGAGAACCACTGCTCCAGAGGGTGTATAAGAAACGGAATAAAGGCGCAGAGAAAAAAGTTATATCAATAAACAGAGCAGAGGGGATGAGGTGAAAAAGAGCTGGGATCCAGTTTATATCATCCAGATTCACCAGCTGTTGTGGCTACAGGCAGTAGTTTGCCTTCTTTCCCCCAAACTCTCGGCCCATGCACCACAGAGCAGCAGAAGACCTCTCCTGAGTTCTGACCAGGGTCACAAGATTTTCCCATGCCTCTAGAGGACTTATGGGTAGACAAAGGCTATTTGGAGTTGGAGGCACAGTCAGGGCTCTGTCTTTTCAAGGACATTTAGGGGGTTCTGGAGCAGTCTGCAGGCTAGTAATGTGGTGCCAGTGAGAATGCTAGCAGCTCCTAGTTCTGCTCAAGGCAAGTGTAGTGGGCAGGGAGACCAGTCCCACTTCAGGAACTCTGGTAGAGCCAAGGGTGGGAGTATGGAGGGGCTCCTGGAGGTGGAAGGAGCAGGGATATCTGAATCACCACTGGAGGACAGTATCCTGCTGGCAGTGACAGCATTCTACTGGCAGTATCCATAATGGACTGTATACAGGGTGGAAGGAAGTTTTATTGTGTTAAGCCATATATGTAATATGTGCATGTGCACACACACATGGGGAGTGTTTGTTAGAGCAGCCAGCTTTAAATACCCTAAACAGACAAGTGGCTCCCCTACCCCCAGGATAGAGGCTCCTTACATTGGCACTTAAGTCCTAAGTAATCTAGCCTCTGCCTGTCTGCAGCTTTACCTCCTTTCTAACTGTCACAGTCTAGCAGAACAGAAAACTAGGCACTGCAGTTAGGTTTCAGCAAGCATTTTGTTAACTAGTGACTGAGGTAGGAAAGCAAACAGATTTGAAATGATTTATCTTAAGCACCAGGATTTTTTGTTGTTTTGTTTTTAATAATATATTTTACTGATTATGCTATTAATTGTCCCATTTCCCCCCCTCTATTCCCCTCCGTCATGCACACCCCCTCCCACCTACATTCCCCGCCTTTAGTTCATGTCCATGGGCCATACATATGAATTCTTTGGCTTCTACATTTCCTATACTATTCTTAACCTCCCCCTGTCTATTTCTACCTGCCATTTATGCTACTTATTCTCTGTACCTTTTCTCCCTCTCTCCCCCTCCCACTCCCCTGCTGATTACCCTCCATGTGATCTCCATTTCTGTGATTCTTTCCTGTTCTAGTTGTTTGCTTAGTTTGCTTTTGTTTTTGTTTTAGGTGTGGTTGTTAATAACTGTGAGTTTGCTGTCATTTTTACTGTTCATATTTTTTATCTTCTTTTTCTTAGATAAATCTCTTTAACATTTCCTATAATAAGGGCTTGATGATGATGAACTCCTTGAACTTGACCTTATCTGGGAAGCACTTTATCCGCCCTTTCATTCTAAATGAAAGCTTTGCTGTATAGAGTGATGTTGGATGTAGGTCCTTGCCTTTCATAACTTTGAATACTTATTGCCAGCCCCTTCTTGCTTGCAAGGTCTCTTTTGAGAAATCAGCTGACAGTCCCATGGGAACTCCTTTGTAGGTAACTGTCTCCTTTTCTCTTGCGGCTTTTAAGATTCTCTCCTTATCTTTAATCTTGGGTAATGTGACTATGATGTGCCTTGGTGTGTTCCTCCTTGGGTCCTACTGGTTTGGTAGTCTCTGAGCTTCCTGGACTTCCTGGAAGTCTATTTCCTTTGCCAGATTAGGGAAGTTCTCCTTCATTATTTGTTCAAATAAGTTTTCAATTTGTTGCTCTTCCTCTTCTTCTTCTGGCACCCCTATGATTAGGATGTTGGAACGTTTCAAGATGTCCTGGAGGTTCTTAAGCCTCTTCTCATTTTTTTGAATTCTTGTTTCTTTATTCTGTTATGGTTGGATGTTTCTTTCTTCCTTCTGGACCACACCATTGATTTGAGTCCCAGTTTCCTTCCTGTCACTATTGGTTCCGTGTACATTTTCCTTTATTTCACTCAGCATAGCCTTCATTTTTTCATCTAATTTGTGACCAAATTCAACCAATTCTGTGAGCTTCCTGATTACCAGTGTTTTGAACTGTGCATCTGATAGGTTGGCTATTTCTTCTTGGCTTAGTTGTATTTTTTCTGGAGCTTTGATCTGTTCTTCCATTTGGGCCTTTTTTTTTTTTTTTTTTTTTTTTTTTGTCTTGGGGCGCCTGAGCCACAAAAGGTTAAGTGCCTAAGGCAGGTTCTGCTGAAAGGACTGATGCGCCTGACTGTCTCGGAATGTGCAGGTAAAAATGCTGGGAGAACTTGTCCCTGTATAAAAAGTCTACCCGCATCCACACAACTCCGGTTCCTTGGAAGAAAGTATGTTCTCGGTGGAAGGGATTACTGCTCTTTTTCAGCACCAGGAGTTTTAATGAGACTTTTAGGAATCTAGAAAAGAGGTGACCCAAAGAGAGAAAAGCTAGTGAACATACTTCCAACTTATTGTTATCAATAGGAAGTTTGTGGACAATCATGAATTTTCTGTGAAGCTTTACAGAGTGTTTCTGTGTGCCAGGCACTGTTTCCTATGCCCATTTAACGCAGACCACCTAAGGAAGTAGTTCCTGTTATTACCCCATCTTTCACATGAAGGAAGAGATGGAGTCTCTGCGAGGCTGACACATATGCCCAGAAGAGCCAGCGATGCCAGAGACAGGATTCACAGGCAGGGGAGTTCATCTTTGCTCTTAACCATACACACACTGACTGTCACCAGGAATTGCTCTATGATTTTATGCATACTTTGAAAAAAGCCCAAGAAATCCACAGGTGTACTTCATAACAAGAAGAGTTCTCTGGTCAATGTTTGTGTTTTTGTCTTTGCTTTGGCTGTCAGTAATTTAGAAGGTTAAAAGAAACCCGTCTAGAAAATGTGTCCTGCTTTGGAACTTGTAATGTTAGCTTAACAAATCTAATTATCAACCCAATTTACAGATTAAAAGCTAATTTTTAACATGAGATGACTTAATGAAGACATCTCATTAGAAATGGGTAGAGAGATGGGTAGCTATGTGATGTGCTAATCCAAGTGGTGGGAATGTGGGTATTTACTACAGAATTCTTTCAATATTTCTGTATGTTTGAAATTTAAAATTTTTCATGATAAAATGTTTTGGAGAAATGCTGAGGATTTTTTGAAGGGGCAGTTTATATTATGATGTCATATTTTCCTCCTCGAAGAAGGTACATCAGTCAGGGTTCTTGGGAACAGACAGTAGAAATCAGATACAGCTGGTTAAAAGAAAAAAGGATATAAAGCCCCCAGAATCTGCAAGGGCGATGGGAAGTCAGGCTGGGAGATGCTGTAGCCAGGAGCTGAGCCCAAAGTCAGTTGCCTGTGTGTCCTTGTAGAGACACTGTGGCTGTGATTCCTGGTCTAGCTGTGTGATTCTGACTGGCAGAACATGGGTCACCTGCCTGCGCCTTATGTCTTATAGCACCCTGGCTGCAAGGGAGATGGGAAACAGAGCTTCTACAGTGGGGGTGGGGATTCCTCCAAACCCAGGAAGGGTGTTCAGAGGTGCAGGTGGTCTACCTGCAGGACAAGAAGATTGTGTATATTCTCCACTTCACCGGGTCTCAGGTTGCTCCTGTAGCACTGACATTAAAAGCACGAGTGACAAAAGAAAAAAAGATTGATTGTGTTTCCAACACGATTAAAATCTTTTGTGCTGTAAAAAATACCATCAAGGAAGTAAAAAGAAGGGGAGAAAATATTTCCAAGACACATATCTGATAAGATACTTGTACCTAAAATATATAATGAATTCCTACAACTCAGTAATGAAAAGGCAAATACTCCAGTCATTTGGCAAAAAAGCTTAGTAGATCTACAAAGTTGACTTAAACGATGAGGCAATATTAACTCATATAATGAGAAACCCCTCAGAGCACTTCTTTTCATGTCTGCTTAGCAAAAATATTTTTTATGCAGGCCTAAACCAATGCAGGCATGGAGATGGGAATTCTGTGGGAGACCCTGCCTTGGAGAATATGGCCCCAAGGACAAGGACAGGTTCTTGGACACCATCAGATGTGTTAGCAAGGCAATGGGGGTGATTTGAATGGCCAGTGGATTGGTCTTTGACGGCATCTGCTATACCCATAACTCTCCACTTCAAGACATCCTCACAATGGGGCATCTGTGAGACCTTGAGGCAGGGGATATAGCCTTGTTCACTGTCATCCTACCATCTAGCACTGAGGAGCACAGCACAGGCTGCCCCATCCATGCCCAGGAGATCTCTATATATTCACATACATCAAAATACTAGCTCTGCATGGTATGATTATAAATTATTACTTTTCCTTACTAATCTCTCTTTGGTACAGTGAATTGTAGAACTATATTATTTTTGTAAAAAATAAAATAGTTTAAAAGTAGAAGAAACTCTCCTGTGGCACAGCCACTTGGGGTGATGTTCAAGCACTCTGATAAGCTGTCAGGGGCCTTATGGGTCTGTCCTCTCTTCCCTTGGCTCCTTCACACACTCTGCTCAGAGTCCACTCTGAGGAGAACTCTGTGAGGGGACTGGCCTCTGGCCTCCTCCTCTTTGCCTGGCTCATCCCAGCCACTCTTTAAATCTCAGCTTATAAATTTTTCACTCACTCAGCTGTCCTTGGCCCCTAAATCTGAGCTGATACATCCTCAGAATGCTCTGTGAACACTACGGCCATTTCACAAGGGCCTCTTTGGGTATGTCTCCTCTGCCACCCTACAGGTCCCATAAAGACAGGAACTGTCCTCTAACTCCTTCACCACAGTTTTTTGCGAAGGCCTAGCACACAGAAGGTGTTCCATGGATATTTTGTTAAACGAGTAAATGGATAGTAGGTGGTGAAAAGATAGTGATGGGAAAGATAAATATTTACCTAAAAGGATGAAAATTCCAGTGGAGGGATGAATGGGTGGAGATAAAGTGTATATACATGGCTGAGTTATATGTGGTGGATGGATGTATTGGCGTGCAATGGATGTTATGCATAGATGATGCATGGTGGGTGGATTATAGGTGTAGGTAGAGTACAGATAGGGAATGGGAGGAGTGAAGGGGTGGGTGCGCACTCTTTGAATCCACCACGGGGTGTCGCCCTGTACCAGTTTGAGTACTGGGCTCTGGTGAATGCCCTTTCTGACCAAAGTGGACTTAAAAAGAGGAACCTTTTGTCCCAGGCAGAGGTGAAAAGTTCCCGGGTGACGCAGGCTTGTAAACAAGTTGAAAAGACGCTGCGCAGCGATCTCACGTCAATGCGAGACGGCGCAAACAGCGTCGCCACGACCTTAGCTCGGCTTGCCTGCGTCCAGTGTCCCGGCGTTCCTAGCTTGCGGGCGCCTGTTGGGGGACACACTGAGGCGGGGTCAGGAGTCTTTCTCCTGCTGAAGGCGCTGACTCGGCCACCAGCGTCCAGGCTGGGAACTCCGAAGTCCCCTTCCTTGGACTAATGCTGAAAGCCACAGGGAGATGTTGGTGGGGTTAGGGGTGGGAGTGTCTCAAAGACTATTCAGCCCAGGTTGGCCAAAGGCTTACACCCTTATACTCTAACCTGTCTGATTTTAAAACTTAATTGGGATATCTACATCCTATCTCAAACTCCAACCCCACCCCACCTTTTCCTAGCATTGACTCCACCAGAATCCGAATTTATTCCAAATCTTGATTCATGCTCACAATTTGAACTCCATCCTCCCCAAACACTAACCATTCCAAGGCATCTTTACCCTACTCTGCTGGGTCTTCTAGTGCAAACGCCATTCCTGAACCCAAACCCTGACCTTCTAACTCTAATTACAGCACCTCTTAAACCAATAGCAGTAAAACCTCACCCAACCCCAATCTGAACCAACTCCACACCCAACCATGGACTGATAGTCACTTTGTGGGTGTAAAAATTCCGATGATACATTTGAAAGCGGTCAAACATGGATGTCCCCCTTCACAAGCCACCGTGTCTTCCTGCCCACACTCTTTCCAGAACCCTCAGCTTTGCAGTGGGACTTGCATCCTTTCACTAATTGGATCATCCTCTCTGTACTTTCCTGTGACCTGCTATTTAGATGATGCTATGTCATGAAACTTTTCTTTAAAAAAAAAAAAGTTTTATTCATTTATTTTTAGAGAGAGTGAAGGGAGGGAGAGAAACATCGATGTGTGAGAGAAATATCGATGGGATGCCTTTCACATGCCCCTAGCTGGGGACCTGGCCCTCAATCTAGGCATGTGCCCTGACTGGGAATTGAACCGGTGACCTTTTGGCTTGCAGGCCAGCACTCAATCCACTGAGCCACATCAGCCAGAGCACATGAAACTTTTCTTGGGTGGCCTTTGGGAGGCTATGGTCCAGGAGAAAGAGGATTGTGATGGTGAAGCAGGAAGGTAGCAGTGTATGTGGTGAAAAGTGGCCGGGTGCCAGATACATTGTGACTGTAGGTCATGAGGCAGAGGAGCCTGTGAGGACCTTGGAGATTTTGGCCTGAGCGCATGGGAGGGACCAGAGCACATGACGAGAGTGCTCTCATTTTCAGGCTCCCAGGGCCTGCTCATCACTCAGCAGGACTCCAGCTCACCCATGCATTCCCATGTTGAGGACTCAGATCTAGAGCATTTGTTGTCATTTATTCATTCAGTGAATGTTTATTCATCTCCTATTATGTGCCAGGCTCGTGGTAGGAACTGGAGATGTGACATGGTCTTTGTCCTTAAGGAGCTATAGCCCAACAGGGGAGAGAGAGGTTAATCTGACAAAGGAATGAAACACAGTGGAGGCCCTTCTGGGTTTGCTGGCTTTGCCCTTACTGTGGAGGAAATGGGAGGCACCAGGGGGTAGTCCCTCCATTTGCCATCTACAGTCCAGTATGGGCCTGGAAAGGACAAGGATGAGAGGAAGAAGTAGAGGTGTGTGCAGTGACAGGGAAGATGGGGCTACAAAGGAACAGAAGGGGCAAGGACACGGACAACAGGGAGTCTACACAGTAGAAGGTCACAGAGGCATTTTTACAGAGGTGTTTAAGGAGAAATGGAGAGGCTGAGCTGAACTGGGCTGGCATGATCAGCATGAAGCTGGAACTAGGTGGGCAAAGCTTGTGCGAAGGCCCAGAAGTTGGGAAGACCTTGGCCAGCTTGAGAAACTACACCACAGTGTCAGCCAGCTGTTACTCTGTAACAGACCACCCCAGAATGGAGTGCATAAAACAATGACCACTTGTTTTGCTCACAATTCTGTGGATCAGCAATTTGGGCTTTGTTCTGCTAAGTGGTTCTCTGGCTGGGCCTGGCTAAGTACTCTGGCATGTCTGAAGTTGATGGGAGGATGGGTTGGAGCTGGGGTTCCCTGGAGGCCTGGGATGAGAGGGCTTGTCTCTGCTCCCTGAGAGCTAGCTTGAGCCAGTCCCAAGGCAGCTAAGCAGGGGAGTGAGGAAGCTGCAAGGCCTGATGAGCCCCAGGCTCAGAGAAGCACAATGTCACTGCTGCCACTTTCTGTGTGACCAAGGTGAGTCACAGGCCAACCCAGACTCAAAGGAGAAAGGAGCATCTCCAAGTCTGGACAGGAGGAATTGCAGGGATGGTGGCTGTGCTGCATCCACGGTGGCCAGTGGGCTGGAGCTGAGTGTTAGGAGGGGTGTGATGTGGCCGTAGGGGTTGGAGTCTTCATGTGGTTCCAAAAACAAGGGGAAACTGCTTAAGTGGGAAATACTTAATCTAATTAAAAAATTTCCAAACTCTGGATAGATTGAAGTAGACAGGAATAGGTGTGGGAAGAGGTGCTGCTCTGTCCTACGATGAGAGGGTGGTGACTTGGACTAGGCCCCAAGGACTGGAGACGGGAAAGGCAGAAAGAGAATCTGCTGGACTAGGCAACAGGCCTCCAGGCTGCTGCTGGGGCCAAGAGGAGGGAGTGTTGGGGTGAGTTCCCAGGTTTCTGGACCTCAGAGTTTCCTGCCCAGACAACTGGGAGCCTGCTCTCCAGCCTGACCCTCCCAAGGTGGCCTGTGCCATGGGTGTGTGCTATTTGCAGGGGCAGATGTTGGTGTGTACAGAGCTTTGACTTGGTCCTGGGTGTCATGCGTGTTTGAGTGAGGCCCCGCAGCTCTGAACGAAGCCAGGGTGGGTTGAAAGGAGGCGCCCTGGATTCCACAAGTATTAAGGATGAGCTGCTGAGGTTGGGGGACCAGTAACTGAGGTTTAGTTGTGTCTGAGAGGCACCCATGTGGAGATGGCAGGCAGGTAGCTGAATGTAAAAGATTGGGATTAAGGGACATATCCTGGCAAGAGACAGAAATTTGGAAGTCACTGACAAAACAATGTGATAGAAGCCACAAATGCTGATGAAGTAATTTGCAAAAGCCCTATCCCAGGGCATAATACAATACCAATATATGAGTGTTTGTTGAATAAATGATTCAATGGCAGCAAGGGAAGTAAATTCTCCCCTTCGAATATATATGCTACTTGAAACAGAAGTATATATCAGAAAATGGCTGATTTCATTACTTAATGAGATTTTTACAAAGGTTTCAAATCCATAACACATGGGCAGGGAAGATCAAAGTTGAGCCATAATACTGGAATAATGATTGGACCTATGAAACTGGGTGAAGAACTTGAACTTGAACGCAGAATAGAATGGTCCACCGAGTGAAAAGCTGGTCAACCAGTTACATCTAACACAGGTTCCTCTTCAGGACAAAACAAATGGTTGCAATTTATAAATCAAGGTCCTAGAAGGGGGAAAAGTTAGAAAGGAAAGAAGGCAGCATGGATTAGAATACACCCACCAATGATCTAAGTAAAATGAACATGAAAACTCAGCCCCATTGTATAGCTGCCCATTTTTCTATATTTCAAAATAAATCACCAAACCCCCAAAAGCTTCTGGGAGAAATAGAAATTACTTTCAAAGACTTGGCGTTCAGATTTATCCTCAAGAAATAGCCTCAGAGTGACAGAAACCCTCAGGGGTAAAGGAGGAATAAGACAAAAAGATTTCACAATCAACTGAGTAAGCTGCTCAGATTTATAGCTGTTGAGAACATGCCAGACAAAGGGTTTCTAGTGGAGTTGGCATTTTTCTTCTCTGTTTTACAATGACAAAACTGAGGCCCAGAGAAGTCAAACATATCAAGGGCAGACTGCTGGTGAGCCTCTGAGCTCAGTCTGTGTGTCTGGGCCATCATTTCCTGCATCACTCTGGTCAATATCCCTTAGAGACTCTTTTTTAAAAAAAAAATTATTTTATTGTTTTTCAATTACAGTTGTCTGCATTTTCTCCCCACCCCTCCCCCTCACCCCAGCCAAACCCAATTCCCTCCCCTGCCTCCACCCTCCCCTTTCTCCCCCTTGATTTTGTCTTTGTGACCTTAATAGTAGTTCCTAAAAACCCTTCTCCCCACTGTCCCTTACCCCCTCCCCTCTGGCTATTGTTAGATTGTTCTTTTTTTTTTTAAGATTTTATTTATTTATTTTTAGAGAGAGGGGGAGGGAAAGAGAAGGAGAGGGAGAGAAACATCAGTGTGTGGTTGCCTCTTGTATGCCCCCTACTGGGGACCTGGCCCGCAACCTAGGCATGTGCCCTGACTGGGAATTGAACCGGCAACCCTTTGGTTCACAGGCCCATGCTCAATCCACTGAGCTACACCAGCCAGGGCTGGTAGATTGTTCTTAACTTCAATGTCTCTGGTTATATTTTCTTTGCTTTTTTTTTTGTTGTTGTTGATTATGTTCCAGTTAAAGGTGAGATCATACGGTATTTGTCCCTTACTGCCTGGCTTATTTCACTTAGCATAATGCTCTCCAGAGACTCTTAATGCAGGCCTGTATCTATCATCAAGAATACCCCTTGGAACCAATATTTTGGGCTCCTCCCTGCCAAATGCTGCTCCCAGGTCCTGTTGCCCAGGTTCCTCCTGAATGTAGTCCCATCCCTAGCCCGACCTGCCCACGCAGTTATGCAATCTTTGCAATCCCTTGTGGATGTCAATGCAACATCTCTTAATGCCTGGGGTGTCTGAACCTCTGCAGTATCCTGGCAGGTACCATTGTCGGGCCCCCATTTCCCACAAGAGGAAATGGAGATTTGTGGAGCTTGAGGGGCTTGCTTGGTTTCCCACTTCCAGCCAAGGTGCAGCAGGACTACCTGGCAGTCAGACTGGAGCTTGACGTTTCTCCCCCCCGCCCCTGTTTGCCCATCTTTCTAATGAGGGCCCAGTTGTATTTTCTTTACAAACCATTTCCCTCATAGTGGGGGTTGTGAATTTTCTGTCTAAAAGTGTAGTCTTCAAGAGCCTGGGCTCTGGCTTCAGATGACCTAGGTTCAAGCTTGGGCTCTGCCACCTTCAAGCTATGTATGTGACCTGGAGTTAGTTATTTCACCTCTCTGTGTCTCAGTATCCTTCTTTAGAGAACAGAACCATAAGAGTACCTGCTGCACAGGGCTGTGTGAGCATTACATGAGTTAATACTGACAAAGTACTTGGAACAGAGATTGGCCTGGGCTAAGCTATTGGTTTCACTGAAGGTCCTGGTAAAGATTCACCTAGCAGCTGCCACTCTGTCTCAGACACCCTCACCCAGATTACTGATAGTCTTTAACTGGTCTCTTGGCTTCTACTTTACCTACTCCCACCCCTGTCCTTTGACTCCCTGTGCTGCTGCAGCCACCCTGGCCTCCTTGATTTCTCAACCACACCAGGCTAGCTGCTTCAGGACCTTTGCATTGTCTATTTCATTTTCCCTTCACGTTCAAGAGGCTATCACCTTCTTGATGTAGCTTGCTCCTTGTCTCTTGCCTGGGCCTCCAGAGTGCCATTGCCCTGCTTCACTTCCCATTTCTCTACAGTGTATCTCCCTTCTGACCTTCCCTATCAGTTGCTGTCTGAGTCTATTATTTGTTTTCCGTCTTCCCCTGATAGACTGTAAGACATCAAGTGCAGATATATTTGCATGTACTTTTTATTCTTTGCTGGGACTCAAATGCCTAAACAACTCCTAACATATAGCAATGACTCTAAGTAATGCTCACTGAAAATGCAGATCCCTGGGCCCCCAAATCAGCCTCTCTGGAGGTGGGGCTCCAGATCCTGTGTCAGTCACCTCCCTTCTCAACCTCCCCAGTGTTGAATCTGATGCAAACACATGTTGGAGAGTCACTGCATGGAAGCATCTCAGGTTGGCTGACTGCCACATTGTCCCAGGGTCCAGGGCCCAGAGCAAAGACCACATCTGACTCCTGGGCCCTAGCCAATCAAGCCCCTGACTTTTCTTGGCCTCTCTAACAGTGCCAATATGCCCACTGCTATATGAGAAACATTTACTTTTGCCAGAGACATGGCTAAAAGTCCCAGCCAGGACTGGGACCAGATAAAGCCCATTTCCAGGCAGCTGAAGAGGTCTTAGCCTTAAAGACGGAGGATGGCCAGAGGCTGGGTAGGGGGGAGGGGAGAGGAGAAGATGCAACAAGATCCACAGAACTGGGCAGACCCAGAGAATGGGGGTGAGCCTTGTCCCAGAGGAGGCCTGAAGTTACCCCAAGCAGAGAGGGGAGTCTGCAGAGGTGAGACAGTGGCACCCCTCCCCAGCCCTGCAAGAGGAAAGGGGGCTGGGGCAAGGCTACAGGTATTCCAAAGGGACAAAGGGACTAGGAGTCAATTACCCAACTCTGCCTCTCTGGATCCTCACATCCAATCCAAATTTAAAAATCTAAATACCCTTTACCTAATCCCCCTGTCCACTCCTTCCCCTCCCAGCCTTCATTGTGCTACAGACTCGCTACTCAGGTGAGCAAATGCAGTCACAGGGGGAATCACTGCAGTTGTGGCAGCAGAGGAATGCTCTTTGGAAGCGCATGAATGATGAGTGTTTTGCACAATGGAACTGCCTGAGAGGTCAAGGACTCTCCAGTATGCATATGGTTTCCTCAGAGAGAGTAAGTATGCATGTGAATGTTAGAATCAAAAAAGAGTGACATGCATTTTTTTGCTTAGCATATCTATGGAAGTGGCCACAGGGGATGGGTGCTGTAGCAAGCGGTGCCCAGTAGGAGGGACACTTGCTCTTCATCAATTTTCCTTTCCTACCACTTGGCTTATTTGCTATGTGATTGAATTACACAGAAAAGCCTGTTACACTGAAAACAAGCCCATATGGTCACTGCTCCAGCAGTGGGCACAATGGTGGGGTGTTTATACCACAGAGCAGACTCACATTCTCTTAGTGCCACCCCTTTCCCCGCAGGGTCTCTGCACAGGGCTGGCATACACAGTGAAGTCTGCTCTGAATTGGGGAGAGCTGACCTGTGAGTCACTGGGAAGCAGAATGTGAGAGAAAATGGCTGTCCTGGACCATGGTGGGCCCAGGACATGGATCTGGGGCTAATGGCAGGGTATAGCAAAGAGCTTTGTACAACTTTCCCCTTGGCTGGAAGCAAGCCCTTGCCTCTTTGACCTGTTGACCTCCACTGCACTCCTTGCACTGGCCTTTTGACAGACTATGCTTTGGGCATACTGGCCTTCTCTCAGTCGGTCTCACCCCAGGGCCTTTGCACGTGCCTGGCTTTTAGCCAGGAATGCTCTCCTGTGACTTTCGGTCCTTCAGGCCTCCACACAAACACCCTCCTGAAAGATACCTGTCTTGACATTCCAGTCTAACTATGACTCCAGCTTCCTCTTTTTATTCTCAGACTGGTTTTCTCCATTCATGTTACAAGAACATTCCCTTCCTGACAGTTATTTTTATAATGTCAGGGAGAGGGGACTTTGTTGCTTTTGCTCACTGCCCTCTGCCCAGCATCCAGAACAGAGACTTCGTAGTACTTGGTGTCTTCTTGATGTCCTTCTTTGCCCGTTTACCCTTATGGCCCCAGAGCCCAAAGAGTGGGGTAGGTCCTCTCAAGGCTCTGATCCACTTTCACTTCCCCAAGAGTATGCTTCCCTTCCTGTGCCCCTCCCTCCCTCCAACACTGTCCCACTGAGGAATCCCTGGGGACCATGCCTATGTACTCAGGCAGTGCAAGGGGCTTTGAGGTCCTGCTAGGTGGCCCTGGACAGGGCATTCTCCATCCCTGGACTTCAGGGTCCTTATCAGTAAAATGGAGGGGAAAAATAGGCAAAGATGATGCATTGAGCCAGAGGAGGGGAAAATCGAGAGAAGGGAGAGTTTGCACAGGTCCAAGGGGACAGGACCAGACAGCCAAGGGAGCTGTCCATCTGGGGTGCAATGTGCAAGTGGAGAAAAGTAGCAAGGTTACTTGCTGGCAAACACACTGACTCCCTGATTCTCTTGTTTGTAACCGAAGTTAAGGAATCCATTGACTAGGGCAAGTCTGAGAGGAAGGTTTCACAGAAGAGTACTTACTTTGCCATCTGCTATAAACTCTGATAGTTCCTTTCCTTTTCAATTTTATCCTTTCCTTTGATTTTTTAAAACTATGCTGATTGCAGTTTATTAAATGGATTCCAGGACCCACTACTAAGTTACAACTTGCAGCTCACAATAGCAATAAAGAGATCTGACAAATGACTGTTGTAAAAGTACTCATCCAGGCCTGGCTGTACCCCTGCCCCACATCCCTTCCCTGAGCATGTTGTGGTTGGGGAGGTGACAAGTGTCACATGCCTTCCTCTTTCCTGCAGCTGTCCTGCTGCTGGGTTGGGCTGGTCCCTCACCCCAAATGCCATCCCAGACTGAGCTCTGCCTCTGTTTTCTGCTTTTGTCTTCAGAATATTCCAACATCATCCCAAATGACACATTGGGGAGGTGACACACCCAGGATGACCTGGCACAGATGGACAAGCTAGGAAAATACTCAACTCTGGGTAAAGAACCCTATCCCAGCATCACCCCACCCCCACCCCCCAACCAAGGGCCCTCATTCCCAGCCATTCCACTGCTCTGGGCCCAGGTCTGAAACCCAGTAATGGAAGGGGATGCCTCACACTGCCAGCTCTGCTTCATTGTTCTGATTGGTGGAGGACTGTACCCTTCCAATGTGTAGCTGTTTTGAATGTCATCCCTGTCCACATACATCTGTACTGGATCAGAGTTTGGTTCCAGACCTGGGTGCCTTGGAACCTGGTATCTCTGTTCTACCCCATCTTGTCTTTTTCTTCACCATAGCTTTGCATCTTGTATTTTGCAAAGAGTCACACCATGTAGAGGAAAAAACTTTTTCCTCACTCAAGTCTCAGCCACTGGCTAGTTCTGAGCTTCTGCCAACCATATTATAAAGGCCACTTACAGTGCCAATTGCCACTCCCTTTTCTGCCTTCTGCTGTGTCCTGCGAGGCCCCTTGGGTCTCACTGTGGGTGTCTGGTCTGGTTTGACCGATAGGAGGCCCTGGAAGGCAGGCAATGGTAGCAGAGAGAGGTCAGGGTTGTCCTCACTCCTGCCAAGGTTCTGGCATTGTTGCTGGCATCCCATCTCCACACTCTAGTCCCCAGCTTCTTCTTGTCTCTGGTGGACATAACTGGTTTCTGCATTGTCCCTCACCTGCCCCACCTCTGTCAAGACCTGTCTTTAATTCATTTTTCAGCCCTTTTGAGTTCATTGTCTTGTCCTTATGGGATGCTGGCTGACTGATATACCCTGATGGCTCTTTTTGCACAAAACAGCAGAACAGTCTTCATAAAAACCTAAATCAGTCTCTCCCTTGCCTAAACACTTCAGTGGACTACAATTGCTCTGAGAATACACACAAAAATCTTTATTACTATCTATAATAGTGTTGGCTACATTGCCAATTGCATCCCTTTCGCAGATCAGGAGGTTAATTGATGGGTTGCATTTCTTCCCTTTATTTTTTCCCCCTCTGTCTTCCAAGGACACTTGAGTAGATTGGAACGGGAGAGAATAGAGAGCATCAGTGCTTACTGCCAGAACCTGGGTTAGGGGGCTGTGTGGTTGATTCAGAGGTGATGTCTCACTGTAGGCTGTGGTGCCAAATGCTGGGAAGCCCTGGTCTTCCTTGACCATCTTCGCATCTCCCCTCTAACCCCCCAGATCCATCTGGCTCACAGCCTTAGCCTCCTGTCAGTGCCTCAAGCATGTTGGCTCTTTCCCACCTCGGGGCCTTTGCATGTGCTGTTTCCTAGGCCTGAATTTCCTTTCCTTCTGCTCTTCCCAAGACTCCTTCAACATCATCTCCTCAGAGAAGCCCTTCCTGGTTGGCCCACCTGAAGCAGCTTCCCTCCATCTTCCTGTTGTCTTCCACGGGACATTGTTTTATTAGAATCTCCAAGGGGACACAAAGAGTGGCTAGATGAAGAGCATTAGCACTTACTCTTAAAACTTATGACCATCAGTAGTTATCATGTTCACTCACTTGTCTCCTTCCTTATCCCCCCTGGAGTAGAAGCTCCCCAGAAGGTAGACCCTTACCTCTCTTATTAATTGCCGTATCCTCAGACCAGTATCTGGCACATAGTAAGTGTTCAATAAATGCCTGCTGAATGAATGAGTGAATGAATTTTGTTGTGGGGAACACACTGATTTCAGGGAAGAACTTTCCCAGGATGCCTTGCATACTTGGTAACCCTAGGTTGGGGCTGGGACTCAGAGGAGTGGGTTGGAGTGGGGATAGCTCAGGGCCCTTACCTGGCCTGGGCCCTGTGTATGTCTTCCAAGTCCCTCCACCATTATCAGTCCCTACATCCTCTAGGGTCCAACTTTGCCTGCCCTGACAGTTGGAGCTCCTTCCAACTCCCTGCTCCAGACACCAGATCTGTTCACTAGCAGAAAGCTTGCAGATGGGCACCAGGAGAGCCTTCTGCCTCTGCCATTTGTGGATTATCATCAGACTCATACCTCTTTACAGCTCAGGCACTCAGCTGAGAAATCAAGATAATAGTACCTATTGTGAGAATGGAATGAGGCCATGTTCTGTGCAGTCAGCTTGCTGAAAGACTGACATGCAGTTGACACTGATAATCAGCCATCCCCAGTCATGGACAGGGTGTGCACATACTGGTTGGCCAGTGGGAGGAGAAGCTCCTTGTCCCACAATAACTTGTCTATTATGTGGGATGGTGGCAGTGCCTGATGCCACTGTCTGGACCCCTTCGTCTGGTAGCTTCTCCTGAATCCTCTTCTGAACAGCAAATGCTTCTGGGAAAGGCTGTGCAATAGGGCTCAGCCTTTGGAGCAGGAGAGTTTTTGTCTCCTTGAAGGTAGGGATCATGTAGAAGGCCAACATATTATAGGAGAAAGTGATGGGGGGAAGGGCACAAAGGAAAGGACAGGCATCTAGGGCTGGCCTGGCCTTGACCTTTAGATGCAGATGAGGTCCTCATCACACACCCATCAGAATAAATTCCAAGTGAACTAAATGGTAATGATCCACTGAACCACAACAATTCTAGAAGGTGATATGTAACTATGCAACAGCATAAAAATGTGATTAAATCCATAGATAACCCTGAAAAAGGGGAGTTTTCTAAACATGACACTAAAGGCAGAGTCCATAACTGCATTTGGCTATATACATATAAATGAATCCTGAACCACAAAAAACATGGTTGGACACATATACGATGCCCCACGTTCAAGTCTCCTTCTTAAATCACTAAGGAGAAGATCAGCATCACTCTACCAGGTAGACGTTAAAAACAGGCACTCCACAAAAGAACAACCATGAGTAAAATATAAAAAAGCATATGAAAAAAAGTCAACTTCATCAATAATCCAAGAGATGCAAATTGAAACAATGGCACTTTTATGTTTACCTGTCACCCTGGCAAAAACTGACAAAAAAGTCACTTTTTATAAAGTGAAAATCCTCAGTGTTGTTGAGGACATGGGAAATGGGGATTGTGATATATATATATATATATATATATATATATATATATATATATATATATATATAATTTTTTATTTTCAGCTTTAAATCTGATCTTTTATATTTTTATTGTTATTCAATTACAGTTGTCTGCATTTTCTCCCCAACCCTCCACCCCATGCCAGCCAAACCCACCTCCCTTTCCTACCTCCACCCTCTCCCTTATTTTGTCCATGTGTCCTTTATAGTAGTTCCTGTAATCCCCTCTTCCCACTGTCCGCAACCCACTCCTCCCTGGTTAAGGTTAGATTGTTCTTAACTTCAATGTCTCTGGTTATATTTTGTTTGCTTTTTTCTTTTGTTGATTATGTTCCAGTTAAAGGTGAGAACATATGGTATTTAACCCTTGCCACCTGGCTTATTTCACTTAGCATAATGTTCCATCCATGCTGTCTCAAAGGGTAGGAGATCCTTCTTTCTCTCTGCTGCATAGAATTCCATTGTGTAAATGTACTATACGCATTTTTATCCACTCATTTGCTGACGGGCACTTAGGTTGCTTCCAGTACTTGGCTATTATAAATTGTGCTGCTATGAACATTGGGGTGCATAGGTTCTTTTGGATTGGTGTTTCAGGATTCTTAGGGTATAATCCCAGCAGTGGAATTGCTGGGTCAAAGGGAAGTTCCATTTTTAGTTTTGTGAGGAAATTCCATACTGTTTTCCACAGTGGCCGCACCACTCTGCATTCCCACCAACAATGTACTAGGGTTCCCTTTTCTCTGCATCCTCTCCAACATTTGTTTGTTGATTTGTTTATGTTGGCCACTCTGAGTGGTGTGAGGTGGTACCTCATTGTGGTTTTAATCTGCATCTCTCTGATGGCTAGTGATGCTGAGCATCTTTTCATAGGTCTCTGGGCCCTCTGTATGTCTTCCTTGGAGAAGTGTCTGTTCAAGTCCTTTGCCCATTTTTTAATTGGGTTCTTTGTCTTCCTGGAGTGGAGTGTGTGAGTTCTTTATATATTTTGGAGATCAGACCCTTGTCTGAGGTATCATTGGTAAATATGTTTTCCCATATACTTGGTTCTCTTTTCATTTTAATGCTGTTTTCTTTAGCCATGCAGAAGCTTTTTATTTTGATGAGGTCCCATTAGTTTATTCTTTCTTTTATGTCCCTTGCTTTAGGGGACATGTCTGTGAGAATGTTGCTGCATGGAAGTCTCAGATTTCCTGTCAATGTTTTCCTCTAGGACTTTTATGGTGCTATGACTTATATTTAAGTCTTTTATCCACCTTGAATTTATTTTTGTGTATGGTGTAAGTTGGTGATCGAGTTTCATTTTTTGGAACCAAACTGTCCAGATCCCCCAACACCATTTGTTGAAGAGGCTGTTTTTGCTCCATTTTATACTCCTGCAACCTTTGTCAAATATTAATTGACTGTAGAGACTTGGATTTATTTCTGGGATCTCTGGTCTCTTCCATTGGTCTATGTGCCTGTTTTTATGCCAGTACCAGGATGTTTTGATGACAGTGGCCTTGGAATACAGTTTGATATCAGGTATTGTGATCCCTCCTGCTTTGTTCTTCTATCTCAGAATTGCTTCAGCTATTTGGGGTCATTTATGGTTCTATATAAATTTCTGAAGTGTTTGTTCTATATCTGTGAAATATGTCATGGTACTTTAATAGGGATTGCATTGAATCTATTAATCGCTTTGGGTAGTATTGTCATTTTGATGATGTTAATTCTTCCAATCCATGAGCATGGTATATGCTTCCATTTGTTTGTGTCTTCCTTAATTTCTTTCTTCAGTATTGTGTAGTTTTCTGAGTACACGTCTTTTATCTCCTTGGTTAGGTTTATTCCTAGATACTTTATTTTTCTTGTTGCTATATCAAATGGGACTTTTTTCCTGATTTCTGTTTCTGATGTTTCATTGTTGGTGTACAAGAATGCCTTTGATTTCTGAGTATTGACTTTGTATCCAGCTGTTTTGTCAAATTCATTTATTAGGTCGAGTTTTTTTTTGGTGGCCTCTATAGGATTTTCCATGTACACTATCATGTCATTTGCAAACAAGGACAGTTTCATTTCATCCTTTCCAATTTGGATGCATTTTATTTCTTTTTCCTGTCTGATTGCTGTGGCTAGAACTTCCAATACCATGTTGAATAGGAGTGGTGAGAGAGGGCATCCTTGTCTTGTTCCTGATCTTAGTGGGAAAACTCTAAGTTTTTATCCATTCAGTATGATGTTGGCTGTAGGTCTCTCATATACGGCCTTTATTATGTTCAGGAATGCTCCCTCTATTTGCACTTTGCTGAGTGTTTTTATCATAAATTGGTGCTGTACCTTATCAAATGCTTTTCCTGAATCTATTGATATGATCATGTGATTTTTGTCTTTGCTGTTGTTTATGTGGTGTATTGTTTATTAATTTCCGAATATTGTACCATCCTTGCATCCCTGGGATGAATTCCACTTGATTATGGTGTATGATCATTTTAATGTATTGCTGGATGTGGTTTCCCAATATTTTGTTGAGAATTTTAGCGTCTATGTTTATCAGCAATATTGGCTTGAAGTTTCTTTCTTTGTTATGTGTTTATCTGTTTTGGGGATTACGATGATGTTGGCTTCATAAAATCAGTTTGGGAGTCTTCCATCTTGTTGAATTTTTTGAAATAACCTGTGGAGGATGGGTGTTAGCTCTCCCTTAAGTGCTGTGTAGAATTTTATGTGAAACTGTCTAGTCCCAGCCTTTTGTTTGTCAGAAGCTTTTTGATTACTGTTTCAGTTTCATCAGGTGTTATTGGTCTGTTCAAGCTTTCTGCTTCTTCTTCATTGAGTTTTTGAAGGTTATATTTTTCTAGGAATTTGTCTATTTCATCTAGATTTTCACATTTCTTGGCACATAGTTCTTCATAGTAATTTCTTACAATCCTTTGTATTTTGGTAGTAGCAGTTGTAGTCTCTCCTCTTTCATTTCTGATCATGTGTATTTGAGTTCTCTCTCTGTTTTTCTTGATGAGCCTGATTAAGGGCTTTTGATTTTTGTTTATTTTTTGAAAGAACCAGCTCCTGGATTCATTGATCCTTACAATTGTGCTTTTAGTCTCTATGTCATTTAATTCTGCTCTGATTTTGGTTATTTCCTTCCTTGTACTTGCTCTGGGTTGTCTTTGTTGTTGTTCTTCGAGTTCTTGTAGGCATAGGGTTAGATTGTTTATTTGAAAAAATGTTTCTTTTCTTTTTAGGTAGGCCTGTATCGCTATGAACTTCCTTCTCAAGACTGCCTTTGCTGTGTCCCATAGGTTTTGGATTGTTGTGAGTTTGTTTTCATTTGTTTCCAAAAACTTTGTGATTTCTTCCCTAATCTCATTCTTCACCCTTTCATTGCTTAATAGCATGCTATTCAATCTGCATGGTTTTGAGTGTTTGGGGTTTTTTCCCTTGAGGTTTGTTTCTAGATTCAGTCCCTTGTGGTCAGAGAAAATGCTTGATATGATTTCAATTTTCTTGAACTTGTTGAGGCTTGTTTTGTGTCCTATCATGTGGTCTATCTTTGAAAATGTTACATGTACACTTGAAAAGAATGTGTATTTTGCTTGTTTGGGATGAAATCTTTATATATATCAGTTAAGTCCATTTCTTCTAGGGTATTGTTAAGTGACACAGTATCCTACTTGATATTTTGTTTGGAAGACCTGTCCATTTTTGACAGTGGGGTGTTAAAGTCCCCTACTATAATTGTGTTGCTGTCAATATCTTTCTTGAAGTCCTCCAAGATTTTCTTAATGTATTTGGGTGATCCTCTGTTGGGTGCATATATATTTACAATGTTTATGTCTTCTTGGTGGATTCTTCCTTTGAGTAGTATGAAGTGATCTTCTGGGTCTCTCTTTATGGCCCTTCTTTGGAAGTCTATTTTGTCTGATATGAGTATTGCTACCCAGGTTTTTTTTCCTGTCCATTTGCTTGGAAAATTCATTTCTAGCCCTTCACTTTCAGCCTGTGTAGGTCTTCTGTCCTGAGGTGGGTCTCTTGTAGGCAGCATATGTGTTGGTCATGTTTTCTTATCCATTCAGCTATTCTATGTCTTTTGATTCGAGCATTTAATCCATTTACATTTAAGGTTATTATCGATAGGTAGTTATGCATTGCCATTTTTTCCTACCTGTGTTCCTCTCTCTTTCTCTTTTCCTTCCTTTCCTTAAAGCAGTCCCTTTAGCATCTCTTGCAGAGCTGGTTTGGTGGAAATGTATTCTTTTAGACTTCTTTTGTCTGGGAAACTATTTGGCCTTCTATCTTGATTGAGAGCCTTGCTGGGTAAAGTCGTCTTGGTTGCAGGCCTCTGGTTCTCATTACTTGGAATATTTTTTGCCTTTCTCTTCTGGCTTGGAGCATTTCCATTTGGAAGTCAGATGCAAACCTTATCAGGGCTCCCTTGTATGTTACATACTGTTTCTCCCTTGCTGCCTTTAAGATTCTTTCTTTGTCTTGGAATTTTGCCATTTTAATTATGATGTATCTTGAAATGGGCCTCTTTGGGTTCCTCTTGCTTGGGATTCTCTGTGATTCCTGGATTTGTGTGACTTTTTCTCTCATCAAATTAGGGAAATTTTCCATCATTACTTTTTCAAACAGGTTTTCTATCCCTTCCTCTTCCTCTTCTCCTTCTGGTATCCCTATTTTACAGATATTATTACCTTTCATTTTGCCCTGCATTTCCCTTAACCACTCTTCTTTCTTTCTGAGCCTCTTTTCCTTTTCTTGATCATTTTGGGTGTTTTTTTCCTACCTTGTCCTCCAGTTCACTGATCCTATCCTCTGCTTCATCGAGCCTGCTTTTGATTCTGTCTACTGTGTTCCTCAGTTCAGAAATTGTATTCTTCATTTCTTCTTGGCCCTTGTTGATAGTTTCTATTTCCTTTTTCATGTTGACATAGTTTGGAGTGAGTTCATTGTACTTTCCCTGCAGTTTTTGGTAATTGTGTGTGAACTCATTAAGCTTCCTTATAACCAATTCTTTGAACTCCCTATCTGATAGTTGACTTGCCTCTTTTTCATTTAACATTGTTTCTGAGACTTCCTCCTTTTTTTCACTTGGGGCTTGTCTCTTTGTCTTCCCATTGTTTGTGAGACTCTTCCTGTTAGCCTCTGCTTCTTAAGTTGCTCTGTTCTGTCCTCCTGGTTTTATGGTGTACACTTCTGTGGTAGAATACCTGTGAGATTCAGTGGTACAGTCTCGTTGATCTCCCGGTCTTACTGATCTTGGGCTGTGGTTTATGTTGGCTCTGTGTATGTCTTTGGTTTTTTGGCATTGTTGGGTCTTTATTCGGTGCGTCTTTCCTACCAGCTGGTTATCTGAGGGTCAGTCTGTCCCCCACCTCTTGTTTTCTTTTGTGCTGGTGAGCATGTTGTGTTCGAGCTGGTTCTTCTGTATGTACAACGTTTTGAGACTTTTCTCTTGCTCTTGTTCAGTTGTTTGTTCTTAGTAATTTCTCCAGTATTTAGTTGTATTTCTAGATAGGTCCTGGGTTGAGTTAATGTGACTTCCACTTCCTCCTTCACCTTCTCCTGTTCTTACCTGTTGGTGCTACCTTTGTTGGTGGGTTTCCTCTTCCAGGAGGTATTCTGTTGTTCCCAGCTTCTACCTACTCTTTTTTATGATAGGTTGTAGGGGGGAGGTGAAATAGTTTAAGAGAGAAGGCTTGTATTATATGATATTTGAAATACCAGCCCTTAGAGAAGAGATAGGAGATCCTTTGGATATATATATAGTGTTAACTGTGATAATTCCCCCACCTAGCCACTTTTTAGAAAGGGTGGAAAGAAGATAAGACTCTCGTTGAGGGGGGGAAGGATTGTGAGTTGTATCTAGAAGTCTGTGAGGTTGTGGGAGGTCAGATTATGAGGTAAAGTGAGAGTAAAGGGTAGGCAATAAGTGTAATGTGTGAGAGAATAGAGTTAACCACACCAGTAATAAAGTTCAGGAAACAGTGAAGTGGGCTTAGATCTGGGAGTGGTTCTGTGTAGTATTTACCAATGTATGGAATAGCTATTATTTACAATAGTAATGGAGCAACAATCATGTGACAGAATCTATGTGATCTGAATAACTAGAATAGGGAGTATAGGTCCTAGAGTAGTGTGATAGTGGAACACCAGTGAAGTGAAAGACAGTTAATTGACAATACACTGTGAAAGAGAGAATAAGAGGAAACCAGTCAAACAATGCAAATTAACCAGTCAAGCGAAGAAGACTAAACAGAAAGAAGAGAGATACAAAAATACTAATAAAATGAGTGATGTAAGAATAATGAAGAAAAAATAATACAAATGTACAATAACTTGCAACTTCTCTGGAGTAGCAAAGTGAAATTTGTTTCACTGTCTCAGCTGTTAGGATGCCCCCTCTTTGGGTCCAACAATGGTCTTTTCACAGTTCCAGGTTTTAATGTCTCACTTGTGGGGGTTAAAAAAAAAGATGGAAGGAAGAAGAGATATAAAGGGAAAGAAAGGAGTAGAACAAGAAAGCAGGAAAGAGAGGAAGAAGGTGTTAAAAGAAAGAAAAATAATAAAAATATAATAATAAAGAATTACTTTAAGCCCCCTCCCCGAAAACAAGCCTGCTGGCTTCAAACTGGCCAAGCCAGTTTTGCTGTTGTTTTTGGCTATAGCCAACTCAGGGGGCCTAGCCCAGCTCTTCTCCATCCAGAGCAGCACTCCGGCAGCGTCTGGCCCAGCTCTCCAGTGGCCCCCAGACCCACAGGTTCAGGCACTCACCCTCCACCCGACTATGGGTGTGTGTGTGGGGGGGGCCTTTTGTGATGTGTACTCTCCCTAGTGACTGTGGTCTCAGGCCCCCCCAGGTGTGCACTCCCCCCTGTCCCCCCAAACCCCATGCTTCGGATTTGGTCTCAATACCCTCCATAGCCTTGTGGGAGCAGCCGGCTCCCGCCAGGTGGAGAGGAGACTGGAGCTGCTGCTGCAGGAGAATTACCCAAAGTGCCCTCGAGGGTCTTTTTCTTTTTGAGAAAATCTTTCTGCTCAATCCTGCTGCTCCATACAAAGAAGGGCCTGTCCTCTTACACAGCCCACCTCTCCAGCTAGACCAGGGACTGTCTGGGTCAGGGCCTGACACGGCCCAACTCTCAACTCTCCCCAGCCAGCGCCCACAGTCTCCAAGTGTTTACCACTTCGTCCTTATTCCCCTCCCTGCAACTTCAAGCAACCAGGTCTCTCTCAGAGCTGCTCAAGCCTTGTTTGGTAGGGGAGGGAGCTGTAAGCTCCAGGAGTCCTGCTGCAGGCTGGGCAGGCGCGGGCCTGGGGCTGCAGTCCCCCAGTCTCCGCACTGGTCCCAGGGACCTTTTTGTCCTGAAGCAATCCCCTTACCGTCTGTTTTTCCAGTGTCCTCTATACTTTTTGGTCTCCTATCTTCACAAACACTGGGGTACTGTTGGCTGTTCGCTTTGTTCCTCAGTAGATCGGGTAGGTGTTTCACCTGTGCTCAGGGTAAGTGGACTCTGCTCCCACCTATCTCGCCGCCATCTTTTCTCTCCCAATAAAACAAATTTTAGAAAGAGGCTCCAGAAGCACCCCATATCTATCGATTGGTGAATAGATAAACAAAATGTGGCCTATTAATGCAATGGAATGTGATTCAGCCTTTAAAAAGAAGGCAATTCTGAGTCATGTTACAGCATGGATGAATCTTGGGGACATTCCGTAAGTGAAATAAGCCAGTTACAACAGGACAAATATTGTCCTCTAGAAATCTCATATGATTTCACTTATATGAGATTTCTAGAGGAGTCAAACTCATAAAGACAGTAGGATGGTGGTTTCCAGGAGATAGGGAATTAGTGTTTAATGAGTATAGTATTTCCGTTGGGGAAGATGAAAATTTTGGATATAGATAGTGGTAATGGTTGCACAAAAATGTGAACATATTTAATACTATTGAACTGTGTACTTAAATGATTAAGATGGTAAAACAAAGCCATCTTTTTGTTTAAAAAAAAGAGCCAAAACAATATGTATATAATGTTTCCCTTTTTATAAGATAGCAAGAAAATATTAACTGTGATGTAATTAAAATGAGTTTCTTCTTTTTTATACTTGTCTGTATTTTCTGATATTTTGTGCAGTGAGAACATTTACACTTATAATAACAAAACCTATTTCAAATATAACATACTAATTTTCACAATCAAAACAGACTAAACAAAACCATATTTTTTCTGGTTATTAAAGAAGTATATATTCATTGTGGAAAATCTGGAAAAGTGAAAAATCTAATGCTAAAAAAGAGATCATTTGTGATTCCATTTTTCAAAGCAGACATTTTAAAATATCAATATAATACTTCTATATCTATTTCTAATATTTCTATGACTATTGAATATTTTTACCTACTTAAACATAAAATAATTCCTTATAGAGTTTGCACCCTGCTTTTTTTCACTTTGTTTCATGAAATAGTTTTTTTAAAAGCTGATTTAAATAAATAAATGAAATTTCACTGCAGAGATGGGACATAGTTCATTATCAGTTTTCTTTTTGTTGGTCATCAATTGGTTTCTAATTTTCTCAATTGTAAGTAATGTTGGGAACAGATTTGTATATAAATCTGACTGCAAATCTGATTATTTCCTTGTGATCAGTTTCTACAAGCAGACTTACCAACTCAAAAACAAAGGATATATTACAAGGTTGCCTTCTGGAAATGGACCAGTTAAACCATTTTCCAACAGTGTTATAACATTAAAACATTCTTGTCAACTGGATGAGAAGGATATCTTGTTTTAATTTGTATTTCTTTGATTAGTGGTGAGGTTAGAGTATGTGCTGGCTGCTTGCATGTTCTGTTTGTGTCTTTTTTCCACTTGGGTCAGTGTGTTTCTTACTGTGTTTTGAAGCAATGAGGGATTCCTCCCTCAATCTGGCAAGTGGCTAGTGTCAGGCTGGGGAGGTGGTGCCAGTCCAGTGTGCCTGATGTATTCTCAACAAGTCCAGGACTCCTGCACAGACCATTGCTTATGTGTGAAGCCTGCCCTGTGTGTTCGATCAACAGTGACTTCCCACCCACCCTGGTCCCTTGTGGTTTGCTCAGAGCCAAGTGACAGCCAGCAATCCTCCAAGTCACAGGATAGGCACCCTGGGGAAATGGAATGGAAACTTTAGGCTCAAGGTGGGCATGAAAAACATGTGTTGAACTTTGAGGACTTTAACCTGGCAGGAGTAACTCATTAACTCCCTGTCACCCATCAACACCGATCCACTCAAGCTGAGGAAGGGTTAGATTTCACTTTCACTGAGAGATGGTTTTGATCTGTCTGCATTTCTGAATGTGAATTCAATTCCCTCCTGTAGACATTGTGAATTTTTTCTCTTATGATTTCCATCTGTCATTTTGATTTGTTTCCCAGGTGTATCAATTCTACTTACTCAGTCTTGGTTGGGTTTTCATGAGTATTATTCAGTATTAAATTTTCAAGAATTCCTTCTTGTCCTCTAAGTCCTCCTTTTTCATAGTGGTTGGTTTTATGGATTCACTATGCCCATGGTGATCACAAAAATGCCTACATCAGAGAGAAATTGTGTGGTTTAAGGAGGTGAATGTTGTAAAGCACCTAAAACAGTGCCTGGCATATAGTGAATAGTCATAAATGTTAACCTTAGCTCTGTGTCTCATATGGAGCTAAGCACTTAACAAAGTTACCTACTGTCTAGTCAGTAGTTTACAGAAGCTTCTCCAAGAACACTTGGAAGCTCTGGGGCTGTGCCAATGGCCTGGGATGTATTGCTTGCCTTGGCCTCACTGCACATATGAGGGAGAAGCACATAGCCTGATTGCACCCTTTCTTTCCCCAAGGCTCTGCCTCAACTGCCTCTGAAGACCTGTGGTTCAGAGTCCTCCACTCAGGACCCTCAGAGGCTGTTTTAGACAAATTTTTGGTGCAGAGGAGAAAACAGATCCATGGACTGTGGAGACTTGCTCTGATCTCTGCAGCCAGTTAGAGATGGAACCAGATTCCTGGTTTCTGGGTCCCCAGATCCATTGGCAGAGAGACAGAGAGCTGGTCAGAAACCTCATGCTCAGACTCTTGTTTTCTCACAGTTATGGTGGCTCCTTGAAGGGTTGGGGCACATGCTTCCCTCCTCTTTCCCCTAGCCATAGGGATGGAGCCTGTACGTGGCAGTGGGTCATCAAGTGGAAGGGGGCAGCAGGGAAGGAGTCTGGGCTCTGGCCATTGGGACACACCATAGCAGCCTGAGAGTCAGCAGCTTGGACTGGTGGGCAGGTGTGCGACAGATACCTCTCTTATTTACAATACTGTTATTCTGAGTCTCTGAGCCAGCATTGACATCTTTGTCCTGACTCCTCACAATGGGCTGGCATGCTTGGCTCAACCCCAGGCCCACTAGGCTGTTGGTCACTGCTTGGCCTTCAGAGACATGACATTTGTTCCTTAGTCCTCCAGGCTGGGATGCAATAGACTCTTCCAGAGGTGTGTGTGTAAAAAAGTAAGGACCAAGTGACAGACACTGGACAGGGGAATGCCAGACATCACTGCCCTAGCTGTGCTTCAGCTGTTTCCTGCCCCAGGAATTATTTGGTGCCCACATGCCCCAACCCTTCCCCTACAAGTTTCCACCTCCACCTTATGGGGGACCTTTCCCTAGATCGTTCCCTTCCAGGCTCTCACAGCTTTCTCCATGAAGCAGCAGATACCCCCCCCCCCAATTCCTATTACCTTGTTTTCTGGGTTGGAACCCCAGCACCACCTCCTGCTGGCTGAGTGATTCTGAGCAAGTGACTTCTCCACGCCTCTGTTCCCCCATGGACCCAGTAGGAGAGAAGTTATGAAGATTAAATAGATTTATCTGTTTAAAAAGCTTAACAAAGCACTGGGCACCATTCCCAGCCATCCTCTTGTCCACTTAACCTTGCCCAGGGGGCTCCTGCTCTTTCTAATCCTTAAGTTCTTTCAGACACAAAGTTGCAGAGTGTTCCCAAGGAGAACCTTTCCTCACTAACTTGCAGGGCCCCTAGCTGGTTTTGACAAAGATACTCCATACTCCCCTTTTCTGTGACATAGTGGTTGTGGAAATTCTGATGGTCTAATCAGAACTACAGAAGGGGTGAGGCTGGAGGTGGGGCTCCACCTTTGTTGTATCTAGCTGTCCCAGCTCTACCCTGACTCTTTAGGGGGAGGTCATCTGTGGGTGACATGGGTGCAGTTTGATTGGCAGGTTCTGTGGGATGAAGCAGGAGTGAGTGCCATGTGTGGAGCTGAGCTCAACAGCCTGGTGGTAAGGGAAAAGAATGACCCCTGAAATGAAAAGGTCTGAGTTTTAGTTCTGCCTTTGCTATTGCATTTGCTATGTGACCTTTTGTGAGTTGCTTCACCTTTCTGGCCTCAGTTTTCTTTTTCGTAAAATGGGAAGAATCAAGGAGTACTTGGTTGTCCTGCATATCATGGTGCTGGGTATGACACACAGTGGGCCCTGACCTTCTCCTTCTGTCTCAGAGTGTGTGTCTGTGAGATGCCCAGCATAAGGTGAGTCTAACCTTTTTCTGCCCATCTCTTCAGCAACTGAAGACTGGGCAAGCTGCTCAAGACCCCTACTATGAAGCAGATATGGTCTTCCTCCCTGAACTGTGGTGGTGGGCATTATCAGGAAGTGATGTCTAGGAAGGGCTGACACTGTGATTGGCACTGATATCACCATGACACTATTCCCTAATGTGAACCTCACTGAGGGGACTGTGAGCAGGGGCTCAAAGCCCTGTCCTGCCTTGCAGCCTGGCTTATGTGTCAGGGGTGGAGCAAATGTCTACTTTATCTTAATGGACCACTAATGCCTCTGTTAGAGGAGGGGGTAACATTGCAAAACATCCTCCCTAAACTGTATTTGAGCTCTGAGAGGCACTGTCCAATATGGGGGCAGGGATATATGGGACATTTCTTTCATCACAAAAAGTTCTACTGGACAGTGCTTCTGCAGAATTTTAGTCAACCCTTCGTTCCACAGGCTGGGTGTTGCACGAATTACTAAGATGCCTAAGAAATGGCCCGTATCCCAAAGACCTCAATTACTTCTTCATCATACATTATCAAGGACCTCTTAGGTGCCAGTAGGATGTTGTGAAACCAAGACAGACATGCTCCCTGCCTTTACAGAGCTGCCTACCCTACAGGTAGAGAATCCTCTGCCATAACATAGACTCAAAGCAATATTGGCTTGAGCTCCTGGCCAAGATGGAGGCGTAGGTAGACACACTGTGTCTCCTTGCACAACCAAAAGGACAACAACAATTTAAAACAACCAGAACTGCATGGAAATCCGACAACCAAGGAGATAAAGAAGAAACATTCATCCAGAGTGGTAGGAGGGGTGGAGATGGGCAGCTGGGGCGGAGAGGACTCATGGCAAGGCAGCTGCTGGCGGACCCAGCATGGTGGCAGATTGTGGAACGGGGCAGGCAGTGTGACAGCTAGCAGACCCCGAGGCCCCACATTCGTGCATAGATAAACTGGGAGGAATGGCGGGGGAGTAAAAGAGACCACACAACCCAGGGCTCCAGCGCAGAGAAATAAAGCCTCAAACCTCTGATTGAAAACACCCATGAGGGTTGAGGGGGCAGCAGGAGAAACTCCCAGCCTCACAGGAGAGTTCGTTGGGGAGATCCACAGGGGCCTAGAGTGTGCACAAGCCCATCTACCCACTTGGGAATCAGCACCAGAGGGGCCCAGTTTGATTGTGGGTAGCGGAGGGAGTGACTGAAGTCTGGCAAAGAGTGGAGCAAGCGCCAGTGCTCCCTCTCGGCCCCTCCCCCACGTACAGTGTCACAGCACAGCAACCAGCATTGCCCCACCCTGGTGAACACCTAAGGCTCCGTCCCTTTACATAACAGCCACGCCAAGACAAAAAAAAAAAAAAATGGCCCAAATGAAAGGACAGATCAAAGCTCCAGAAATAATAAAACTAAGCAATGAAGAGATAGCCAACCTATCAGATGCACAATTCAAAACACTGGTAATCAGGAAGCTCACAGAATTGGTTGAATTTGGTTGCAAATTAGATGAAAAAATGAAGGCTATGCTAAGAGAAACAAAGGAAAATGAACAGGGAACCAATAGTAATGGGAAGGAAACTAGGACTCAAATCAAAGGTGTGGTCCAGAAGGAAGAAAGAAGCATCCAGCCATAACAGAATGAAGAAACAAGAATTAAAAAAAAAATGAGGAGAGTCTTAGGAACCTCCAGGACATCTTTAAACGTTCCAACATCTGAATTATAAGGGTGCCAGAAGAAGAAGAGGAAGAGCAACAAATTGAAAACTTATTTGAACAAATAATGAAGGAGAACTTCCCTAATCTGGCAAAGGAAGTAGACTTCCAGGAAGTCCAGGAAGCTCAGAGAGTCCCAAAGAAGCTGAACCCAAGGAGGAACACACCAAGGCACATCTTAATTACATTACCCAAGATTAAAAATAAGGAGAGAATCTTGAAAGCAGCAAGAGAAAAGGAGACAGTTACCTACAAAGGAGTTCCCGGTAGACTCTCAGCTGATTTCTCAAAAGAAACCTTACAGGCAACAAGGGGCTGGCAAGAAGTATTCCAAGTCATGAAAGGCAAGGACCTACATCCAAGATTACTCTATCCAGCAAAGCTTTGATTTATAATGGAAAGGCAGGGAAATTGCTTCCAAGATAAGGTCAAGTTAAAGAATTTCATCATCACCGAGCCCTTATTATATGAAATACTAAAGGGGCTTATCTATGAAAAAGAAGATAAAAACTATGTACAGTAAAATGACAACAAACTCACAGCTATTAACAACCACACCTAAAACAAAAAACAAAAGCAAATTAAGCAAACAAGTAGAACAGGAACAGAACCACAGAAATGGAGATCACATGAAGGGTTATCAACAGGGGAGTGAGAAGGGGGGAGAGGGGGGAAAGGTACAGAGAATAAGTGGCCTAAATGGTAGGTAGAAAATAGGGACAGGGTAAGAATAGTATAAGAAATGTAGAAGCTGAAGAACTTATAAGTATGACCTATGGACATGAACTATAGGGGGGAATGTGGGAGGGAGGGGGTGGGCAGGATGGAGTGGAGTGAAGGAGAAATGGGACAACTGTAATAGCATAATCAATAAGTATATTTTTTAAAAAAGTAATATTGGCTTAAGCATGCCAGGCTTTTTCCCCCTCACATCCTGGAAAGTGCATGCTGATGAAGTAGTTCTGCTCTGCGAGGCTGTCTGGGTCTGTGTTCCTTCTATCTTGTCTCCCCCTCCCCCATCCTGATAGCACTACCCTCTGTTCTCTTGCCTGCAGTGCAATCAGCACAGGAAAGAAAGTGAAAGGAGTTACGCCCCTCTCTTCATTGGGAATTCAGCACCCACAGCCAGCACTTCTGCACATTTTTCATTGGCCATCTGCAAGGGAAATATAAACTTTCTTTAGAGCAACTCTGTGCTCTGCTAAAAACTGGGCATTCTGGGAAGGGGATAAAGTATTTCTGAAGACTGGCAATCTTTGTTACAGAGAGATCACTATGAGGGGAATGAATGCACACATGAATGGGTAACCCTGGAGAATGCTTTGAAGAAGAGGTACATGATGTTGGGAGAGCATATAAAGGAGGCCCGGAAGGCTTCCCTGAGGAAGTGACATTTGTGATGTGATGTACAGAATAAGTAGAAACGGATGGGGAAGAAGGGTGAGGCTGTTCCCAACAAAGGCAGCAGGGGTGCAAAACTACGTGGTCAGAGGGAGCAATGCACACTCAGAAAACCCAGGAGTCTCCCCAGGATAGGCAGGTGATGCCTCTGAAGATAGCTTCAAGGAAGGAGCCCCATGGGGTTGCAAGTCAAAGATGTATACTCTGTTCCTGGTACTTTTCTAAGGTTCTGTATATATTAATTCATTTAATCTTTGAACAACGTATGAGGCAGCTGCCTGTGTCAGAATTTGTCTTCAGAGAGGCAGATGGAATGAGACATGCACGAGGCTTAGAGGAGAAATGCCCATGGAGGATGAAGGGAGGAAGTGGGAGCAGGAGCAGTGGGAGAGCCTTGACCTGGGTGCAGGGTTGACACCTGGAAAAGGAGAGGGGGAGAGAGGAAGGACTGGGAAGAAGAGCCTCAGACTGCAGTGCAGCCTAGAGACACCTTGGTCCAGCTCGTGGGGAGCCCCAGAGCCCAGACATCTCATGGGGACCCTGGGTTGGGCAGGAGTGTCAGTGCCAGTACCCACTGTGTTTGGTCCTTGGCCTGGATCTGGAGGTGTGGCTGCTGGAGGCTTTCAGCCAGCAATGCTCCCTACAACAACACTTTAAGAAGCATTACTATAAAAAGCTTCTGCATGGCTAAAGAAAACAGCATTAAAATAAAAAGAGAACCAAAAGTATGGGAAAATATATTTGCCAATGATACCTCAGACAAGGGTCTGATCTCCAAAATATATAAAGAACTCACATGACTCCACTCCAGGAAGACAAACAACCCAATTAAAAAATGGGCAAAGGACTTGAACAGACACTTCTCCAAGGAAGACATACAGAGGGCCCAGAGACATATGAAAAGATGCTCAGCATCACTAGCCATCAGAGAGATGCAAATTAAAACCACAATGAGATACCATTTCACACTGTTGAGAATGGCCAACATAAACAAATCAACAAACAAATGTTGGAGAGGATGCAGAGAAAGGGGAACCCTAGTACATTGTTGGTGGGAATGCAGACTGGTGAGGCCACTGTGGAAAACAGTATGGAATTTCCTCAGAAAATGAAAAATGGAACTTCCCTTTGACCCAGCAATTCCACTGCTGGGATTATACCCTAAGAATCCTGAAACACCTATCCAAAAGAACCTATGCACCCCAATGTTCATAGCAGTACAATTTACAATAGCCAAGTACTGGAAGCAACCTAAGTGCCCATCAGCAAATGAGTGGATCCAAAAACTATGGTACATTTACACAATGGAATTCTAGCAGCAGAGAGAAAGAAGGAGCTCCTACCTTTTGCAACAGCATGGATGGAACATTATGCTAAGTGAAATAAGCCAGATGGTGAGGGACAAATACCATATGTTCTCACCTTTAACTGGAACATAACAAAGGAAAAATGCAAACAAAATATAACCAGAGACATTGAAATTAAGAGCAATCTAACAATAGCCAGAGGGGAGTTGGGAGGGGATAGTGGGGAGAGGAGTTTTTAGGAACTACTATAAAGGACACATGGACAAAAGTCAAGGGGAAGGGTGGGGGCGGGGGATGGAGGTGGGTTTGGTTAGGGTGGAAAGGAGGGGTGGCGAGAAAATGCAGACAACTGTAATTGAACAACAATAAAAAATGTTTAATTAAAAATAAAAAAGAAGCATTACAGCTGTTGTCCCATTTTATAGATGGGGAATAGTGTCAAAAAAGGGGAAATAACTCACCTAGTATTGAATGGCCAACAGGTGGCAAGAGCAGTATTTGAGCCCAGGCAGGTTGGTTCAGAGTTCTTGCTCTGACAGAGGTAGAGCTGTCCAAGAAAAGTGTCCCTCTTGGGATAGAACGAGTAGCTGCAAGTGGGTACTTGGCAAGGGCCTGTCACCTAGAACCTTGAATGCCAGAGTAAATTATAGCATGGGCCTTTTATGGTGGCCATGAGGAGCTACAGCGGGTGTCCAGCTAGGAGACCCTTCTGGCTGGCCACCTGTATCCCACTGTGGAAGGGCGAAGGAGATAGAGTGGGGACAATGCAGCGAGATGACCACCATCAGATGATCCCAGATAACTGGGTGGCTGTTGCTGGTTGTGACTCTGGATGAGGCAGGTGTGAGGGTGCTGTTGACTGAGCTGGAATACCCCAAGGGGTTATGATGTCATTATGCCTCCAACCCCAAATTCATATGCTGAAGTCCTAAATCCAGTATCTCAAATGTGACTATACTTAGAGCAGGCCCTTAAAGAGGCAATTAAGCTGAAATGAGGTCACTTGGGTAGCCCTAATCCAATAGGGCTGGTGTCCTTATAAGAAGATATCAGGGCAGACACACACACTGGGATAACCATGTGAGGACACAGTGAGAAGACAGCCACCCATAGTAGGAACCCACCCTGCTGACACCTTGGTCTCTGACTCCTGGTCTCCAAAACTTTGAGGAAATATGTCTGTTGTTTAAGTGGCTCTGTCCATGGTATTTCTTATGGTAGTCCTAGCTGACTAATACACCAGGGCAGAGGGGGCAGGCTTGATGAGTTCGACTTGGAACACTTCAGCTTTGCAATGCCTGTGAGATGCTCAAGGGGAGTTGTCTGGGGAAAAGTCAGAGGTTGGGGCTGGGCAGGGTGGGGCTCAGGGCTGTAGACACTCTGTAGCTCATGGATGCAGTTTATACAGCAACTAATAGGGCCCAGCTGGTGGAGCAGCAGTGGCAGAATTGCTGATGCCTGTGAACACACTCGGGACAGACCCTGCACACACATTTTTCATCCAAGCCAATCTGTGGGTGTCCTTGGGCCCTGCTATGAGCTCAGCTGTGTACTCAAGGCCTGTCACCCAGGTCCCAGGAACCCACCAGAGTAGTGCTGGTGCATGTCTTAGGGGCAAGTCCTTGCAGGCCCCACCATAATCATGTCATTGGACCCTATATATGGTCCCTCAGAGTAACACTACTCTGAGAAGCATCTCCTCATTCATAATGTTGATCTTTCAGGCTGTTGTGAAGATAAGAGACTGAGTGTCTGTGAAGTACAATACCTGTGCTACCATTATTATGAACCTGCAAGTTGAAGATGTATAGGAAGGAGAGTTGCCCCTGATGGGCCTCTGGAGGGGTTACCAGTCTGTTGCCTTTTATTGGGCAAACCCATTGTTTGTGGTCTGTGCAGATGGGCCTCTGGGGGCACAGAACAGGTGAAGAAGAGTGGAGAGAGAACTGGAGGGGCAAATACAGAACCCAGCACACAGGGTGGGAGCCATACACCTCCTCTATAGACATAAAAGAGATAAGCATGTTATTTAGAATTTGGTTCTAAAGAAGAAAAACAAAACGGAAATGCTGAGTGGGACTGGGGCTGAATTACTTTTCATTTCATGTCTTTCTGTAGTGTTTGAGCTTTACAACAATGTACAGGTGTTATTTTTATTTTTTTAATTTTTTTATTTTTATTTATTTATTTATATTTATTTATTTATTTATTTTTAATTTTTGTTGTTATTCAATTACAGTTGTATGCCTTTTCTCCCCATCCCTCCACCCCACCCCAGGTGAACCCACCTCCCTCCCCCACCTCCACCCTCCCCCTTGGTTTTGTCCATGTGTCCTTTATAGTAGTTCCTGTAATCCCCTCTTAGCACTGTCCCCGCCCCCACCCCCCCCACCTCCACCCCCGCCCTGGCTATTGTTAGATTGTTCTTAACTTCAATGTCTCTGGTTATATTTTGTTTGCTTTTTTCTTCTATTGATTATGTTCCAGTTAAAGGTGAGATCATATGGTATTTGTCCCTCACCTCCTGGCTTATTTCACTTAGCATAATGCTCTCCAGTTTCATCCATGCTGTTGCAAAGGGTATAAGCTCCTTCTTTCTCTCTGCTGCGTAGAATTCCATTGTGTAAATATACCATCGTTTTTGGATCCACTCGTTTGCTGATGGGCACTTCGGTTGCTTCCAGTACTTGGCTATTGTAAATTGTGCTGCTATGAACATTGGGGTGCACAGGTTCTTTTGGATTGGTGTTTCAGTGTTCTTAGGGTATAATCCCAGCAGCGGAATTGCTGGGTCAAAGGGCAGTTCCATTTTTAGTTTTCTGAGGAAATTCCATATTGTTTTCCACAGTGGCCTCACCAGTCTGCATTCCCACCAACAGTGCACTAGGGTTCCCTTTTCTCCACATCCTCTCCAACAATTGTTTGTGGATTTGTTTATGTTGGCCACTCTGACTGGTGTGAGATGATACCTCATTGTGGTTTTGATTTGCATCTCTCTGATGGCTAGTGATGCTGAGCATCTTTTCATATGTCTCTGGGCCCTCTGTATGTCTTCCTCGGAGAAGTGTCTGTTCAACTCCTTTGCCCATTTTTCATTGGGTTGTTTGTCTTCCTGGAGTGGAGTCGTGTGAGTTCTTTATATATTTTGGAGATCAGGCCCTTGTCTGAGGTATCATTGGCAAATATGTTTTCCCATACTGTTGGTTCTCTTTGTAATTTGGTGCTGTTTTCTTTAGCCATGCAGAAGCTTTTTATTTTGATGAGGTCCCATTTGTTTATTCTTTCCTTTATGTCCCTTGCTTTAGGGGATGTGTCCGTGAGGATGTTGCTGCGTGGAATGTCTGAGATTTTCCTGCCAATGTTTTCCTCAAGGGCTTTTATGGTGTTACGACTTATATTTAAGTCTTTTATCCATCTTGAGTTTATTTTCGTGTATGGCGTAAGTTGGTGATCGAGTTTCATTTTTTTGCACGTAGCTGTCCAGATCTCCCAACACCATCTGTTGAAGAGGCTGTTTTTGCTCCATTTTATGCTCCTGCCTCCTTTGTCAAATATTAATTGACCGTATAGACTTGAGTTTATTTCTGGGCTCTCTGTTCTGTTCCATTGGTCTATGTGCCCGTTTTTATGCCAGTACCAGGCTGTTTTGATTACAGTGGCCTTGTAATACAGTTTGATATCAGGTATTGTGATCCCTCCTGCTTTGTTCTTCTTTCTCAAAATTGCTGCAGCTATTCGGGGTCGTTTATGGTTCCATATGAATTTCTGCAATGTTTGTTCTATATCTGTGAAATATGTCATGGGTACTCTAATAGGGATTGCATTGAATCTATAAATTGCTTTGGGTAGTATGGCCATTTTGATGATGTTAATTCTTCCAATCCATGAACATGGTACATGCTTCCATTTGTTTGTATCTTCCTTAATTTCTTTCTTCAGTGTTGTGTAGTTTTCTGAGTACAGGTCTTTTACCTCCTTGGTTAGGTGTATTCCTAGGTACTTTATTTTTCTTGTTGCTAAATTGAATGGGATTTTTTTCCTGATTTCTGTTTCTACAGTTTCGTTGCTGGTGTACAGGAATGCCTTTGATTTCTGGGTATTGACTCTGTATCCAGATGTTTTGCCAAATTCATTTATTAGGTCGAGTAGTTTTTTGGTGGAGTCTATAGGGTTTTCCACGTACACTATCATGTCGTCTGCAAACAGTGACAGTTTCATTTCCTCCTTTCCAATTTGGATGCCTTTTATTGCTTTTTCTTTTCTGATTGCTGTGGCTAGGACTTCCAATAGTATGTTGAATAGGAGTGGTGAGAGAGGGCGTCCTTGTCTTGTTCCTGATCTTAGTGGGAAAGCTCTAAGTTTTTGTCCGTTGAGTGTGATGTTGGCTGTAGGTGTCTCATATATGGCCTTTATTATGTTGAGGGCTGCTCCCTTTATTCCCACTTTGCTGAGTGTGTTTATCAGAAATGGGTGCTGTATCTTATCAAACGCTTTTTCCACATCTATTGAGATGATCATGTGATTTTTGTCTTTGCTGTTGTTGATGTGATGTATTATGTTTATTGATTTGCGAATATTGTACCATCCTTGCATCCCTGGGATGAATCCCACTTGGTCATGGTGGATGATCTTTTTAATGTATTGCTGGATGCGGTTTGCCAATATTTTGTTGAGAATTTTAGCATCTATGTTCATCAGCGATATTGGCCTGAAGTTTTCTTTCTTTGTTGTGTCTTTATCTGGTTTTGGGATTAGGATGATGTTGGCTTCATAAAAAGAGTTTGGGAGTCTTCCATCAGTTTGGATTTTTTCGAATAGTGTGTGAAGGATAGGGGTTAGTTCTTCCTTAAATGCTTTGTAGAATTCTCCTGTGAAACCATCTGGTCCAGGGCTTTTGTGTGATGGGAGTTTTTTGATGACTGCTTCAATTTCCTTTGCTGATATTGGTCTGTTCAGGTTTTCTGCTTCTTCTTCATTCAGTTTTGGAAGATTATATTTTTCTATAGATTTGTCCATTTCATCTAGGTTTTCAAATTTCTTAGCATACAGTTCTTCATAGTAATTTCTTACGATCCTTTGTATTTCTGTGGTATCAGTTGTAATCTCTCTCTACTCTTTCATTTCTAATTGTGTTTATTTGGATCCTCTCTCTTTTCTTCTTGATGAGCCTACTTAAAGGCTTGTCGATTTTGTTTATCTTTCAAAGAACCAGCTCCTGGGTTCATTGATCCTTAGAATTGTGCTTTTAGTCTCTATGTCATTTAACTCTGCTCTGATCTTGGTTATTTCCTTCCTTCTGCTTGCTCTGGGCTGTCTTTGTTGTTGCTCCTCCAGTTCTTGTAGGTGTAGGGTTAGGTTGTTTGTTTGAAATGTTTCTATCTTTTTAAGGTAGGGCTGTATTGCTATGAACTTCCCTCTCAGGACTGCCTTTGCTGTGTCCCATAGGTTTTGAGTTGTTGTGAGTTCATCTTCATTTGTTTTCGGAAAGTTTTTGATTTCTTCCCTAATCTCATTCTTGACCCATTCATTGTTTAAGAGCATGCTACTCAGTCTCCATGATTTTGAGTGTTTTGGGTTTTTTCCTTTGGGGTTGGTTTCTAGTTTCAGACCCTTGTGGTCAGAGAAAATGCTTGATATGATTTCAATTTTCTTGAATTTGTTGAGGCTTGCTTTGTGTCCTATCATGTGGTCTATCTTTGAAAAAGTTCCATGGACACTTGAAAAGAATGTGTATTTTGCTTCTTTGGGATGAAAAGCTCTGTATATATCAGTTAAGTCCATTTCCTCTAGGGTATTGTTAAGTGACACAATATCTTTGTTGATATTTTGTTTGGAAGACCTGTCCATTTTTGATAGTGGGGTGTTAAAGTCCCCTACTATAATTGTGTTGCTGTCAATATCTTTTTTGAAATCCTCCAAGATTTTCTTTATGTATTTGGGTGCTCCTATGTTGGGTGCATATATCTTTACAATGTTTATGTCTTCTTGGTGGATTCTTCCTTTGAGTATTATGAAGTGACCTTCTGGGTCTCTCTTTATGGCCCTTCTTTGAAAGTCTATTTTGTCTGATATGGGTATTGCTACCCCTGCTTTTTTTTCCTGTCCGTTTGCTTGGAAAATTTGTTTCCAGCCCTTCACTTTCAGTCTGTGTAAGTCTTTTGTCCTGAAATGGGTCTCTTGTAGGCAGCATATGTGTGGGTCATGTTTTCTTATCCATTCAGCTATTCTATATCTTTTGATTGGAGCATTTAATCCATTTACGTTTAAGGTTATTATCCATAGGTAGTTATTCATTGCCATTATTTCCTACCTGTGTTCCTCTGTCTTTCTCTTTTCCTTCCTTTCCTTAAAGCAGTCCCTTTAGCATCTCTTGCAGAGCTGGATTGGTGGAGCTGTATTCTTTTAGACTTCTTTTGTCTGGGAAACTCTTTCTTTGGCCTCCTATCTTGATTGAGAGCCTTGCTGGGTAAAGTAGTCTTGGTTGCAGGCCTCTGGTTCTCATTACTTGGAATATTTTTTGCCATTCTCTTCTGGCTTGGAGCGTTTCCATTGAGAATTCAGTTGCTAATCGTATTGGGGCTCCCTTGTATGTTACTTCCTTTTTCTCCCTTGCTGCCTTTAAGGTCCTCTCTTTGTCTCTTTGTCTTTGTCATCAGCTTCCTGATGACCATTGCTTTGAACTCAGTATCTGATAGTTGACTTGCCTCTTTTTCAGTTAGCATTCTTTCTGAGACTTCCTCCTTTCCTTTCATTTGGGAATTGTTTCTTTGTCTTCCCATTGTTTGTGAGACTCTTCTTGTTGGACTCTGCTTCTTAAATTGCTCTATTCTGAGTCCCTGGGTTTATGGTATGAACTTCTATGGTATAATGCCAATGGGATTCGCTGGTGCTGTCTCCTTAATCTCCTGTGCTCACTGGTCTTGAGCTGACATTTATGGGTTTAACACTGTCTAACTCTAGTCTTTTCAGCACTCCAGGTTTTGTTGTCTCACCGTCAGATCTTTCAATGTCCTCTGTCTTTGGTCTCTGATCTTCATATATGCTGGAATACTGTTGGCTGTCTGCTCTGCTCCTCAGATCAGCTAGGTATTTCCCTGGTGTTGAGGGGAAGTGGACTCCGCTCCCACCTATGTTGCCGCCATCTTCCAGAAAGTGCAGGTGTTATTTTTAAAAGAATTACTCAAGCGAATGGCCTGGATTTCATGCTGAGAGGCTTGGGCTTTAACTCATAGGGGACAAAGATACCTTGGGTTCTGTGGAGGACAAGGTAGTCACCATTTTCTGGGCTTCTTGCATTTTCCCACTAGTTGCCCCATCTGAGTTGTTATTTACCCCCTGCACTGTCCATCATTCTTCTGCCCCCAGGGCTCTGTACCATGGTCCCCATTCTGCAGCATTGCCCAGCACCCGTCCTGGGCATGGTGAGGTCAAGGAGTGATGAATAAATTCTGGAAAGAGTGATAATAACCTCTCCCCAACCTCTGTACTTTCCAGTGCCTTCTCCCATCTATTACTTTATTTGATCCTCAAATAACCCTGTGAGGCAATAGGACAGGGGTCTTGGCACTCATTTTATGATGAGGAAACTGAGGCTTTGGCAGGCAAACTGACTTGCTCAATGCCACTCTGCTGGCTAGGTCCCAGGACCAGAGTCCAGACTGCCATACACACAGCACTGCCAGGCTGAGAATCAGGTTGCCCCCACCCATGTCTGGAAATTTTGGAAGGTGCCAGAGACCGCCAATCATGACAGAGATAAAGAGGAAAGCTGAAGGCCTTTTGACCCCAGAGCTGCATCTGTGTGCATAGCTCTGAAGCAGGGAATGCGGGAGTTCTTGCCTCAGAGTTAGCCACATTTCTGCCCCTGGGGCCTTTGCCACTAGTCTGGGCTTTGGTGATAGGTTCCTGGGACTCAGGCCCTATTCTGATTTCTTCTTGACCGCCATGTCCCCAGGGCCCAGGGCTAATGTCCCTCAAAGCTGTGTGCCCAGGGTGGAGGCCCTGGGACTGGGCACTAGCTGCTTTCCCCAGAGCAGGGACAAAACTGGGCTCTGCCTACACATAAACTCCAGGATCCTGCATGATGGAGAAAGGATTCAGGCTTGTGCCTGTGGACCCTGCTGCAGTGTATTTTTTTACCCAGCAAGACCACCTCCATGGCCTTCTCTTTGTGCCTATTCACTCCTAGCTTATACCTCAAAACTACTTCCTGAGCCCACAACAGATGGGGACTCCTTAACATCCCAGACCTTCACTGATCAGAAGAGATGGACATTGGCCAGCAAACCCTGAGGCTCAGCTGAGAGACAGGAGCTAAGGATGGGAGAATTTGTTGCTTCCCACTTGAAAAGGGGGAGAAGAAGTTCATTATTGCACTAGGTCACAGAACTTAATAATCTCAGGTGGTCCCTTTGTGCCCAGACCACTGGCCACTGAATGGGCCCTGAAGGCAGGCTGGGCTCAGATCTCAGGTGTGAGTTAAAGAAAAGACTCAGGCTATGAGGGACAGTGTGCACATGGATATGGGATACAATGAAGCCAAAACTGCTTACTAGAGTGCTATGAGATAATGCCAGCCCTCCAGGAACTTTTTCAAAAATTCACTATCAATGTATTAGAAACTTGAGAAGGAGAGAGCAGAAACAATCTCTTTGTTCACTGGAAAGGTATTTCTTAAGCATCTTAGGTTCTGGGGTTACAGCAATGAAGAAAAAATCCAAGTCCATATTCTTTTTTTTTTTCTTTTTATTATTGCTGTTCAAATACAGTTGTCTCCATTTTCCCCGTACAACTCCCACATGGCCCACCCATCCGTACCTCCCGCCCTCCATCGTACCCCCCTTTGGCTTTGTTCATCTGTCCTTTATACATGTTCCTTGACGATGCTTCCCCTTTTTCCTCCGTTATCCCCTCCCCTCTCCCCTCTGATTAACTGTCAGTTTGCTCTTATTTCAATGTCTCTGGTTGTATTTTGCTTGCTTGTTTGTTTTGTTCATTAAATTCTTCTTATAGGTGAGATCATATAGTATTTCTGTTTCTCTGCCTGGCTTATTTTACTTAGCATAATGCTCTCCAGACCCATCAATGCCATGGCAAAGGGTAGGAGCTCCCTCTTTCTTTCTGTTGTCTAGTATTCCATTGTATAAATGTACCATAGTTTTTGGATCCATTCATTTACTGATGGGCATTTAGGTTGCTTCCAACATTTGGCTATTGTAAATTGTGCTGCTATTAACATTGGGGTGTATAGGTTCCTTTGAATTAGTATCTCAGAATTCTTAGGGTATAATCACAGCAGTGGAATTGCCAGGTCAAAAGACAGTTCCATTTTTAGTTTTCTGAGTAAATTCCATACTGTTTTCAACAGTGGCTGCACCCATCTGCATTCCCACCCACATTGTATTAGGGTTCCCTTTTCTCCACAACCTCACCAGCACTTGTTGTTTGTTGATTTGTTAGGGATGGCCATTCTGACCTGTGTGAAGTAGTATCTCATTATGGTTTTAGTTTGCATCTCTCTGATAGCTAGCGATGCTAAGCATCCTTTCATATGTCTCTGGGCCCTCTTGATGTCCTCCTTGGAGTAGTGTTTGTTTAGGTACTTTGCTCATTTTTTAATTGGGTTGTTTGTCTTCCTGGAGTGGAGTCATGTGAGTTCTTTATGTATTTTGGAGATCAAACCCGAGTCCGAGGTAACATTTGCATATATGTTTTCCTGTATGGTTGGTTCCCTTTTCATTTTGCTGATACTTTTTTTAGCTGTGCAGAAGTTTTTATTTTGATGAAGTCTCATTTGTTTGTTCTTTATTTTATGTCCCTTGCTCTAGGGGATATATCAGTGAAAATATTGCTGCGTGGAATATCTGAGATTTTCCTGCCTATGTTCTCCTCTAGGGCTTTTATGGTGTCATGATTTATATTTATGTCTTTTATCCATCTTGAATTTATTTTTCTGTATGGTGTAAGTTGGTAGTAAAGTTTCTTTCTTTTTTTTTTTTTTTTTCATATAGCTATCCAGATCTCCCAACACCATTTGCTGAAGAGGCTATTTTTACCCCATTTTATGCTTCTGGCCCCTTTTGTTCAATATTAATTGACTGTAGAGACATGTGTTTATTTCTGGGTTCTCCATTCTGTTCCACTGATCTATGTGTCTGTTCTTATGCCAGTACCAAACTGTTTTGATTACCGTGGCTTGTAATATAGTTTTATGTCAGGTATTGTAATACCTCCTACTTTGTTCTTCTCTCTCAGAATTGCTGTGGCTGTTCGGGGTCATTTATGGTTCCATGTACATTTTTGAAATGTTTGTTCTATATTTTTGAAATATATCATTGGTATTTTAAAATGGATTTCATTGAATCTATAAATTGATGTTGGTAGTATGGACATTTTGATGATGTTAATTCTTCCAATCCATGATCACAGTATATGCTTCCATTTATTTGTGTCTTTCTGAATTTCTTTCTTCAGTGTTGTATAATTTTCTGAGTACAGGTTTTTTACCTCCTTGGTTAGGTTTATTCCTAGGTTTATTTTTCTTGTTGCTATACCAAATGTTTTTTTTTTTTCCTGATTTCTGTTTCTGATATTTCATTGTTGGTGTACAAATATGCCTTAGATTTCTGAATATTGACATTGTGTCCTGCTGTTCTGTCAAAATCACTTATTAGGTTGAGTAATTGTTTGATGGAGTCTCTTGGGTTTTCTACGTACACTATCATGTCATCTGCAAACAATGAGAATTTTGCACCCTCCTTTCCAATTTACATGCCTTTTATTTCTCCTTCTTGTCTGATCACTGTGGCTAGGACTTCCAATACTATGTTCAATAGAAGTGGTGAAAGTGGACATACTTGTCTTGTTCCTGATATTAGTGGGAAAGCTTTTAGTTTTTGCCCATTGAGTATGATGTTGGCTATCCATTTCTTGTATATGCCCTTTACTATGTCGAAGTATGCTTCTTCTACTCCAACTTTGCTGAGTGTTTTTATCATAAATAGGTGCTGTACCTTATCAAATACTTTTTCCACATCTATTGATATGATCACGTGGTTTTTGTCTTTCCTTTTATTTATGTGATGTGCTACGTTTATTGATTTGTGAATATTGTACCATCCTTGCATCCTTGGGATGAATCCCACTTGATCATGGTGTGTGATCTTTTTAATGTATTGCTGGATGGGGTTTGCCAATATTTTTTTGAGGATTTTAGCGTCTGTGTTCATCAGGGATATTGGCCTGTAGTTTCTTTTCTTTGGTGTGTCTTTGTCTGTTTTGGGGATTTGGATGATCCTGGTTTTATAAAAAAAGTTTGAGAGTCTCCTGTCTTCTGGATTTTCTGGAATAGTCTGAGAAGGATAGGGGTTAGCTCTGCCTTAAATGTTCTGTAAAATTCTCCTGTGAAAGTGTCCAGGATTTTTGTGTGCCAGGAAGTTTTTGATTACTGCTTTGATTTCATAAGCTGTTATCTGTTCAGGCTTTCTGCTTCCTCTTCATTGAGTTTTGGAAGATTATATTTCTCTAGAAATTGTCAATTTCACTCAGGTTTTCAAATTTCTCGGCATATAGTTCTTCATAGTAATTTCTTACAATCTTTGTATTTCTGTGGTATCAGTTGTAATCTCTCCTCTTTCACTTCTGATTTTGTTTATTTTGGTTCCCCTTTTTTCTTGATAAGTCTGCTTAAGGGCTTGTCGATTTCATTTATCTTTTCAAAGAACCAGCTCCTGGATTTATTGATCTTTTGAATTGTTCTTTTAGTCTCTATATTGTTTAATTCTGCTCTGATCTTGGTTATTTCCTTCCTTCTATTCACTCTGGACTTTGTTTGTTGTTCTTCCAGTTCTTGTAGGTGTAGGGTAAGGTTGTTTATTTGAAATGTTTCTGTCTTTTTTAAGTAGTCCTGTATTGCTATGAACTTCCCTTTTAGGACTCCTTCACTGTGTCCCATAAGTTTTGGGCTGTTGTGTGTTCTTTTTCATTTGTTTCCAAAAACTTTTCGATTTCTTCCTTGATGTCATTATTAACCCATTCATTGTTTAATAGCATGCTATTCAATCTCCACAAATTTGAGTGTTCCAAGTCCATATTCTTAAGGAGCTTGTCAACTAATAAGAGACATAGGCAATAAATAAGCAACTAAGTGAAGAATATCAAATCAGGATGATGAAATAAAATCAAACAAGACCAAGTAACAGGGTGTAGTGGAAGTGCTCTTTTAAATTGGGTGATCCAGGAAGGCATCTATGGTAAGGTGGCATGTGAGCAAGGGCCTGATTAAGTGACTGAGCAATCCATGCAGATATCTAGGGGCAAAGGAGAAGAAATGATACAAGAAACTTTCCCAGAACTGAAGAAAGACTTGAGTTTTCAGATTAAAAGTATACACCAAGCATAAAGCAGGAATAAGAAAGAGACAAGAGTCCAGAGTTAGAAGCATTGTAGTAAAATGAAGGAAAACTAAGGGTCCAAATGGCCTTATACAGAAGGTCATAAATATTTAAACAACATAGTTTATTTCCTTTCTAGGCTCTGTTCTTTCTTTTTTAAAAAATAATTTTCTACTTTCCCATTGCAGTTGACATTCAATATTGCATTAGTATCAGGTGTACAACATAGTGGTTAGATATTTATATAACCTACAAATTATCACCCTGATAATTCTAGTAACCACATGATACCATGTGTAGTTTTACAATATTATTGACTCTATTCCCTATGTGGTACTTTTCATCTCTGACAATTCGGACATCTTACTCTGTCACCCCTTTTTGCCCATTCCCCAACTACCACTTCCATCTGGCAACCATCAAAATGTTATCTGTATTTCCAACTCTGTTTCTGTTTTTTTCTTCATTTGCTTTTTTAGATTCCACATTTAAGTAAAACTATATGGTATTTGTGTTTCTCTGTCTGACTTATTTCATGTAGAATACCCTCTAGGTCCATCCATGTTGTCGCAAATGGCAAGATTTCATTTTTTATGGGTGAGTAATATTCCATTATATATATCACCACATATTCCTTTTTAAATATATTTTATTGATTATGTTATTACAGTTGTCCCATTCCCCCCCCCCCATATTCCCCTCCACCCGGCACACCCCCTCCCACCTACATTCCCCCACTTTAGTCTTTGGCTTCTACATTTCCTATATTATTCTTACCCTCCCCCTGTCTATTTTCTACCTACCGTTTATGCTACTTATTCTCTGTACCTTTACCCCTTCTCTCCCCCTCCCACTCCCCCACTGATAACCCTCCATGTGATCTCCATTTCTGTGATTCTGTTCCTGTTCTAGTTGTTTGCTTAGTTTGTTTTTGTTTTTGTTTTAGGTGTGGTTGTTAATAGCTGTGAGTTTGTTCTCATTTTACTGTAGATACTTTTTATCTTCTTTTTCATAGATAAGCCCCTTTAGTATTTCATATAATAAGGGCTTGGTGATGATGAAATCCTTTAACTTGACCTTATCTTGGAAGCAATTTCTCTGCCCTTCCATTCTAAATCAAAGCTTTGCTGGATAGAGTAATCTTGGGTGTAGGCCTTTGCCTTTCATGACTTTGAATACTTCTTTCCAGCCCTTTGTTGCCTGTAAGGTTTCTTTTGAGAAATCAGCTGAGAGTCTACCAGGAACTCCTTTGTAGGTGACTGTCTCCTTTTCTCTTGCTGCTTCTAAGATTCTCTCCTTCTGTTTCATCTTGGGTAATGTAATTAAGATGTGCCTTGGTGTGTTCCTCCTTGGGTCCAACTGCTTTGGTAGTCTCTGAGCTTCCTGGACTTCCTGGAAGTCTACTTCCTTTGCCAGGTTGGGGAAGTTCTCCTTCATTATGTTTTCAAATAAGTTTTCAATTTCCTGCTCTTCCTCTTCTCCTTCTGGCACTCCTATGAGTTGGATGTTGAAACATTTAAAGTTGTCTCGGAGGTTCCTAAGCCTCTCCTTATTGTTTTGAATTCTTGTTTCTTCATTCTGTTCTGGCTGAATGTCTCTTTCTTCCTTCTGGTCCACACCATTGATTTGAGTCCTGGTTTCTTTCCCTTCACTGTTGGTTCCCTGTACATTTTTCTTTATTTCACTTAACATAGTCTTCATTTATTTATTTAATTTGCGACCACACTCAACCAGTTCTGCGAGTATCCTGAAAACCAGTGTTTTGAACTCTGCATCTTATTGATTTGCTATCTCTTCGTCACTTAGTTGTATTTTTTCTGGAGCTTCAATCTGTTCTTTCATTTGGGCCTTTTTTTTTTTTTTTTTTTTTGTCTTGGCATACCTGTTACATAGTAAAGGGAGGAGACTTACCAGGGCCTGGCAACCGTTGTGATGCTGTATGTGGGGGAGGGGTCTGAGAGGGAACAATGCCTCTTACTCCCCTCTCTGCCATTTTTCAGTCACTTCCCCTGCTACCCACAATCAAATTGGGCCCTTCTGGTGCTGAATCCCAGGTGGGTGGGCTTGTGCACACTCTAGGCCCATGTGGGTCTCTCCAACAAATTCTCCTGTGAGGCTGGGAGTTTCTCCTGCTGCTACCTCAACCCCCACAGGTGTTTTCAATCAGAGGTTTGAGGCTTTATTTCCCTGTGGTGCATCCCTGGGTTGTGCAGTCTGGCTCACTCCCCAGTTATTCCTCCTAGTTTATCTGTATGCGAATGTGGGACCCCTCAGTCTGCAATCTGCTGCCTCACTGGGTCCACCAGCTGCCGCCTTGCCCACCAGCTACAGCCTTGCCCGCTCCTGTCCTCCAGCCACCACTTTACTGTGAGTCCTCTGTGCCTGGCTGCCTATCTCTGTCCCTCCTATTGGTCTGGATGAATGATTCTTCGTTATCTCCTTGTTTGTCAGACTTCCATACAGTTCAATTTTCTGTCAGTTCTGGTTGTTCTTTGATTTTAAACTTGTTGTCCTTCTTTTGGTTGTGGGAGGAGGCACAGTGTGTCTACCTACATCTCCATCTTGGCCGGAAGTATACCACATATTCTTTATGCAATCATCTATTAATGGATACTTAGGTCACTTGCATATCTTCACTGTTGTAAAAGATGCTGCAGTAAACATAGGAATGTCTTTCCAAATTATTGTTTTGGGTTTCTTTGAATAAATACCTAGAAGTGGAATTGCCAGGTTCTTTGTCTTTTGATATAGCCTTTATTTAAAGTCTATTGTGTCTTTAAGTTCCAGTCAAGATGGAGACACAGGTAGCAGATACACTGTGCCTCCTTGCACAACCAAAAGAAGGACAACAACAAATTTAAAAACAAAAAATAAACATCTGCCAGAAAATCAAACTGTATGGAAGTCTGACAACCAAGGAGTTAAAGAAGAAGCATTCATTCAGACTGCTAGGAGGGGCAGAGACAGGCAGCCGGGGTGGAGAGGATGCGCAGCATGGTGCAGGCTGGCAGGGCAGAGAGGGAAATGTGGCAGCTGGTGGATCAGGTGGACCCACATTTGTGTGTGGATAAACTGGGAGGAACAACTGGGGAGCAAGAGAGACCACACAACCCAGGGTTCCAGTGCAGGAAAAGAAAGCCTAAAAACCTCTGACTGTAAAAATCTGTGGGGGTTGCGGTGGTGGGAGAAACTCCTAGCCTCACAGCAGAGTTCATTGGAAACCCCCACAGGGTACTAGAATGTACACAAACCCACCCAGCCAGGAATTAGCACCAGAAGGCCCCAGTTTGCTTGTGGGTAGTGGGGGAAGTGACTGAAAGTTTGTCTAGAGTCCAGCAAGCAGCACTGTTCCCTCTCGGACCCCTTTCCCACATACAGCACCACAACACAGTGACTTGGGTTGCTCCATCCCGGTGAATACCCAAGGCTCTGCTCCTTACTATGTAACAGGTGGGCCAAGACAAAAAAAAAAAAATATGGCTCAAATGAAAGAACAGATCAAAGCTCCAAAATTAGAATTAAGTGATGAAGAGATAGCCAATCAATCAGATGCAGAGTTCAAAACACTGGTAATCTGTATGCTCATAGAACTGGTTGAGTGTGGTCGCAAATTAAATAAATAAATGAAGACTATGTTAAGTGAAATAAAGAAAAATGTACAGGGAACCAATAGTGAAGGGAAAGAAACCAGGACTCAAATCAATGGTGTGGACCAGAAGGAAGAAAGAGACATTCAGCCAGAACAGAATGAAGAAACAAGAATTCAAAACAATAAGGAGAGGCTTAGGAACCTCCGAGACAACTTTAAACGTTCCAACATCTGAATTATAAGGGTGCCAGAAGAAGAAGAGGAAGAGCAGGAAATTGAAAACTTATTTGAAAACATAATGAAGGAGAACTTCCCCAACCTGGCAAAGGAAGTAGACTTCCAGGAAGTCCAGGAAGCTCAGAGACTACCAAAGCAGTTGGACCCAAGGAGGAACACACCAAGGCACATCATAATTACATTACCCAAGATGAAACAGAAGGAGAGAATCTTAGAAGCAGCAAGAGAAAAGGAGACAGTTACCTACAAAGGAGTTCCTGGTAGACTCTCAGCTGATTTCTCAAAAGAAACCTTACAGGCAACAAGGGGCTGGAAAGAAGTATTCAAAGTCATGAAAGGCAAAGGCCTATACCCAAGATTACTCTATCCAGCAAAGCTTTGATTTAGAATGGAAGGGCAGAGAAATTGCTTCCAAGATAAGGTCAAGTTAAAGGATTTCATCATCACCAAGCCCTTATTATATGAAATGTTAGAGGGATTTAATAAGGAAAAGAAGATAATAAAAACTATGAACAGTTAAATGACAAGCAACTCAGAACAATTAACAACTGAACCTATAAAAACCACAAAAACAAACTAAGCAAACAACTAGAACAGGAACCGAATTACAGAAATGGAGATCAGGTGGAGGGCTATCAGTGGGGAGGGGGAGGAGGAGAATGGGGGTAAAGGTACACGGAATAAGAAGCATAAAATGTAGGTACAAAATATACAGGGGGGGTTATGAGTAGTTAGGGAAATGGAGAAACCAAAGAACTTATATATTTGATCCATGGACATAAACTAAGGTGGGGGAATGCTGGTGGGAGGGGGAGGTGCAGTGAGGAGGGCAATAAAGAGGAGGAAAAAAATGAGAAAACTGTCATAACATAATCAATAAAATATACTTTAAAAATAAAAATTAAAGTCTGTTATGTGTGATATAAGTGTTGCTACCTCAGGTTTCTTTTGATTTCAATTTGCATAAAATCCTTTTTCCTCACTTTACTTTCATTTTTATGTGTCTTTTGGTCTGAAGAGGGTCTCTTGTAGGCGGCAAATGTAAGGGTCTTGTTTTCTTATCCAGTCAGCCACCCTGTCTTTTGGCTGGAGCACTTAATCCATTTACATTTAAAGTAATTATTGACAGGTAAGTAGTTATCACCATTTTTTTATTCTAATTTTTGATTTCTTCTTCTTCCTTCCCCCTCCCCTTTCTCCATCCCTTCTCTCCTTCCTCCCCCTCCTCTCTCTCCTTCTTCTTCTCCTTCTTCTTCTTCTTCTTCTTCTTCTTTCTCCTTCTTCTTCTTCTTTCTCCTCCTCCTCCTCCTCCTCCTCCTCCTCCTCCTCCTCCTCCTCCTCCTCCTCCTCCTTCTTCTTCTTCTTCTTCTTCTTCTTCTTCTTCTTCTTCTTCTTCTTCTTCTTCTTCTTCTTCTTCTTCTTCTTCTTCTTCTTCCTCCTCCTCCTCCTCCTCTTCATCTCCTCCTCTTCTTCCTCCTCCTTCTTCAAGAAGTCCCTTTATCTTTTCTTGTAATACTGGTTTAGTGGTGATGAACTCCTTTAGTGTTCTTGTCTAGGACTTTTAAGGCTCTTTTGTATGCATGATGTCATAGAATCAGGGATGAAATTAGTTTGAAAGTAAAGTATGTTAGAAGTTTTTATCGCTGAAGAGAAATGTTTCTTTTTCTTTGCCATCTCTGTTTTGTAGATCACCGCTTGACTTCTTTCTCCGCCGCCTGACTTCTTTCTCTTCTTGGCAAGGAATTCCAGTAACATATTCTCCCCAGTATATTGGAGAGTTTTTTCTTTGTAGGTATGGCTTGTGTAAATGTTGTGTCTAGATGTTCAGATGCACCTTCGTCTACTTAGGCTGCCAGTGTCTTCATTCACTCATTTATTTCCTCAACACAAGTTTATTGATTCCCTATTATGTTTGAGGCACTATGCATGAAGGACAGGCATGTGAGACCTGCTCTGTCTAACCTGGAGGTGGGAAAATAAGGTTTATATGAGACTATGTCCCCCCAAAAGTTAAGTATGAGATGATTTCTGAAGGATGATTGGAGGTAACCAGGCCAAAGTGGGTGCTGGAGGGAGAGGGAAAATGAATCAGATAGGTGGCACCCTATACAAAGACAGTCCCTGGAAAGTAGCTTGGGAGTGTTCTAGGTCTTCTTTGTGAGGAAAACTGCTCTTCTAATTTCTCCAGTGACCAATTCTTTTACCTGTTTGGGGTGGGTTCCTCAGCTCTATTTAATTTCTCTTAAGTAGACTCTGTTTGCTTTAAGTCTTTCAGAAATTTGTTAATTTAACAATTGAACAATTACTGTGTGCTTGGTGCTGCAGGTGGAAGGTAGCAAATGAACAGAAATAACTGCTTTGGTGCAGCTTACATTCTATTGGATAAGACAAAAATCAAATAAGTTAAAATGTAAAATATATAATACATTAGCAGAGAATAAGCACGAAGAAGGAAAGTTGAACAGGTTAGGGAAGTGGGAAATATTAGTGAAAGTGTTAACATTTCAATTGGGTGGTTAAAGCAGGGCTCTCTGAGAAAGTAATGTCTACTGTGAAACAAAATTCAATTAGATATTCTGTCATCAAAAGTGTTTATTCAGGCCCTGGCTGGTGTGGCTCAGTGGATTGAGTGCTGACCTGTAAACCAAAGGGTCGCGGTTCAACTCCAGTCAGGGCACAGGACTGGGTTGCAGGCCAGGTCCCTGGTTGAGGGCACACGAGAGGCAACCACACATTGATGTTTCTCTCCCTCTCTTTCTCCCTCCCTTCTCCTCTGTCTAAAATACATAAATAAAATAGTTTTTTAAAAAAGTATTTATTTAGGAAAAAGAAAGGATTGCAATCTAGTACATGCAGACATGATAAGCCATGTGTACAAAAATGGAGGAATTACTTTATAGAGGGAAAGGGGGAGTTTAGGGGAGTGGCTGTTACAAACAAAGAGCTCTTGTAAACATAGAGTTCTTCCTGTAGGACTCTCCCAATGACATAGGTGTGATAGCTCTTCCCATGGCCCCTCCTGATTTCTCTCCAGGTTAAGGTCTCTGTATTAGTTTTCCCCTTTTTGATCAAGATCTTTCTCTGAAAGCATTGCTGGTCAACAGTCAGTTCTTATTTTAGCAGCTTTTTGTCCCATGTCCAGAAGGACCTCTTCTGGTGTCATGTCTTATGTTGGAGGGAAGATGCATTAATCAAAAACAGCTCATCTCCAGGATTAATGAGCAACAGGTGCAGAGCTTAATAACAAGAAGAATACAACACAAAATTTAAAACAACATAATAAAGAGCCTAAATGGTGATTCTAAACCAGGAGCTCAAACCTGTAGGTAGTAAAATAAAGGTCATTGTTGTTTTGGACAGATCAAAATTCTTGATGTCATATCCAATAACCAGAAAAGTTTTCCCTTTCATATTAGATTAGGAAATGTAAACAAGGATATTTTCCTTCCAAGAAAGAGACAGAACTAAAGTAAGAAGCAATAGTAAAGAAAAGATGTGTGCAGACCTGGTCCAGTTGTTTCAGGAAAGCTATCTCTTCCACTGACCATCTGCTTAAATTTTTGACAGCTTTAATTTCAGGTCACAAGTCTGTGTTCAATTTCAGTTAGGTTTTGGTCCCTTCTTTAAATGTGACACATGTATCAAGAGTTTATCCCTGAAGTTTAGCAGTCAACAATACCAAATTGGAGCCCTTCCAGCAAGGCTGGAGGGAATAATAATAATAACTATTATTATTAATAATATAACAATAATATATTATAATAAGTTGCAATAATAATTTTATTATAATAAGTTATAATAATAATAATTATTATTATTATTATCTCTTCCACTCAAAAGAGGTGAATCTGAAATTTAAAAGGTCCAATTGCAATGCTTTTGGCCATGATATTTAGAGGGTTGCTATAAATTTTTCCAATTGAATCTTAATAATGCAGTTAGTATGTGTGACTAAACCTGAGACTGAGGATCATAAGCACAGTGAAAATGTAAACTGGCCAAACAGCACACAGCTGTCAAAGTTGACCCGTAAAATGGCTTCCTCCTTTGCTATGGAGTTTGACAGGGGCTCCTCTGGGGGGGGATAATCTTTTCTAACAGGACTTTAGCCACAGGAGAGGCCTGTGTACAGGGATATCTTCAGTCCAGTGAGAACACATACAAATCATGACTAAAACATTTATTTCCATGAGACGGAGGAAACTGTATGAAATTTATTTATCAAACCTTGAATGGTTGTGGTGTCATGCAAATATGCTTCCCTTTGTTGTGGAATGTTAAAGAATGCACTGCATAAATTACTAAAGAACTTACTTCTAATTGGGATGGATGTTAGTGTATAAGGGTTAGGAAAACAGGGTTTTAAGGGATAATAATGTGCCTTATTGCTCTGAGATAAACTTCCACACTCCTCTCTCTGGCTTTCTCACAGGTAAAATGAGAGTGTTAGAGGGACTGAATTAATATATTATAGGTTTTATACTTGGGAGAGCCTCTTTACCTATGGGATATTGATCAATTCTGGGAAGGGGTTTTGAAAACTCTATCTGAATCTTGATAGGAGATGGTGTGGTAGTACACTATGGATTTTGCCAATATCAGTTGAAGATTTTGTCCATAAAAAGGAAAGAGCTGATCCAGTAGGGACAACTGATCAATGCTCCCAAATTCAGCTATACCCTCCTCAAAGATAGAACAAATAAAAGATGTTGAAAAGTTATTTAGTTCACCTGAGTGGCTATTTGAATAGCTACTGTAAAATTCTCGGGTTATTTCCTCCTTATTGGAGAAAGATATTCAGGGATGAAACCTCTCTAGAAGTCTTGGCCTAATAATGATTAGGGCAGAAAAACCAAGGAGAAAGAGTATCTCTCAAAGAGCCTAAGCAAAGAGGGATAGGTTCAGATACAGAAACCTGTTAAAGTTTATTTGAAATCTCTACTATTTGAACTGTTTTAGCACTCCAAGGCAGGGGCTGGTGTCATAAGAACAGAGACGGATTCATTACCAATTTGAGGAAAAGTTTCTCCAAATTGATTAAGAGGGAGGGTTGGGTAAAGCCTGTTGTTCCATGAAGCCCCATCACTGGGGATTAGGAGACCTTCAGAAGGTTGGAGAGAAGACTGAGGGTGCCTGAAGTGCTGAAATTTGCCACAATCCCTTTCTCAATGTCCTTGCTTTTGGCAATGATAGCAGAAGCTAGGGGAGTTTGGGTTTCACACAGTAGCCTTCATGTGCCAGGGCTAAACATTAAACATCCTCCCAGTCTTACTTTTAGATGGATCGTGTAGAGTATGAGCAAGCTGACTGGCCAAATTAACCAAATCTTGGGTGAACATGGTTTCCTATTTAGTCCTGGTCCTTTTAACTAAAAGGGAAAGGTCTTAGTTCAGTTCCTTCATAAACAAAGGCTTTTTAAAGGCACTCAAGTGAAATCAACATCTGAAGGAAGACCATAATTTTCCTTATAAATGATCTGAAATCAAATATAATAATCATGAACAGATTTGTCAGATTTTGTAAGCAAGTCTGAATTTTGCTCCAACCAACAGACTTTTAAAAAGCTACTGTAATTGCTCGGTAAATTCTTCAGTGAGTCCTGTAGCTTCTTTATAAAAATCAGAGGGCTTGTTATTCTAAATTCCTCCCAGGATGTTCTCATTGGGCAGCTCCCATCCAATACCAAGGCTGGCTTTCAGCAACTAACATATGAATTTATAGTTGCTATAAATCAGAAAACCCAGGCTGATAGGTCTGAATAACTATATCAAACTCCTCAACAAATCTGTGATCATCCTCAGTTACCTTAGGGAATTCTTTAATAATGGCTTTTAACTCAGCTTTAGGTCAGGGGATATATGAAACTTGAGGTATATTAGGATCCTCCCAGGGCTTAACTTTAAAAGGACAGGTACTGATATGTAGAGGAAGAGGAAATGAGAAAAAGTTCAGAGGAAGGTGACACCAGAGGCAAGGCAGGGAAGGCAGTTAGCTTGAAACAAAGGAGTTGAGGGGAAGGACAAGACAGCACTGAAAGTGAAGATCATGGTGGTGAAGATGGCTTTGGAAGCCATCTTTTCTCTCTTTAAAAGTTTAGTAGTTCCAGTTAATTCTACAAGCTTATTTTTCAAAGAGGCAACCTCAGATTCTTGGCACCATTTGGAAGCCTCAAAATACCACTTGGTACAGGTATTCCATTCATCTCTGCCAGTTTTAATGATAATATTGTCTAATTAGGTTTTAAGAAAAGTAAGTGTGGGAATCTCAAAAATTATCCATGGTGGCTGTTGATATTCTGAATGACTTTTGGTCAGATATGCTTATTTAGTTAGACAAAGAATGAGGAATGACCATGGCTTTTAAACATGATTTCAACAGGAGTCCCTAGAGGATATTATCTAAATATTTAGATAACTGAGATCCCATTTTCCAGAGACTTCTCTAGAGCAAGGGCCCAAAACAGCTTGAATAGCTTGAGCAACCTGCAGGTTAGATACTGGCCAGTCTAACTCTAGAACACCCTGATTGCAGAGGTGTCAGGCCAAAGTTAAAAAGCCAGTTGTAGTAGAACAGTCTGATCTCAAGAGATAAGTCAAAGACTGATGAGACACAGCTTCCATTGGAGCAGTCTGGTTCCAGACAGAATCAGACCAGAGCCTAGCCTCAGTTTCTGTGGAAACAACCGGGTTTCAGGTTGAATCTGTCAGAAAGCTAATGCAGTTCCATTAGCAGGGAAGCAGCCTGTTGCCTCTACAGAGTCTGGCCAAAGTGTCAACTGAACTCACAAATGAACAAACAAAACAAACCATACCAACAAATAAAGCCCTTTAACAACAAAAACTCTCGAAAGAGTTCCTGAATAAAGTCCAGAGAGCTTCAGAATGCAAAATCAGAAGCCAGGTTCCAGCAGACCAAGCCTAAGCCTCAAAGCCAGAGAGAAGTGAGCCAATGTGGCTCTGTGGGGCCCGAGCTCCTGTTTGCTCATCTGCCCTGAAGCTTTCAAGGTTAATGCTCTGGCATCCCCCCAAAAGGTTGACCATGAAACAAAAGTTGACTAGGTACTCTGTCACCAAAAGGATTTATTCAGGAAAAAGAAAGGATTGCAATCTAGTACATGTAGACATGATAAGCCATGTGCACAAAGATGGAGGAATTACTTTATAGAGGGGAAGAGGGAGTTTAGGGGAGAGGCTGTTACAACCACAGAGCTCTTGTAAACATAGAGTTCTTCCTGTAGGACTCACACAATGACATAGGTATGATAGCTCTTCCCATGGCCCTTCCTGATTTCTGTTCAGGTTAAGGTCTCTGTCATAAATTTTAACAGTTAATTTAACATTTAACAAAACCCTGAAGGAGGCGATAGAGCCATGTAATTTGTGGGGAAGACATTATACAGTTATACAGGCTGGAGTGTGTGAGGAGTGGAAAGGATGGATAGTATGCAGGCAGATGGATAAATGCTATGAATGCGCTGGGCTTCACATTCACAGAGACAAGACAATGAGTCACTGAGCAGTCCACACTTCTGTATAAAAACTGTTGAAGTCCACCTGTTCTGCCAATACCCGCCAGGGCTGTCACATAGGTTTAGACAGTGCAGAGCATCTCATCACCATCCTCATCCTCAACACGAGTTTCCTCTAAACCCAGGTCAAGCATGGGTTTGGGTCCTGGTGCCAGCAGGAGCTGCATCCTGGCACTGAGAAGGTGCACAGGGTGGTAGGGGTGCCCAGGATCCAGGGGACCAGTAGGGGCATAGCACTCTAGAGAGTCCTAGCTATGAGTTCCTGAGTTCCAGCTCTAGCAATGTCCTCAGAGAGGGGCAGGAGAAAGGCTCTCCACCTCCCAGGCCTGAAGGGGAAAGGACATGAGCTCTCTGCCCGTGTCTCTGGGTTGTCTGGAAGATGCCCTCCTTGCCTCACCCTCTCTTCTCTCCTTACGAGCTGTTGAGACCCGGGGTGGATATTTTGGCCTCTCAGAGTCTGTTTCTTCATCTGTAAAATGCTTGGCTGAGGATCCAACAGCAGTGTGGGTTAAAGTGCATAACCCTCAGCTCATATGTTTCTCTGGGGCAAGTCACCCTGAGCCTCCCTCTTCCTATCTCTGAATTGAATGAGAACGCATCCCGGGATTGCTGCGGACTACAGAAGACTGTGAAGCACGCTGCTCAGTCTTTAGGAAAGTGCCCCAGAGCCGGGTGTCATAGATTTAATGCAGAGACCAGCGGACCTCCTCAAATTTCTCAGACAGCTCTATTGGCAGCGCAGCAAGCTGGGGTAGCGCATTTTCCAGGGGTAACTGTGATTCCTCAGCAGAACGACTGTACCGTATTTCTCCAACAATACGCTCCCCAAAGGCAGGTGCCCTACTTTATCTGGTGCTCAATGGGGAGACACCGTGGCTAGTCCTGGGCTGCTGGTGGGAGTGGGGTGGAGGACAGACCTGGCCAATGCCCCCAGCACTCCCCTCGGTCGCCTAACCCCATGCAGACTGCACTTCCGGGCTATCTAGGGGTTCTCGCAGGTCCCGAGGCCTGTCTCACCTTCTCACTTGGGGACTAAGGTTTAGAAGCTGAACCCTGCAGACTCTGCGAGTCAACGGATAGGGTTGGGGAGCCGGGATGAGGACTGGGGGACTGGTGCGGGGAACACAGCTGCAGAGCTCGCCGGGCAGGTGGCTCCGGAACGCAGAGCACACTGGCAGCACTGGGACCTTGTAGCCAGGGGTGGGGCCAGAGGCGGGGCTGGGGCGCGTGACGCCCCAACTCGGGCCAATCGAGCGCGCGCCCGAGGCCGAG